>NC_086284.1:118984719-119341848 GCF_963924245.1 Chroicocephalus ridibundus | reverse complement strand
ACATTTATGAAGATTTTTTTCTTTTATCTGTCCACATTTCTGCTCTTTTTAATCCTTGGATGTATCTGATTCACTCTCTTTTATCTTCAAAAATGCTATTCTTGCCCTAATGCTAGCACATACAGTAGGACTCCTCTAAGTGTTTTTCCTTTGCTGGGTATATATCTTCTTTTGCTTATACTCTGGTTTTTCTGTTCTTTAACTAGTTGTATTCAATATTTCTGTTCCAACTTGGTTGCCTGCTGCTTTTAGCCTAAGTAATCCATCACACAGGACTTTTAATAAAATTTTTCTACAGATGATCTAAACAGTGTTCTGTATACAGCCATTAGATATTTGATGGTGACCCCTTCAGTCGTAGAGGATAAAAACTGTTGATGACTATATCTGTCTGCATGATCAAGATTTCAAAGTGGAGCTGCTATGGTTTCCATTATATTTTTCCTTTTTCCACAAAGAAAATTTAGCTTTTAATTTTTTTCATACCATCCGTACAAACCTTTCCTTTTGGTTACGTAGCCAGGCTAAAATGTACAGTGTGGCTTAACCTTTTATACTTGTAAATATTTAAAATGTAACTGTCTTAAATAAAAATAATTTTCATGGTACAATCTTTCTACTTAAATCAGTAGCTTTGCTTCAGTAATGTTGAACTGGCTTGAGTAGTTATCACTGCCGACGGGCAATGTTGTACTGCCATTATTGAACGAAAAAGTCATTTATTTAATAGGAAATCATGCAGCACAAATACCCAATCGGTTGAGCTCTATAGCTCTGCAGTTAAAAGTTGCTCTATTGAAAATATGACATGCCCCTGAGCACCAGTGTGTTGGTCATCTTTTGCTGCTTCCTGTAGCAAGGAATTCTGCCACTTGAGTTCATGATCCCTTCCACTGAAACTAAACATTAAAGGTAAGTGTAGATAAATGTGTATAAGATTCTTCACATTTAATTCACTAAAACCTTGAGTCAGCACAGTTATTAACGCTTCAGTTTATGTTTGATTTGGTTAGTGTAGGGCTGTGAAATATGGACTGAAGACGCAAATTTGTTACAGAGAAGATAATGTGGGGATAGTTTATTAAAGTCAGAGTAGATTTGCTATTAATAGGCACCCTGAAGTCAAAAGTAGAACTTGCCTGAAAGCTGTGTTTTAGCAGGAGATACTGTACCACTAGCAAAGCACAAGATCCAGACTTACATTAACACAAAGCTGGAGGGAAATTAATGGAATAATAACCCTGTCAATAGACTGAATTGCAGTAGACTGGCACGGCCACAGTTTCCATATCACAGTTGTGATATGGACACTATCAGGAACGAGTATGTGGTCAAAAGAGCAGCTGGCCAAGCAGAAACTATGCATTTGGAGTCTGCCTGGGGGAGTCCTCAGTTGGAAAATCTGAGAGGCAAAACCAATTTAATAACTACCTTCCTCCCTTATAAAAAAAATAATACTGTGTTTAAATTTGGGTAACTCTGTGCACCTATTATGTGCCTTACCTTTCATGACATTTTCAACAAATGAGCTATCTTAGGATACGAGTAGTAGTAGGATTTAAAGAGTAAAGAATATGTGCAAGCACACGGGTTGCCTAAATTCAGATGTGAGAGCAGCCTGGGCATGTTGGTCTAAAAGGAGCTTTTATCAGGTTTGAAGCAAACAGCTCTGCCAAATTTGCTGAAATAGAAAGCAATTAGAATGGACTGCGATGTCTCTGCAAAAAGATCAGAAAAAGAAATGGCTAGATGTAAGGTCCGAGGAAATAACTGTTTCGTTACTGGAAAAGGTTGGATTTTCTGGGGAAAAAAAAAAAGTCTGCATTCGACACTAAGAAGCTACAGTTGCTTTAAAACATATTCTTTGTTAACTGTGACTTGTTTGATTATGCTTTCCTTGTGAGTGATGAAGATAATAAGGAAGTTTCTCAATGAAAAGTGAAAGTGAAGACATAAAGTGGCTTAACATAAATGATAACAATAGTTGTAATCAAGATAAGAGAACATAGCCTGGTCTTTACCTTTTCTCAAAGCAAACCAGATAATTATTTAAATCCAGCTAAAGAACTGTCTAAATGAACAAATGAATGAATGAAATGAGTAATTAAGTAAACGCAGAATGTGTTTTATTGTCCAGTTCTAAGTGATGCAGATATCTGGGAGGGGCTTGTCTTCAGTACTTTGTGTTGGAAATTTTTTCTTTCTTCTTTGGCGAAGAGAGCTCTGTCAGTATGATGGATTTTTTAATGCCCTGTGAAGTAGTTTGTTCTCCTGCTCCTTTCTTTTTGGATTGCCCTTGAATTTAAGGTTGTTAAAATAAATGCCCATGTTTTGCCAACGTATTTGGCTGAACAAGTAGGGAATGTTTTGTCCATCTTAATAAACAAAGGACACATTTGGTTTGTAAAGAACAGGCAAATTGCCAGTGTCTGGAAGTTACTGATGTCAGTTTGTGTGTTCCTCCTCAATTGTCCCCTTTTATTATGTTAGCCGATTAGGCTCTGTGAAAAATTTCAGTAGGTTAAATTACTTATTTGTGAAAACAATGTCAAATGGATTGTTTGGGCAGATACATTAGTGATTTAAAAACAAAATGTGGCCATCAGCATAATCAGTTTGTAATGGAAGGTGCAGCAAAGATGTCTCTGTTTACTCCTCCCACATTTACCTTGTTTGACTTGCTAATTTAATCACTAGTGCTGAAGCTAAGGCTCAAATTGTCAGTGGACGAGATGAGTGTCTCCCACTGATGTCGTTAGTTAAAATTTCTATCTGATTTGAAAGTAAATCATAAAGAAGAAAAAACCCAAACCAACAGAAATGGTTGGGGGCACTTGGTAAAGCCATTTTCCAGTGGGGCAGGGAGGCTGTTATACTCATCAGGTATATGGATTTAATGAAGAGCTGCTGCAGTAAGAGCCTCTGTAACAAAGTTCTTGTTTTCACTGTCTGAAGAGGGGTGTTTTACCACTAGTTCATGCACAGCTTTATAACATGCACAGTTACCTCAAGATAAAAACAGATGCCAGTTTTCTTACTGTGGCATCTTTTGCACTTGGCTTATGGTTGCCTGTCTTTGATTTGAGTTGCAGTAAAATTGATTTGTCTTGTATTCCCAACATATTTACTCTAGGAAAAAAGAATTTGAAGAGCGAAAACAAGGCTTTGAATGACTGTAGGCAACAGACACTGTTGAACAGCACTGCCTGAACTGAGATGCCCACATTAAATATTTTCTTAAGTATTCTGTTCCCAATTCAGAGATGAAAAACATGTATCACTTGGCTGGTGTTATTTGTTAATAAAAATAACAAAGATGTGAAATAGTTCTGAATTCATAACGTGTACCTGCATTAATTTTGTAATTCATCAGTGTAGGAACAAGTATTGAAGTCACTGGCATTGACTGTACTTATAAATACGATTTTTGTCAGTAAAGGCAGGTACATGTATGTTGTGAAGTGAATTACTTTCATGCAGAGAAATCGTATGTTATCTTAAAATAAGAATCGATAACACACAATCCTTTACTGTTCAGAAGTGCAAATCTTATAGTTAGTTGCTGAATTATTATAATGTTTAGAACTTCTATTTGATTCTAGTATTTTCTCAGGACTCAGAGAGATGTCATTTGTTAAACGTATTGGTCAATATTTCTGATAAAGGCAGATATGCAAAGTATATTGAAGTATATATGAAGGAGCTAGTGTAGAAAGAGAAGCCTGTGAACTTTCAACATTGTTCATTCCAAGTCTTCCCAAAATACTCTCTTTTGGGAATCTCTCTGGATTTCTCTTTTTCAGAACGGAAATAGGAAAACTGTATACATTTGAAACACTTGGTAGCCTATGCTGACCCTGTATCTAGAGCCTGCATACTATGCAAGCTCAGTGAAACTCTATATGTTTGATACAAACCTAATTTCTTAGTGCTTTTCTTCAAGGATTAACAGATATGCAATCAAACTTACTAATGTATAATTTACATCAGTTAGCATACTCTATGTATGAAATAATGAATGGACTTTTCTTATTCATACTGTGAATGATATACACATTTCCCTGGTGCTCATCCTGTCACTAATTCCAAAATTTCATGCTAGGAAGTGAATTTTAATTATACAATAACTCTTAAGATGGCAGTCGAGTTACTAGTATCCTGGGTTTTGTTTTCTCTCTTCTCTTCCCTCTATTGAAAAAAAAAAATATCAGGGAAATTATATAAGACAATATAGTATATATAAAAAATTATATGGTGTTTATGTGCAACTTGCTAGTTCATTTCTCTGCTTATTTATTCCATCTATTAATCTTGTTAGTAAAAATTTGTATAATACATCTTGCTGATCAACTTTCCTGACACACTTGGCTTCATTGTTTCACTATTACTCCAGCTAATTTTTACTTCAAATCATTATCTAAACTGCTTAATAAGGGTGAATCTTGTCCTGTTGTAGTAGCTAAATGGTATTCTTCAGGTAAAATATCATAAATCCTGCAGGCTTTAAAGGTAGAAAAAACCCCAAATAACGTTCTTCGATTTCCAGAGGAAATATCTCAAATTAACCACAAAACAGCAGGGCCTTTATTTCCCTCCACGACAGATTCACCAATTACCTGGTACCATCCAGTTGTGCCTCGGCTCCATTGCAAACTGGATTATCTTTGAGATTTTACAGGACAATACGCTTCAGTTTTCCACGTCAATGTATAATTTGGTGTTTACCAGACTGATTTGCCTTCTGAGTCAGCATGCAGCTTGGTAAAGGAACGAAGGGAGAGAGGCCTCATCCTTGTATTGCAGACACTGGGGAGTGCACAGTCCTTGTGGGAGAGGGCGGCTAAATGTTTTCATTTACCAAATGCTGTGGCCTTGTGGTTCATGGGTGGCCCCACAGACTTCCATTCTGGGAATCACTGCTTTAAAGGCAAATTGCTGCCACGTTATTTGTTATTAGTGTTTGTAGAACAAGCTCTACTAGCAATGCCTTGAGTTGTCAGGCCCATTGATGCCTTGGTAGCTCCACGATTGATCTTTGTTGCATCAAAAGCTTTGCCTTTCTCATCTGTGCTAATGAAATGTGTATTTTTTGTTCTACTGCTCTCTCTCCGTCTGTGTTTCTTCTTGCTTTCTCAGTAAGGAAGCAGGAGTTGCCTACCAACTTCAGGAACTTCCTTCACATGAAGCTTGTGTTTGAGTCTCATTGTTTGGAGAGTGGCTTGTTACCATGAGTCTATATTTTGTATTTTCTGATGGCATTTGTTGTAGTTTGTTGTAGTGATTTTTTAAATGTTGATCATACTTCAGGGGAAGTATCTGCCCACTCTGTAAGTGTATTAAAAAGTTACTACTTGAGAGAAGCTTTTCCAGAGCTAAAGTTTATGAACTAGTGGAATAATAGTTGTTTTCCATTGACAGATTGCATTATTTGGCCAGTCCTGTAGCCCATATGAGACCTATTATCCAGCATTGACTTGCTACAAACTAATCTGCAAAGCTTGGTTGATGAAAAAAAACTGTAGTGATTTTGTCAGGATTTCAACAAACTCGTATGTGTCATAATCTGTCATAAGTGTTGGTGACTGCCTAATCAGATTCTTGTCATATTTCCCTGAAGAAAAACATTTTACGTGCAGCTTTCCTTTTGGAGAAAACCGGTCAGATAACTCAAGGCTCTTTCAAAGGGAACTTTGTCACCAGTTCTGTTGGAAAATGCCTCAGAAATGTCATTTACTCCCTCAAGCTGATGGGATTGTAAGAATGTAACTTTCAAATTTTGACTTCCAATATTCATTGCACGCAGCAGATTTCTAAAAGTACTTATTCATTTCTCCTCTTGGAGAGTGAATCAGAGAGGTAATGCAAATTCTATTTACTCTTTCCATTCTAAATATTTTAGTTTTCCTCTTTTATATTCTCAGAGATTGCCGCTTAATATTCTCTTAGTATCTTGATGATTTGTTATTCCTTTCATTGTGAGCCCCCTGACCCCTATTTTGTCTGAGTTTGTCTGAGATGGCTACCATGTATTTCTTGGCCCTTTTTGTCCTTCAGAAGGCAAGGGCAATCCCAGCAGAAAACTGGCAAATAGCTTTACTTCAAGAAGTGCAAGGAATTGGCCAGTATTTTCACCTTTCAACCTTTGGAGGCTGTGAGCATGTACTTTCTTCAGTACAGCATCATCCAGCTGGTAATCCATGACTTCTTAATACTGAATTGAGAAGAAGGGGTTTCTCTTTTCATTGCTTTCTGCTTATTTTAGCTTTAGCACCATGCCAGTTGCACTACTGCGAGGAGACAAACAAAAAGCACATAGAAATATAAGGAACTAATTTCCCATATCAAAAGGATAGAAGTCTTGAGGATCTGCAATTCCTAAAGTCTCCTAAAAAATGAGGGGTACAGAGGGGTGAGAAAGGCAAGTTTTCAGTGGCAGGGGTACAGCTGCAGTGTAACTCCCCAATTAGCTGGTCTGATTTGCTGCCCCAGCTACAGCTGGGGGTTGCCCAAGCAGGAGCATTGCTTGCAGCTGGCCATGCTGGAAGGAGAGAAATGAAGGAACAAAAGTGACTGAAGATGTCTGGTGAATTCAGGGAGAAGGTTTTTTTTTTATAAATATATAGTGAGGGGTGGATTTAGAACATATTTTTCTAAAAAGCAAGGATGAACTTGTCTTCTTGGAGAAGAATTTTTTCAATCTAGGTAAGTTCAATGAGTGTTGTAAAGAGAGTGTTTTGTTTGTAGGTATTTTTCTCATAGGTATGGCTTTGTGCTTTGACTTTCCTGAGTAAGTGGCATTGTTGTTCTTTTCTTTTCTTTTCAAGATGCTTATATGTATTTTAATCTCACTTTAGCTATGTGGCCCATTTGTGAGTCGCTTGGACGTTTTGCTGTTAAAGTCTAGCTGAAGGTCAGCTTCCTTCAGAATTTATGTGTTACTGTTTTTATGTCCTCTGAAGATGTATTAGTACCTATTATAAATCCTTCCTGTCCTACTGTTGTTTTTATTAAGATTGTAGTGGTGACTATACGCTGCGGTTTGGCAGATGACAGAGTCTGGATCTATTCTGAATGAACTCCTAGTAAGGTTCAGACCTTGCTTCAAAGAGTTTATAATCTAGTTCTGGTATAATACTGATGTCCTGCATTCACAGAGGAATTTTTTTCTCAGTCACTTAATAGCTGGGAGCTGACCTTCTTTGATGTGAAAGGCTGAATTCCAGAAGCGACTGCTTTGGCTTAGTAGGCTGTGTGAAGTTCAGGTAGGAGTAGTTGATCTACCTTGTGTGAATACAAGCAGGCAGCACCTCTGCTTCTGAAGTTCCTGAAATGATGTTAATAGCCCTCTTTAATTGGTGTCCTCTGACACTTTTGCCTGTGTTAACTTGCTTTTCCTAGCTACGCTCTTTCCCTTAACTATTGTCAAAAGGCTTTTAGCTGTAGTAAAACCCAGCAAAATCATTCTAGCTCTCTGTGTGCTATTTATATTGGCTCTGGTTTCTTTGGCAGAGATAGCTATGTTCAGATCCTGCGGCTCTGTACTCCACCTTATCCTACCTTTTGATTTTGTAAGCGAAGTAAGTTTTGTTGTTGCTGTTTAAGCCGTACTGTGCCAACAGTTTTGCAGTGTATGGGTGCAACTTGTCAACTCCTTTCTGCCCAGCAACACTGTGTCCTGGTTTGAGGCCCAAACCACATCATGCTGGTAGACCTTAATATTTAAAGAAAACCCCAAAACTTCTGTAAAAGCACCTCTGTACACCTGCCTCTCTCACCCCTGAAAAAATTTCCTCCAGATGCCGACTTCTGCATTATGAATGAGTACATCATAACAATCCATTCTTAAAATGTCCTCTTTAAAGGGTTAACGGAGGTAAGACATTTGCCTTTTTTGGAGGGAAGGAGTAGAAATACTAAATTTTTGTGTGTGGAACACTTGAGATGGAGACGTGTTGTCAGAGCACTCACAGGTGTTGGATTGCTGTGAAGGCTCATCTGAAGTGGCTGTTTGGAGCAGGAGAGGTTCATTGCACTGAGAAGTTTTTCTTGGGAAGCTACGCTCTGATGTGTAGGCAGGACAGCAGCTGTAGGCCCCTCTTAACGCACCTACAGTAACTGCGCTGTTTTCATGGATGCGTGACTGTGTTCTGCAACCTGCAAGTGTTCATTTACGTAGACAGACCCCATAGGAGGCAATGTAGCGCGGCAAAGATGGAAGAAGACCAGCTCTCTGCCTTCACCGATCTCTGCTTTGACTCTAGGGGGCTCTGTGTCTCTATTCTTTCATCTACAACGCAAGGCTGAGGTGCTTAGTGGTAATAGATGGCATCCTGCATTCACATACCAGGAGGAATACTAAAATAAATCTTTCATACCAGAATGAAAAATAAAATCTCGTATTTTAATTATTTGTTTATAAAGCAAAGCATTAATGAAACTAGTTTCATCAGAACATTTCATTTAGGTTCTTTTGTTTTCTGAACTTCAGAGTATTTGCAAAATTTTAAGGTGCCAAAATAGTAAATGTTTGCTTTGGGGTTTTGTTTGTTTGTTTGGGTTTTTTTTTGTGGTGTGGTTTTTTTTTTTTTTTAAATCCCTTAACAAGCTGTCTTCCCGCCATCCGTAAAAAGCCCAGATTGGGAAATCAGGAAAATCAGTCCTGTTGTTGAAACAAATTATTCACAGAAGCTGATTGTGAAAAAATAATGAACTGCTAAAGCAATGTAATTGCTGAGTATTTTCCCTCTTTGCAAAGACCTTTGAGATCTACTGATTAAAAAGTTCTGACAGAGGTGATGATATAGTTATTTGTCATGGTGGCAACTGAAAAATAATGCATAGGAACTCATGTAGAAATTATTAATGTATTGCTATAACACTTGGATAGCTCAAGTGAATAAGTAATAGGTGGATAATTGACAGAAAGTGACGCAAGTAATCTAAATCTCATTCTAGTCTTGAAGTCTGTCAGTAGAGATGTTTAAAAAGTGGAATTTATGACCTGTGGGAAGTTTGAATGGTTGAGCTACGAAACATATTAAAATCCTATAAAGGATGAAGAGGCAAAGCAATGAATATTTTCACATAATGAAAAGTTTCCAGAAATATGCGGTTAAAAACTAGGAGCAGAAGCTCTTTGCATTTTAAGTGTTTTAAATATTTAAGTGATTCTGCATATTAACACCATTTTCCATACTGGAAGCAGCATTTCCAAATTAAAATTATTCTTCATGTTCTTCTGGCTTAATTTTTTCAGAATGAAGCTAAATAAACAGGTTTGAATTGAATAATATTTTCTGGAAGTAACTTTTTTGGTTAAGAATTTTTATTTTCCTGTTTCTATCCTTATTTTAACACATACACTATCAGTAGTAGTTCCTTCTGGTAACATCTTAATCATTATATGATTTGTTTCTGTGTAAAAACTTGAAGACATTAAAAAACAAACAAACAGAAAAAACCCCACACAAACTAAACCCCTCTCCTTACAGAATTGTAGAAGAGTAAGATGACATTAGAGTTACCTCTGCCTGCATCTGGGCTTTTCTTACGGTTCAAGTAGGGGTCTTGGTTTCTTTGAAGTCTTATTTGGTTTTTTATGTCCTTGTGGATGGCTTGGAAGACAGGTATAGCTTCAGTTTATAGTTTAGTATATAGCAGTATATATAGGGTGTATGGGGCTGTCCGTTTTTTTCCCCTCAGGCTTGCTTTATTTAGTGTATAGTGGTATATATAGGGTGTATGGGGCTGTCTGGTTTTTTCCTTTCTTGCTTTATGAACTGGTCAGGCTATATTAGGATTGTTCCTGTAAAAATGTGACTGTGAAATGATCCATAGTACTTCTTGTGCCGATGTTCCTATATTGGAAAAAAGGTGCTAGATACAGATCGGGTCTCAGTGTGCTTTGTGCAGTACAAAGGCAAGAAAGATTATTATCGCTACCCTAATGTTTACAAACTAAGGAGAAGACAAAAAGATGGTAAGAAGAGCACACGCAAAAAAAGCTCAAAGTTTGAAATAAGTCAGCAAGATGAGATGTTTTTATAACTGGACACATACAGTTGTGCATCTGGATATGAGGATTTAGCAGTTAAAGCTAAAAGAATGTCCAGATTCATGTTCCTAGGTGATAAAAAGGCTCATGATGGTGGCTATGCAAAAAAAATAAGAGGGAAGGCTTGGATTTACTTTAACGTTAGTAGGAGTCATTATATAGAAGATGGAAAGATAGATGAACCCCAGTATATTTGTTCATATGGGTGCTCCTAAGCAACGAGGCTGTGTCTAAACCACAGGAAGAGGAGTCTCTCTTGAATGTAATTTTGATTAGTTGTGTTCTTAATTGAATCATAAAATAGAAATATTCCCACAGCATTAAGCATTCCATTCGTGTTCAGAGAGCTTCAAGTGGAATAGAATAGTATTTCTGTTTTAACAATATTAAATTATATACAGTGCTAGCAGTACATCCTATACCAGTATTTATTTCGATGTTCACTTTCATTAATCTCGTGCACGTTTTCTGGGTTAGCTGTTCCTCTGATATTTTAGAAGAGAAAGCTATATTTTGATAAAGGGCCATGCTATATCCAGTCATGGTGAAATATATTTCAGTTTGTCCATCTCTTACTTCTTTCATAAGAATGAATAAGATTTAAAAATAAAGTATATTGAAATTGTGAAACTTACTGTTCACCTGAAATATAATTTGATACCTTCTGTACATAGCACAATATTTATCTCAAGAGCTGGGTTTTGTTGGTTTTTTTAGATTTAAATATATAACAAATCTCAGACTGAAGTTCTCTTACCATATGTTACAGTAATGTTTTGCATTTCTGTGAAAAAATACTACTTAAGTACTTTTTTGTTTCATATCAATGTATTTCTTTTATTTATAATGTGAGTAGTCATTTATCTTTTTTTATGCATGCAGACTAAATAGGATTTGGCAAACTTTCTTAAAAGAAAAGCATAAAGAAGTTGGGAGGGAGCCTTCAAAATTCTTAATGTTTTGAAGACATGTAATGTTCAATGGAACTCTATATTGAGTGCTGTGAAGTATTTACTCTTTTAACATGCTTGGATTTTCGGTATTACTATTAACAAATATCCCTTCCACAAAACTACTCTTTATTTTTATCAAATGTCAAATAAGATCTATGGAACAAGCCAAGTGTGAGTATTTTAGTTTCCATCTGCTTTAAGCCAAGAAGAAAATTCTGGATTAAAAGCACAGGTCAAGACAAATGTCAGTGTACAAAGCAGAAGGCAGAATAGTTCATTTGTGTTTGCTGTAAATCTAACAGAATATAGCTTCTTGATTGGAAATAAATATGGCAAGAGGGATTCAGCTTTAAAAAGAAGATACCTTGAATAGGAACAGTCTCTCTAAATACAGAAAATGCAGCTTAATGCTATAGATTTTTCTCATTTAAAGGTTTTGCTAAGTATAAAGTTTTAAAGGGAATGACTCAAACTATCTTGTCCAATTCAGCAAATGCTTGCGGACAGAAAAAACATGTCATAAAGGCTTAATTTTGAAAATGCAGATATGTTTTGCTTTCATATGTTCTAAGCAATACTTTTTTCTTTTTTACAGTATATATAATTTAAAAGGGATCTAGATTCCAGAAAATGAAAGGAAAAATAGGGTGGTCTGTTTTAATCCATCATTCACTTTAGAGTGAGTGGAATATTCTTGTGTCGCTTAACAAAAGTGCGTGTGTGTACATTTTTTTTATTATTATTTTATTTTGCTAACAAGCAGAAAAAGTCTTATTTTACTTCAGTTTTCTTCCTCATGTGGTTACTAAATGACAGAATAATTATTTGGCTCTGGGGTGCATTGCCATAATAATCAGAGAAGACTGGGTTTGTTGGTAAAATAGACAATAGCTTATGTACCCCCTGAAGGAATTCTTGAAGAGATTACCTAAAAGCTTCACAGGCTTGCTGGTCTACGATTTTGCATTTGGTCCATTTTAAGCGCGTGTCTATGCAGACTCAACAAGTCCAATTTGAATAGCACATTTTGGGCAACTTCTTAAGCTATTGAAGTTATGACAAAATTTGCATTGTGAACACATTGCGATGAGAATGTGTTATTTCATCTAGAATATCAGAGAACCGCATCCTATTACAGTATCGGGATAACATGCATTTCAAATAAACATCAACAGATGGAGTTAATATCAGACTATCAACAAAATAAATAAGTTCCTAGAAGTTTCTGACAGTGAAAAATGGCTCAGCGTTCAGTTGAAAGCTGAGTCTTTCCAGTCAGTAGTTTAAATTTTTTTTGCTGACAAACATACGCTCAGTATTGTACTGTGAATATATCCCCATGCAGTAGAAAGTGGCCACTAATTTATTTGGCGTTCAGCACATGCTAGGAGTTAAACTCCTGTGCTGTGTGTCAGTTACCTCATCAGAGGTGAAGCACTGCATAGGAAGCTGTTTCAGTAATGTGAAAAAGCAGGTGATGTGGCACAGAAGGGCCAATTGGTGACCATCCTGCTGCGATGCCATACAGCATTCTTACTGCCCAGTGCAAAGTTGCTAAGACCACCAAATATAAATGATATTTTATATAGCTTTCCTGTGGTTTTCCAGACCCGCTTTTCATGCTGCCCAAAAGGAGGGGGGGAAAAAGAAGATGACCTTAAGAATGTCCATGTTGGACCCTGCTTCTGCTGTGCATGTTCATGCTGCTGCTTCAATGGAGTCAGCTTGGATATGTTTCCAAGAAGTGGACAATGTGGTGTTTGCAGGTTTTTTTGTGTGGTGCCATTCCCCCCTCTCCCCACCCCACCCTTGCCCACGTATGCTGTATAGGATACATCTCTACACAGTTTTGTAGTATTTTACTGCAGAATTACACTAGCGGTGTTTCCAAGTATTATAACTTATTCCATGTTGGATTTCAATATTGTTTATTAGGAGTTCTGAATACGAAAACTAATTTAGAACTGGATCACAAAAGTCAACTAGTTTTAAAATTGGTTTGTTGCATTTCTATGTTTGTATTAGAGTTAATTGCAAGAACTAAATCATCTCTGTCCGGGAGCTAAATAAAAATGGTGCTTCTTTGTCAGCTGCAGCAGTTCAGCGTGGGATGTAAATGTTCCTGATGTGCATTTTGGTGGTCTCTTACCACTTCTTAAGGAGTTTCCGCATTGTCTATTTCTCACATCACTTATATCTGCAAAACCTCACCAGGTGCAGCTAATCTGATTAATCATAAGGATTTCACCTCTTCCTTAGTTAATGGTTGTAATGAGGATTTCTGTAGCAGCTGGTAGGCATTAGGCAGCAACCCTTGTTACATTTCAGTGAGGCTTGCATGCTCTGATGCTTGTGGCTTTCCTGAAAGTCCAGCCCCTGTTGCTAAGATTACTGGAGGAGGAGACAAAACCGGCGGCAGCAGCAGCATCTGCTGTCCTTCATTAGGACAGCACTTACCTGTGAGAATAGATTTGGATGAAAGAAGGCACCCTTATTACACCTTTTATGATGCTCTGAGCTGTTAACTGAAGTTAGTCTTGCTTGATAAGCACCAAGTTGTACAAGTAGTTATTTGTAGGAGGTGGGAGGTATGTTAGATTGCAACACAGTTTATTCAATGCTCTGGTTAGGTCTTTTTCTAATGTTGAAGTCTGTAGTTTGTATCATTTGGGTCCATCTAGGTAACAAAGTAGTAATCAGTGATCGGTTGCCTCCTCAACAGGAAATAATCTATAGTTTCACCTTTCCCCCATATTTTAGAGATTTTATTTCTGCTGGGAGGACTTTGTTCTCTCTGTGTCTGGTAGCTTCACCTTTGACTTCAAGAGCTCAGTGATAACATCCAGACTCTGCTGGATTGTGTCTGTGCACCCTTGGGCTGCAGGACACCATGCTGCCGCTAGACCACCCTGTCAGTTCTACTAAAGCTTTTTATTGTATTAAAAAATTTTAAATGTGGAGAGCTTGAGCTGCCATTTATGGATGAGCCATTTAGAGCTTATTGAATTTAAGTAATAAAGGATTCATAGCTTAATAAATTTCCATTTGCCTTACACTTTAAAATATGACATAAAGACAAGCTCGGAAGATGTACTGAACTACTCAAATCAATTGGGATTAAGTGTAACAGAGTGATTCATTGATTCAGAATGTCAGTTTCTCACCACCTGATAAACTTTAATTTGCTTTTCTGTTGTTTTGTCTGCAAATGATCAATATTTAGAATATCAATGCAACTGTGCTGCTTAAGATACACGTTTTCTTAAGGGATTCAGACCTTTTTGTGTAGGTTTTTTGTCATGTTGGTCATTAACCATTTGATTTGGTATATCTGTTTAATGCCTAAAACTAGTAGTTAAATATGCACAGTGATTTCTAAAGATACCTGAAGACCTGTTAAGCTCCTTGGGATACTGCTGTGGAAAAGAAGTAGTAAACTGGAGAAGAGGGGCTCAAAACATCAATCCCTTGTTCCCGGCAAGCCAATATCAAAGCATCCTTCATGTTTTAGGGACACTTATGAAATGCTGTGTTAAGGTTTGAGATGCTGTTACAAAAGGTTCATTTGGTACTTTCTGTCCATTACTTGCCTTCCACTACAGCTGAAAGCACAAATGTTGGCTCAGATGTCACAACTGATAGCTGTGTATTCTGGCAATGGCTGTACCCTCAGTACACCGCAGAATGGCAATCTTGTATGTATAAAGACAACATCAGAATCTTGTTTCAGACGTTAGCAATGGTGCTGTTTGCAGAGAGATCAACAGCTTCTTAAAAGAGAAATGTTAAAATAGAAAAAGATTGAGTATAAAACAAGTGGAAAGAATGGATATCTCTTCAAGACAGTGGCATTCATTTATTGCTTTCAACCTCCCTAAATTGCACTATAAAGGATTTCCTGGAGTGGAAAGGAAACTCTGAGGCCAACCGCTACTGTTATGTTATCACAAATATTCATCTTTCTTGTAGGAAATGTTTTTGAACTCTTTTGTATATCTATTAAATGTATCTCTTTATTTTGTCGCTTTGGGTATTATGTGGGTGTTAGATAGCTTTCCAGTTGACTTTAAAATATGGAATTGGCTTTCTGGCTTGTCATGTTCTGTTGTAATTTTGTTTCTCCTAAATGAGCTAACACATACTTCTATATTTCTTGGCTTTTTCTTTATTGAGGCAAAGTATTTTAGCAATTATGACAATTAATGTTCAAAAGAGTTTTCCAAAAAATCTAGTAGTAGGAAAAGAGTGGACTGTATCATAAAAGGAGAATGTTAATGTGAGAATGAGATTAACTTTGAAGAACTTTCTTTTTAAACACCAGCAATAGCCTTCCTTATATGTCTTATTTGACTTTAAACTTTGATTTTTAAACATTTTATTGTAAAATAATTAAAATGGAAATAGCTTTATAAGACAGCACTTACTGTTAATTACTACTTAGATGTTTTGGTTCTAAATGCATGAGTATCTTAGTAAAATGGAAACAATCCTGTAGACAGAGTTCGAATTTAATATAAAGAAACAAAACGCTATATGACCTTGTTGCTTCAACACTATAACTACACTTTCATTACTAATAGGTACTAGTATACATGTTTCAGGAAAAGTAAAGTTTTAAAATAAAAGTGCAGCTTAATATTCAGCAATAAAGGAACAAAAAGTCCTATTTGAATATTTTACTTGTGATTATTTTCTTCCTCTTAAACTTGTCCACTGTAAGGAGAGCTTTTCAATGTTAGATGCCTTAAAGTAAGCATTTTAACTGTAGTTCTTTGGTAAAATAATGTTACAAGTTATTTTATATTTAACATTTCTGTGAAAAATTATACCCCTGGATAAAGTCTCTGCTAGAGAGTTTGTTTTTCCCAAGGAACTGGAAAATTGCTTTATTGCTAATAGAAGTCATAGGTAGGCATTAAGGAGGAAAGTGTCATCTAAAAGTTCTCTTGGATAAACTTGTATTTGTTCTTCCTTTGTTTCGTGTTATTTGCATTTTTAAGTTTGTCATGATGAAACTTCCAAAAGAGAAGCGGTCTTCCAACATGCATGACTTGGGAGTACAGCCTTTAACTGGTATCTTTGGTTGTATAACTGCATTTTCCTTGTGTATTTACTATGCGTGCTATGTCTTTAGCACAGCTCTTAGTATAGTCTTATTTCCCCTGTATGGTTTGCAAAACAGTTACAGAAAGGGAGACTGCAGTAAAAGATAGGACTTTGTTATTACTGCGTGATGTATTGAGGATCAACAGTTGTCTGTGCAGTGGAAGTATGTTCCCTGGTGTATATGGTAAAGGGCAAAAGTGACACTAGTGGCTTTTAGTATGATTCTCCACTCTTCTTTGGTGTAATTTAACTGCGTATAGATAGGAGTTGGTATGGATGTTACACAACTGATGACAGAATAGGAGTATTTTTATTCTTGGTTATCACAAAACATCAGCTATGAATGTGTATCTTTTCTTAATATTAACCAAAGAGAGATAAGCACGGTGTTCGGTGAAGTCCCTAAGATAAGATAATGGAAGCATAGGAGACATCAGTATCAGTAAATTAAACATGCTTGTGATGTTCATCAGAATAACTTGCAGCTATTTTGGAGTCTGTTAGCCTCTGGAAGAGAGTCATTGCGTGCAAACTGCATTTTAAAAATGGCCTGTAGAAGCATTTGTTTTTTAACTCTGGTAATTGTGCCTGGTAGTTATCTGGGGGAGTGTTTGGATGTGTGCAAAACACGTGAGGGGTTGTTCCAACAATTTGTTAGTACTATGTAATAGTACGATATAATATTGCCTAATAGAAACTACTAATAGAAAAGCAATAGCTCAGTCATGTGCCAGTGTCTGGCTGTTTTCCTGGACACTTCATTTACCAGTTTAGTAGCTTTCTTGGATATTGAAATGATGATCTACCTTTCAAGCTGTTTTTAAACAAACTGATTTTTACTGATTGATTGATAAAGGAAATATTTGCTGTACTAAAAAATTGATAAAACAAGTTATAGTCAAACTAGATAAAACAAGTTATAGGCAAACTAGAAGTCCAGCTGAAAGGCACCAAGAAAAGGGGCTGAAGCGTATGACAAACAAGGAGCAGCTGAGGAGTGGGGCTTGTTCAGCCTGGAGAAGAGAAGGCTCAGGAGACCCAATTGCAGCCTTTTCCCAGGTAATGGGAGTTTGTAGATCAGGAAAGGGGCAATGGTCACGGCCTGTGACAGTGAAATTTTAATTGGACAATGATTTTTTCCTTATCAGACTCTAGAGCAGGTGCCGAGGCAGGTGATTGGGAGCCCATCCCCAGGGCTCATCTAAATCTGCTGCTTGCTCTATTGGGTAGAAGAGGTGGGAGTAGATGACCTCCAGATGTCACTTCTGGTTTTTTGGGGTTTTTGGTTTTGTTTTATTTGTCTTCCTTCCCTCTGTAGTCATGAAGACTACCGCTGCTTTTCTGCATCATGGTGAACTTCGTAAGAACATTGGGGAAAACCGTTACCCAATATACTATTGGTGGGTTGTAGAAAGGAGGGATAATTGTATTACATAAAAAAGCACCATTCGGTGTGATGCGTAACCTGCTTGAGACTCACTGAACTCATATTTAGTAAGGCTGTTTAAGCAAAGTGGGCACATAGTTTGAATAATCTGTAAAACTAGATAGTGTTGTATAAATTTCATGCTGGACTGAAGACCCATATACGTGTGCAGAGATGGATCCTAGTGCTTTAAACTGAAAATTTAAGAAAGGAGCAACACACTGTGCAAACTTTTTGTTTTGGAATACTAATTCTGGATTTTGAGTAACAAGGTAATACAACTAGAATCTTAGAATGAGGGAAAGGTGTTTCTATAGCTGTGACTACAGTGCTTTGTCAGATGCTGTTCCCTTCTGCTTGTGGTTTCTGTTATTTTAGTAGAAAGAAAAAATCATAAGGGAGTACTAATTGCTCCTTTTCCTATTACATTACATTTATGAAGTGCATCCTGAAATACCTTCTGTAATTAATACGGAAAATAAAATTATTGATGACAAATTCAAATTTCTATAAAATCCTGTCATATGTAACACATATCATGCGTGTTTCTTCAGGGGAGTGTCTTTAGTCAAGTATTTGCCCCTTCAGTTCTTCAGTGTCAAAAAAACGGATGGGATTTTAATTTTTTTTTTTTAAACTTGTTTTGAGCAGGTACGCTTTTAAACAATGAAATTTAGTGTCCTGTTTTATCACAAATGTCATAGAATGGTTAGAGTTGGAAGGAACGTTAAAGATCATCTAGTTCCAACCCCCACTGCCATGGGCAGGGACATCTCACACTAGACCAGGTTGCTTAAAGCCCCATCCAGCCTGGTCTTGAACACTGCCAGGGATGGAGCATCCACAACTTCTCTGGGCAACCTGTTCCAGTGCCTCACCACCCTCACAGTCAATAATTTTTTCCTAATATCTAATCTAAATCTACCCTCTTTCAGTTTAAAACTGCTACCCCTCATCCTATTACTACATTCCCAGATAAAGAGTCCCTCCCCATCTCTCCTGTAGGCCCCCTTTAGGTACTGGAAGGCTGCTATAAGATCTCCCCAGAGCCTTCTCTTCAGCCCAACTCTCAACCTCAACTCTCTCAGCCTGTCTTCATAGGAGAGGTGCTCCAGCCCTCTGATCATCTTTGTGGCCCTCCTCTGGACTTGCTCCAACAGGCCCATGTCCTTCTTACGTTGGGGGCCCCAGAGCTGGACACAGTACCCCAGGTGGGGTCTCACCAGAGCAGAGTAGAGGGGCAGAATCACCACCCTCAGCCTGCTGGCTATGCTTCTTTTGACGCAGCCCAGGATACAGTTGGCTTTCTGGGTTGCGAGCATGCATTCACAGAAGTGCAGAATGGTGGGGGTTGGAAGGGACCTCTGGAGATCATCTAGTCCAACCCCCCTGCCAAAGCAGGTTGAGCATCAACCAGCATTCCCAAGTCTCTCTCCTCAGGGTTGCTCTCAGTGCATTCTCTGCCCAGCCTGTATTTGTGCTTGGGATTGCCCTGACCCAAATGTAGGACCTTGCACTTGGCCTTGTTGAACTTCATGAGGTTTGCATGGGCTCACCTCTCAAGCCTGTCCAGGTCCCACTGCATAGTATCCCTTCCCTCCAGCATGTAGACCACTCCACACAGCTTGGTGTCATCAGCAAACTTGCTGAGGGTGCACTCAGTCCCACTGTCCATGTTGCCAACAAAAATGTTAAACTGTGCCAACCTCGGTACTGACCCCTGAGAAACACCACTCATCACTCTCCAATGTAGAGACAAGGATGTTGTGCAGGACAGTGTCAAATGCTTTTGCACAAGTCCAGGTAGATGATGTCAGTTGCTCTTCCCTGATCTGCCAATGCTGTAACCATGTGATAGGAGGCCACCAAATTTGTCAGACACAATTAGTGAAGCCATGTTGGCTGTCACTGTTCAAGTCCTTATTTTCCGTGTGCCTTAGCATGATTTCCAGGAGAACCTGATCCATGATCTTGCTGGGCAAAGGGGTGAGACTGACCAGCCTGTAGTTTCTGGGTACTTCCTTTTTTATTGTTTTTGAAAATGGGGGTTATGTTTCCCCTATTCCAGTCTGCGGGAACTTCACCAGGCTGCCGTAACTTTTCTCAAGTATGGTGGATAGTGGCTTAGCAAATTCATCTGCCAGTTCCCTCAGGGCATGCAGGTGCATCTCGTTAGGTTCCATGGACTTGTGCACCTTCAGGTTCCTTAGATGGTCTTGAACCTACAGTGGGTGGTTCTTCATTCTCCCAGTCCCCTGCCTTTGCCTTCTGTGACTGGGGTGGTGTGGCTAGAGCACTTGCTGGCGAAGACTGAGGCAAAAAGGTCATGGAGCACTTCAGCCTTCTCCATATCCTGGGTGACTAGGTCTCCTTTTTCCTTCTGGAGAGGGCCATACATGTTCGCTTTTAAGATGTTACCAGAAGAAACCATCATTTAGTTCTGAGCAGTAACCATATTCCCTACTGAGGGATACGCAAGACTCCTTTCCAAAGAGCATGAGCTTCTAAAAAGCACTACTTTTTTGTGAGGGATATCCAGACACTTTCAGCAGGCATGTGACATAGCAGATCTTTGGATTAAATGCATATCTCACACGTTTATTCCTATCCTGGATTATTTCTAGCACTAACTTCTATTATGGGTTTCCTGAAATGTTCTTAACACTTGCAGTGTTTTTGTTTGATGTTATTCTTTCTGCACAGATAAATAACTATTGACTGGTAACAGTAATGAAAAGTCTTGAAGTAAGATTTAACTAACTAAAAGGAAACTATTCTAGGTTTATTTCCTGAGGGCCTCCTTTCTACCGTGGATTTGCCTATACTGGGAAATAAGAAATGCACATTTCTTTTACTGTTTCACAATTTGACTGTCATTGCTAAAGATGTATTTTGGTTTTCATTACTCATACAATTTCCATAATCAGAGGAAGTTGTTCCAGAATCAGTAACTCTCTGTCAGCAGCAGCATCTGAAGATGATCACTGGGAAGTACAGACATGTGAAATGGTGCAGGGAGATTCAAACAGCCATTGAGGAATCCTAGTTGTGGCTCATCTTGTCTTCTAGATTCTGTTCAGGAACATCTCTTCTAAATAAGAGTGCTGCAGACACTTTGTCATTCTGCAGGGCTGTAGTTTATGCCCTGCATTGTGATATAAAACCTATGTTAAATGTACCTTGGAAGTGCCATTTGTGTTTTGCCACTGGAAAGTACCATTTGAATGAAGTAGAAATAAATAAGTAGCTGACATCTTAAAGTATATTTCTGCTAAAAATGAACAATATGCACTTTTACTGGAACAAATATACTTACTCATAACGTCAGAGGCTATTTTACTTGCAGCAGTGCTATGGGAGGGAAGAGAGAGGCTCTGATCAGCAAGTAAAGAAAAATGTTTATGTTTGAACAAACACACTGTTGAAGCATAAGGCGTGGTTGTGAACTGTATCTCTAGAAAAGATGAAAAGTAATCATGTTTTAAAAAAAAACAAACAAAGAAAAAGGACAGTTTTCTTTAAGAGTCATAATCTTAGTGATGACTCTGTGTGAGTACTGAATCTGGAAATTAGGCATGAAGTGACCACATTTTTTTGTTAAGACAATAACAGAACTAACAGAAGAATAGGTCTTTATTGAAGGCAGTGATACATGTGCTCTATGTGATTAAAGATAGAATTGTGGGACGTGTCACTTGATGAACACTAGATAACTTTCACTCCATGAAGAAATTTCTGGTTTGTTTTCTGTTTTTCCGCTTCAGGGGTAGAAAAATCAATTGGTCTGTCTGTTTTTTATCTGCTCAGCATGTTACAGCAATCCCAAAGCTCATATGAATATGGGGTTTTCTGTTTTAATTCAGAGCAAGACCTGCAGAATACTGAAAAGTAGATTTTTTTTTTTTTTTTTGTCTCATTATCAATGAAGCAAAAGTTTAGTTTGCAGTGGAAATTCAAACCCCTTTGCTTGAGCCAATTCCTCTTGATTTTTGAGGTTGAGCTTCATGTCCCCTTTGAGAAAGTCACTCAGGCTCTTCCAGGCACTTCTCTATGAGTATGAATATTAGCCCATGCTAATATGCAAATCAAATGTTGTGCATAAAACTACAAAAATGCATACAAATGCATATTTCGAAAAATGGTGTGCCCTCAAAAGTAATGGTTTATTTAAATCTCATGCTGTACATTTTCACGTTAACTGCTGCCACGGCAGTTCCATCAGCGTCCTGTCAAGTCTGTTCTCATTTTATAATAAAATACTTCAATTTCTCCGCAGGGGTCAGAAGCTACTAAACTTCATCTGTTTCTCTTGCCCAGTTCATTTAGCCAGTAGATGTGTAGAACTTAATTATAAAACTAGACTAGAATATGAGACAAAACTTTGATAATATTATCAAATGTTAATAATAAAATTAAATTTACAATATCTTAACATAAATATTTTATCATCTGTGTTGCATAACTTGCTGAATTACGGAAGCCATTAGTGTCAGGTTATGAATACAGATGAAACACCCAATTCTGTAAAAGGTTTTATTAATCAGTAAGATGCATTCCAAATTAATTGAATTGTTAGATCATAGGATATTAGCCAGCTCTACAAAGCAGCCTTATCCTTGCAGTTGTGAGAAATGCAGAATATTCTTCACTAAGGCTAATAAAATAGGATCAACAGTTTGAATTGGAAATAAATTAACGTAAGGAAAAGACTAATTAATCTTTCCTTTCTTCAAAAAATAAAGGGAGAACAGACTGTCAGAAATGAAAGGCAAACTGAGATAGCGTTGGCTTTGAGATTGTAGGGTCTGGTTTTGGGAGGGGGAGGGGAGAGACATGCATGCTGTAACAGGAAATCTGTGAAGACAGACTGAAGATCTGTAGGTGCAGAAGCACATGTATATCTGTGGTGATTAAATGCAAGTGCTGAATTCAGAATAATTCTTATCTTCACACTTTCAGATTTGTTGCTTGTTTTTGTAATACCCATGCTTAAGAAAAATTGAACTCTGTTAGATATTTGGTAGTCTGAGATTCTTAAAGATTCTTAGATTTCTTTGAGAAGCTCAACCGAATGTATCATTGCTTGTTTTTTTTCTCACTTTCCTATTACTATACTACTTGTCATTTTCTGTCTGACTCTGTAGATTTATGTCCCAAATCATACATCTCTATACTTGCAAACTGATGACCTGAAGCATTCTGGGTTTAGTAAAGGGAAAACTAGAGCACGAAGGGGTTAAGTATATTGCCTAGTTGTTCCAGAGAAATTTGGCAGCACAAGCAGTGCTATCTGTATTTCCTAAACAGAAGTTGAGCTCTTC
Source organism: Chroicocephalus ridibundus (assembly GCF_963924245.1). NCBI lineage: Eukaryota > Metazoa > Chordata > Aves > Charadriiformes > Laridae > Chroicocephalus > Chroicocephalus ridibundus. The sequence continues at coordinate 119,318,988 of NC_086284.1, read as the reverse complement.
AATCCCAAGTGATTCTTCCAGCTTTCAATAGATCGTTGTTTTCCTGTTGCTGCATCACCTAAGTAGAGAATGAGAAGATATGACACGGAATCTGTTTTCTAGTACAATGTTTTTGAATTTCTGTCATTTGAAACTCTCACATCAGAAGACATCATGGGTGCACTCCATCTTTCTCTCCCAGTTTTGAAAAACTTGAGCAAATAGATCTTTTTATTTTAAAGTAATGAAAAGGCTTACACTCTAAGAATGGTATGAGAACTAGCATTTGTATGCTTCTCGGATTTCAAACATTTCTTGCAACTGATAATTATAATCTTTATATTATTGGAATGAGGAGTATAACATAATTTTGAATGGGGAAAAAAAAAAAAGTAGGTGAAAATCCAGGTAAATTCTGTGGGTATTGAACATTAAAGAAAGTTTCTTTGTGTTCATTTTGAGACATACGCCTTGCTGCGGTAAGGGAAGTTGCAGGTATGCACTGACACACTCCCCCACCCCAAGCAAATCATTGACAAATAAGAGTGGTAAATACTGATTCTTAATAATGAGATTATTTTTTTTCTTAGTATGTTTAACAATAAACAAGAATTTTCACAAAATGAAAAGGTTTAAAACTGAAAACCATAACTTTAAATAGAAGTATCTTTATTCTTTTCCCAGTCTTCATCAGAACGCTAATGCCTCAGTTCAGTTCCATTATGCAGAATATCAATTGCAGTTTTCTTACATTGTCAGAATTTAAATTATGAGAGGTCTGCAAGATTAGTCCTGCCTGGTGTGCTGAAGTTAAGCGTGCTCTATTTAGATGGCTTGCCTTAAATTTACATTTTGTCTATTACAGAGAGTAAGTAATGTGTTTAAAAAAAAAAAAAGTAAAGAAAAAAATATAGGTGTAGTCTTGTAATAAAATCTGTGATTCAGCTTGTGGAGATAAGGGTTGAATGACATGCGACCACAGGGTCTACAAAATAGAGCTGCAGTCCTCTCTGTGCTAACCTTCATCTTAACCTTCACAGATGGAGCTCAGTGAGTTAAAAACCCAAAACTTTATTACCCGTGCCCAGTAGAGTAAAGGTTGTTTTTCTTTCTCTGGCAATATTAATGATTTTCAGCTGACTGCATTTTAATTAAAAACACCAGGTAGCCTCTTGGCTCAACACATGGGAATGCTGATGTTTGGCATCTGCGGGCGCTACCTGTGCATGCGTGCCTCCACACACGCACACACCACACACACACACACACACACACACAGCCTGTGCAGCCCAAGTGAGGCATTTCTTTGGGGGGAGGTAATATCAGTTACCGCAGGGAGGCTGTCAAGGAGATAAATTCCTGAGCTTTTCAGAAGTAAAGCCAGGAAATGAGCGAGTACTTATTGCTTAAACAAGCGCTGTGTTATAATCCATGCGAGCTGAAAATTCTCGTTCAAATGTTTGTTCACAAAAACTATGCTTGTATGTACAAATGCATGCTGACTATTTTTTACCCTCATCAAAAGTGAAACACCACAGAAAATACCGTCGATCTCTATGTAACTGTTGTAACTATTCTCTTGACGTTGTGTGTACACAGAAGTCAAGAAATTTAAAACTGTGTTCTTACTTCTAAAAGTTCTTTGCAACGCATACACAGAATGTTAAGGCTAAAGCTGCATGGTACAAAACACCTTACAGAAAGGGAAGGCAAAAGCAATAGTTACTCTAGACTGAAAAATACTTATTAGTTCTACATGCCTTCTGTGCTTTTTAAGCCACTTCTACCTAGAAACTCGTATATGAGAATAAGACAAAAAGTATGGTTTCTTTTGCTCGGAAGAATAAAGACAGAATAGATCAGACTTCTTTTATGTCCAAGCATGCCTGGGAAACAACTCTTTTTGAATTAGAACATCCATTTTTGGTTGCATTTGCTATTTTATAAAGATGCTTTCACTGAAACTATAGCACGTGGATACACTGACTTTAATGTGAATTGAAAGAAACCTATGGAAAAGATGTTCTTGAGACAGTCCTACAGTACTGTTCATCTTTGCTTAGCCAGGTAGATATGGGCAGACTTGGAAACCGTGAGATTCACCTATGCATTTAACTATTTTCTCCTGTCCAGCCAAATCAAGTTTCTTGTAATCTGTTGTCCCTTGTTTTGTTGGGTTTCTTCCCTCCCAAATTTTACTATAGTTTTGAACTGTAATTTTCGTTTGACAGGGAAGCCTGGGGAAAAATTTACGAAGATAGCAGCTCGCAGCCAGGTTGTCTGTGAGACAGCTGGAGGCTTGGAAAGTATTCTGGAACAGCATTCCTGCCCGTTTACCCTGTTCTTAAATTTCTCTGTGAATCTACAGTTTGCCATTGCTAGGGATAGGCTGCTGAACCAGCTGGGGCTCTGCACTGTGACTACTAGGCATTCTTGCCTTCTCTCTGCACCCCTCCGAGTTATTTTGCTGGTTTCTTCGTGCTCTGCGGTGTTTAAAACTGTGTTGATCAAGTCTGTCCTCCTGTAATACTAACAATATTGGCTCATGTTTTGGGGAGTTTTTTCAGGTGTCATGTCCCACCCCCTTCCTTACAAAGCTTTTGTAATAGAAATCTTAAGGATACCAGCTATTAAAGAAATCATTAAGTATCCAATATTCAAAGTCCCCGTTATAGTAATTCAACATTTCTTTCCATTAAACTTCTCTGAAGTTGGTAAGCACATCTGTAAAATCATTGGTAAACCATGACTTGGTTTTTTGGAATATATGTGTTTATGGTTTTTTTGTTTGTGCTTTTTTTAAAAGTTAGTAAAACAAGCTCAATGGATGAAAGGAATAGACTATTACTCTGTAAATGATAGGTAACCTGCGGGAAGGGAATATTGGCATTCTAGGTAGATCATGTGTCCTAAGAAAGTTCAGGAAACTAGTTCAAGAGTGAGCATAGCCATATTTTATTATTTTGTGTGGATTTTGATGTCTTTGGCACCTACATGTGCTTCACAGAAGTTTTTCTGTGCCTCTGAAGAAGTAAGTAACAGTGAACCGGGGGGCTTGGAGTAGTTGATTTCTGGGGATGCGTACAAGTAAGCAACTGTAATCCCGATACTGACACGTGTATTAGAAATTACATAATTGATAAAGGGGGGTTTCATATGGGTTTCTCAGCAGGTGATGTCTTCCCTGGAAGTACCTTTGGAGATCCAGAATTAGAGGCAATGTGTAGTCTGCTCTCAGCTCTTCAAGGAGTCAAGAGGGTGTAGGTCCAAATTGAGAAGAGGAGCTCTGGGAAAGTCCATCGTTATATAAACTATGCAAACTGGAAAATAAGTGGCTTAAATATATGTAGTTGGGAATGAGTGTTCGTAAGTAGCTGTTACCATGCTGAAGTCATCTGGCAGAACATCAGTTTCTCTGTTTTCTTAAGAAATATCTGTGTGATACTTTGGAGTGTGTACTCAGAAAACGTAATTTTTCAAGTTTTGAATAATTATACTCTAGCATACCTATAATACTCTGTTTCCTGTGTTCACTGGTTATTTTCTCCTCCAAAGTAATTTAGGTAACATAAGGTGCTTTAAAATCTAGTGCAGTATTTCCCAAACTATTCCTGCTTGCAAAAATTTTTTATCTGTGACAGAATTTGTAGGGTTTGTGATATAAACTATTGTGTTCCTCCTGGGATGAGGAATATACTCATAACAAGACCTTGTGTTATAACCCATATTTTCAGAATAGCTAGTATTCATTTGCTTATGGTTTTTCATCTTGGTCCTTGTGGACATCAGTCTTCCTTCCATTAAAGGTTCCCTTATAAAATGTTATTAAGATTAAAATACTTAGATTAAAATACATCAAACTGAGATTAAAATACTTAGATTAAAATACCTCAAACTGAGATTAAAATACAGTTGTGTAATACGCTTTATCTTTAGAGTAGAAAAAAATTAAATGGCGTAAGCTCATTGATGAAAAAAGTTAAACATAGTAGGACTGCCTGGAATTTTTTTTAGTGCTCCTGCAATTTTCTTTAGATTTTATTGAGGCTGAAGCCTGTGTTATTAATATTTATCAAAGATTACTGGAGTGTTTTGTTTCTTTTAAGCATAATACCCATTTCAAAATATAATGTTGAAAGTAAGCAAAAACTGACTTTAAAAACTAAAAGAGGAGGCTTATGGGGCTTAGATTTTATCAAATATTGCATGCAGTAGTATCAATTTATGACACTTTATAGCATAATTGTTGGTATTCTGGTAGAGCATTCCATCAGAACAGCAATTTTAAAGGCCAAATATTCTGTGGGGAAAATGTAAGTTAACAAATTGCTGGAAAAAGTGAGAACGTATACAGTGTACTCATCTCTCTTCCACCCCCAACAAATTTTTATTTGACAGCACTATTTAAAATAGTGTAAGTTTACGTAGATAACATCATTTGGTTCTAAGTACCTGCTAATTTCAGCAGGGCTGTCCTTGTCAACAGAACAAGCCCACAAAAAGAATTTCTGCACACCAGTGTTTGAGATTACTTTATATGTGACCTGCTAAAATCTAAATGATATTCCGTGAGCACAGTAGGAGACAAAAGCATGGGCAAAATGCAACAGCTAAGACAAAGTAAAAACTTAAGTCCTTTATTTCAAAGATGCTAAATGTGCAGTTCCTAATTAAGTCTTTTTTTCCTCACTTTTCTAGCCCTGCATTTATTTAAGCTTCCCAACAGAGCCTCTGAATTGCCAGAGCTCACTCAAGAGCTGTTGTTTTCTGTACAAGAGACTATTGTTTTTATTTTACTGTTATATTCACTACATTGACTGTTGTTTTGTCATCCTGCCTGTTGTTTTCCCACCTGCCAAAATCCCATGAAAAGGACAACTGTTTAGTTATAAGTGCTCAGTACCAAGGTGCTGAGGTAATACTGGTTTTAAGAAAGCGCATGTTGCATAATAAACCTCCTTTTAAGATAGACAGCAAGGGGCACCAGGCTGGTGGGGTCATCCTTGTTCCCTGGGATCCTCAAGGCGGAGGCTGACCACGGGCAGGGAGCAGGGGATTTGCCTGAAGATGCATCACCAGGCAAAGAGCTTGTTACTGTGCCCATTGCGTGTGTTATCGATGGTTTCTGTGGAAAACTGGCAAGGAAGTAAGTGGATTTTCTGGTAGAGTTGGGGAGCCAGAATGCTGGGCAGAAAAATTACCAAGTCCTACTCTCTGATTTTTCAGAGAACTGTGTCATTTTGATTATGATTTGTCTATGATCATAAGATCTGTATGTATATTTATACTGTATATATCTATTTATACTGTATGTATAAATAGCCATCTTGTATAACATTGAATTAATCTCTATAAAGAAAACTGTGTGTAGTTAGCACTCCAGACGTCCAGTGCTAAAAAGAGATGTTGGGTGCCTAGTTCATACTCTGTGATAACAGTATGTGAAAAAGGAAGGGGGAGTGAGCTCTTAGTAGCTCACTCTGGGATTTCTTGGTATGTTGACAGCAAAGATAGTGTGCAAAATTTATGCCCCAAGCTGCTTCTGCTACACCACTCTCCGTTCTCTCTCTGTCGTGCTATTACAGTTTAGCGTAAATCATATTGCTGAGATGACAAAAAATAACTTTTCTGCAACAAGAATGCACTCGGGAAGGAGTGGCCAATATTTTAAAAGTCGTTTGGCATGTGGAGCTCTCCCTGACACAGCAGTTGTTTCAGCCCAGAAGAACTGAACTGCAATGAACTGCAGTGCAGCAGGAGGAACAGGCAGCGCTACACACTGGTTGCGTGTATGGCAGGGGTAGAAGCAGCATTCGAAAATGTTGGGCACAAGCAACTCCACCGCACTAGCAATACGTCACTAAATAGCACTCTGAAGCTGTCTTCAAGGACAACCTTTGAAACTGAACTCTGAAGACTTACAAGTAGTGGGAGGTGGAGATGGTAGTCTCTCAGAATCAGAGATAACACTTGGGAAGTATGCAGTAGCTATAAACCCTGAGTCCCTGGCCCTGATGCTTCTGATCAATCTTGCGACCTCTTAGCAAGACGTCTGTTATCTTGTATTTGAACCAGGATTGTTCTGTACCTTCTACTCATTATTTGCTTTTTTAGCTTGAAACAAAAAGCCTGGCCATAAGTCTAAGTAAAACTCTCTTGTGTATGACACTGTAGATGCTAGGAAGCAAGGAAGGGGCAAGTGGGAGCAAAGACAGATGTGCATTTAGGGTCCTCTGTCTTTCTGGGGCTGACAAATATGATAGAGCTGTGTTCATAGGTACTGCTGACAAGTAATCTGTAATGTATTGGGGGAAAGTGGAGTCAAAAGAGGTTGCTGTCAAGTGTCAAAGAGTCAGTGTTACTGACACACCCCATGAAGGAGTTGGGATTTAGAGAGGACCTACTAACTCCTGAAGAGCTCTTGAGTTGGTACAGAAATCTTATAGCACTTTCTAGACCAAATGTATCTAATACCTTGTCCCTACCTGTAGAGTAGCATGGTTTTCTTCTTGGTGGAAAAATGTTTGGGTATGAGTTATAACTGAGTCTTTATAGTAGCTTTTCCCTATCAGGTAGAGGTTGCTTAAAGTGACTTTCATCTGAAATTTTTTTGCATTTTTTTTTTCTTTTCTGCCCTAATCCTGGGTCAAAGTGCCTCTTTTGTATATACAAAGCTTATGTAAGAATTCACATACAGGGTAAAGAATTAGGAAGTCTTGAAGTTATAGTGGGTACTTCTATCAGATTTTAAATAAATGTTTTCTATATAAAGTTGGATATAGAAATTCCTTTCCATGGGAAAAATATTACTTTTAACTATGACAAGAACAAAAATATTAGACTCTGCTCTTGGGGAGTTTTTAATTTATTCATGTGTGTTTATTGTGTTTTTGCCAGCTTGAGTCTTTAGCGTAATTTTTTTTTTCTATTTCCCTACCACAAGTGTTACATCCAACCTTCCAGTTCTTTCTGTGCCTGTCTTCTGTTTTGGTTAATCATCTACTTGTATTTATAATGCTAAGATCAAGTTTTCAAGCCGTGGCCAGAACAATGAGCGATACAGCGGCTCATCAGAGCATAAAAAAAAAAGTGAATACTGACAACTGTGTTACTTTTTCCTCCCACATCAAATTCATTTTTTTTCACAAAAGTTTTATCTGATACTTCTCATCTGCAGCAGCTATAGAAGATGAACTTTAGAGTTCCTGAACTGTCTGACTAACCAGCTAATTAGCTTTTCTAAAAAGTAGCCTGTTTGTTTTCAGAAACCAATATTTAATAGTGGAACTGAAATGAAAGTGTAGATTGTTATTAAGTGCTGTTATTTACTTTGTTATACATATTTTATTGCTTTCCTGTAGTTGGTGGCAAAGATTAATGAAACCTTTATAAAGTTGGATAGAAACGAGGAGGAAAGTATATTAAACTACCCCAGCTTGCTGCACACTAATTATTGTGTCAAGTCTCATTAGAAAACAGATGCACACGCAAAAATATGCTTGTTTGTTTTAACATACCTGCTTCAGGAAAGGAGCCTGTAAATATGACAAGGGATTGCAGGTGAATATTCTATATAAATCAATTTATAAAAACACTTTTCCTTTTGACTATCCTCCATCTCATGTTCCAGCAGAAGAACAGAATAGGAAGAATTAGGGAAGACTTGGACTGTGTTTTGGGGGTAGTGGAGTGTGGGAAAGGACTTGAATTCAGCACACTGTGTTCTAAGGAAGTACTTATTTTCACAAGTATGTAATATCAACAGAAGTGATTATGAGAGTGTGATTAGCAGATGATATATCTCAATGTTTTTTGTACCTACACTTCATATGCAACCCTCTTAAATCTGATAAATAAGGGCAGAAATCTTGAAACAGGTGTTCTCATGAGATTCAGAGAGCTTTGTATTGGCTATGGGGTATGGAAGAAAAATGTACAATTTAGATGGCTATATATGACAAATACAATGCAACAAAAATAATACAACCACTTTTACGTGGAGTTAATAGAAACAGTCTATTTCAATTAATCATAGATGATTACTGGCTGTCTACTCCTATCTATGTAGGTGTGATTGACAAAAGGGAGAAAACTGTGATGAAGGAATGTCAGATGGATCTCTGGTGTCTGCAGTTATATGGTTATTTCTACCTCCTCTGGGTTGTGTCTTAATTCTCAGGTAGTCTCAGTCCCTTGCTCCTTTATGTGAGGAGATTTGGGTCCTGCGGCTTCTTCCTTTCTTGCAGAGGAATAAGAAGATAAAAACTGAACATGAAATTGTCTTTTCCTCCCTTTCCCAGGAGTTTCAGTTCTTGTGGAACCTCTTAATTCTACAGAATGGAATTTCTCTCCATAACTCTCAAAGCTGAATTGAATTGCTTTCTTTGTCCGGTGTCCATGAATACTCCAACATTTGCATTCCAGAAAACTGGAAGGTCTGTGAAAAGCATAATTTAAATAACAGAAAAACCTACAAAATAGTTGTTTCATAGCAAAAATTTAGCTCAGTCTACAGAAAAGAAGTTAAAGATTTTTAGTAATATTCTATAAAAAGTGTCTGTTTTGGTGTGCATTCTTTCAATGCTATTAATCTAACTTTATGAAAACTTTTTTCAGTGTTTCTTAATCAGACCAGATAGTCATAGTACTACTTGAAATATGGCAAGACCTTCACTGATTTAGAAATTCTAAATAAAAATCTAAATCTTGTTAGTGTCCTTCATCAAAAAAACCCTCTGAAGACATATGCCAAAAAATATGCTTTGTTTTTACTGCTCAGAAATTACATACGTGAATGGGTTTTATTTTTATATTAAAAGGATATGCTGTTCACAGACGATATATTAAGTAGGGACATTGGGCTAAAATCTCAACAATTATGTTCAACTATAATGTAGCAGCGTATCGTTCTCTTAGGGGGATGTTGGTTGTGACAACTGAAAGAGAAAGTTCTTGAAGAAAAACATGCAAAGTGTAATTTTTATTTCGGTAAATGATAAATGAACCTGATGTCTAATTTGACATACAGTTGACATTCCACAACCACCTATAGATGCAGTGATTTGTCATTAGCTTGTGTCTGCTCAATATGTTGCAAACCAAGTTATCTACAATGGGGTGCAAATATGGCTGTAGGCTTCGGTTAGGTGAAAATATCATATTGTGCTTAAAAATAATGAAGTGAGTTGCTACCCTTGTAGAATCTGTAAAATATAAGGATAACTGTTACAAATTCTGAAAGGGAGAAAAAAATAAGGTAAAACCAATCAATCTATGTTTAAGCATCTCCTAGAGTTAAAAGCAAATGAAAATACATCAAGTTTAAATATCTCTGTGCTAAATTGTGTGCTTTTAAATGAAAATTGCATCTCCAGTTGTTATCCTGTGTCAAATATGGTGCTCTTGAGCTCAAACACACAGAATTTCACTGAATTGCCCTAAGTATAATAGTAGTTTGTAGGAGACTTTTAAGAGTTTGCTATTGCTACGTGTTTTTTCTTACAATCACCTGTTTGATTTGCAATTTTCAGCCTTATGAATTCCTTTGACTTTTGTTCCAGACACACGACTCAGCCATGTGGTATGTGTTCACAAAAAGGTCTGGAAATACCTGGTGGGGGGAAATGCGAGATGTTCACATGTTGCTGACTTTATTTGTCAACGCTAACACCAGACAGCTAGAAATATTTAAACTCAAGTTCTAGTTTTATTTTTGTATATAATGTAACTGAAATAAATGCTTACTAGTTGAAGGTTGGGACACTTACTGTTATTTCAGCTAGAAAGGGATCATTTCTGTGGGACCATAAGTCTCCGAAGAAGCTTCAAAATCTCTGCCACAAAAGAGTAAGAGTACAGCAAAGATGCCTTCATTAGGCGTCATGTTCAGCGGAGGTAAATCACTTGATATGGTGGGACACTTCTGCCTTTTGTTTTTAGTTTTATGTTCAACCCATCCCTCCAAAGTGATAAAAGGTGGAGACATAAACATCCTTTATCCATCACTGAGAAATGGTTTGCTAGAAACTGCAGCTGACTTGATCAGGACACGCTCCTAACACAGAGTGCCCACGTGGTGAGTGATGCCTCATGTTAGAGAGAAGGTCCCTCTGGAAAGCCAAAGTTTCTTCTCTGTATTTTAGGATGAATTATGTGTTCTAAGTAAATGGTGAACTAAAAATAGAGTGAGTAAATAGATAAAGCTCTCCACAACACCCTCTGTAGGTTTTATTTCTTCAGAAATCTGAACAGACCTATCGAAAAATATACTTAAAAGATAGCCTGGCCTATTCTGCCAAATATGCAGACATGAACAAAACAGTGCTCAATATGTACCCATGTAATTCAAAGTTGTGCATGCAATGCAAAGAATAGAGAGGATCCATTTTGCACAAGGTTTGTGAATAAAATTATATGAAATGTTATTCTGTCGACCAAAGTATAATAAAATGAATTTTTCTCCTTTACTCTCATTAGCTTTGCCAGAAATTGATTTAGAAAGTATCTTTGTTTTTTTTATCTAATTGAAAATAAGCGTAACGGGAGGAGGGGAGGTTGAAAGAGGGTATGAATTATTCATTATCATAGTTTATATTTTTTCTTATTCAGACATATCTGAAGATTGCACCACAATGTAGAAAACAGGGGATGGCTGAGAGGTTGCTCTGATGATACTGTACTCAACTCTAGTGAATGGAGTGTTTTCCATTCCAGTTTATGTATACTATAGGGCAATTAAGAGCTTGACGCTTCTTCCACTTGTGTGCTGAAAAATGGGATGAAAGGAAGGAGCACCAGGTAAGGGTAGCAGGTTGTTTTCTTCCAGTACGTTTTAACGAGTATGATTGAGCCTGGGCTCCCCAGGAGACAGTACAGCTTTACAGGCTTTCAGTAAATAAGCAATTACATGGGAAGTATGAACAAATTGATTTGCTGGAAAACATTGGTGATTGGGTTCTTTTCTTTTCTCTTCCCCTTTTGTTTTCCACTGTTCCTGCTTTGGAGTTCACAGACTATATGCATAAGGCTGATATGGATAGCATTTTATTTTTTTCTTTTAAAAGTACTGCAGACTTCAGATTTTTATGTATTTGTTTCTCTACATATCTTGAACACTCTGTTAAAGATGTTTCCATCACATAATGGAAGTTATTCTGTAGAATTTTTATGCACTGCTCTGATTCAACCTAGAAAATTAGTAAGTTGTAATGCATGTAGCTAGAATATGCAAATAAACTTAGGAACTTCTATGCAAATGAACTGAGCTGCTACTTATATTATTCAGCTTGCTCCACTTCCAATAATTAGTTTTTCTGTTCACCTCTCATTTTATTTCCAGAACTTTTGGGGTCAGTTAAATGGCAGGATATGATGCCATTGCTTTTGGCTTTCACTTGAGTATATCAACATGATCCCTTGCAAGCCAATAAATATAAGGTTTTACCTTTTATAAGTAATTCCCATAGCTCTAATCTTGGTTTTCCCTTTTGATACTCTGATGGCTCAGAAGGGGCAAGTAGCTTGGAAATAAAGTGAAGTAGTGAATCATGTTATTGGTACATAGCGATAACGCTTGTTATGAGGTGATGAGTGAGAGCTGCGGGTCTTCAATTGTCCATCAGCAGTTTGGTAGCAGGTATTTCAGCCAGGTGCGTGCCACAGGAGCGGGCTCCAATTCGCCTGGTAGCACAACAGTTGGAGAGGAAGGAAGGGCAGTTTTGAAGGAGCGCATTAGTAACGTGTTTACAGGAATATTGTTGTGCTGCAGAAAAGTTTTGAAGTGGCATTGCTTCAGTTCGTCTGGGTGTATGTGGTGTCAGATAAAGGCATCCACACTGATACAGCAAGCTCCTCATTACTATAACTTGCAGCACACGTTGGTAAAATTCAGTGATCTGTCACTTGACCTTCCTCTCATTATCTTTAGCTTTGCTTCTTTAGTTTTATGTCTTAGTTTGAATTAATATGTTAGTGTTTGTAAAGCACTCCAAAGATGAAAAGCCTTATATAGCTGCTTTGTATAATTATTATTTTTAATTGTTTCCATTTGGTACAGTTTCAATTACAACCACTAATTGACTATTACTAATTTAATAAGAAGTAGAAATGACAGGATCTTCTCCCCCCCCTCCCCCTTTTTAAACACTAGAGACTTAGGAAAGAATCGGGGAGAGACAGGAGGAAAGAATGGGTAGATATTCTTACAGGTTTTACTTCGTCCATATTAACCTCATTGACTGCTTGCTAATGGTGGTAATTTAAATATGCCAACGCCTGCATAAAAATAGACTCTGAGATCCGCCACTTGTCAGTGGGAAAACCTGGAGCTTGGAGAGGTATTTATACGGTTTCTGCCATCACTGGTACTGAAATGCTTTTTCTCTGAGCAATTAGTCAGGAAATGAAAATGGAAAACTGTGAGTCACAGTGCGCTTTCTGGGTGCGCATAGCTAGGACTGCTGTTCTGCCGTGATTCTGTGGTATTTGCCTAAAGCTCTGCTTGGAGTGGTAAAGGCAAAAGAGGATCTTCCTGCCGATGAAGGGGAGTTTCAAATATCAGAATTAAAGATTCAAAGCCTGGAAAGCAAGTAAAAGGGAACTAATATTTGGAACTTTGTGCATTCAAGTCAGATCTGTGACTCGATGCAACGCACAACTTTTGAAGGGGTTAGCTAGTAAATGCAGTCAGTTATTTGACTCATGGTACTGTGCACATTAAATCATGAAGCAGACAAGGTCAGCTCTCAAACTGAGGGCTGAGAATATCTGCTACCAAGCGTCTCTCCCTGCCCTGATGTTATTCTGACTTCTCAGCAGGCCAAACCAATTAGCCGGGTTGAGGTGCATGGGGGGAGGGGGGGGTATGGCAGGAGGGGAGTCTACGGCCCGGCTCTGGTACCACGAGGCTTGTTGGGTCAGAGCCAGTGCAGTGCTGACGTGGCTGCACGGAGCTGGTCACAAACAGCTGAGTAAGATTAATAGGTGACCTCTGAATTTGTAGAAATTTCTGAACCAGAAATTTAGAGGTTGCTCATGTTTTTCTTGTGAAGGTCCCTCCAGTCTATTTTTATTTTTTTTTTTTCTTCCCTGTGTTTCTAAATATGTCTGGACACACAAATGTTTACTGTAACGCTATCTCTGCTATTCTGGAGATCCAGTGAGTTCCCCCAGGCGACATAGCTGATGCAGCCAGCTATCGTGCAGCATTACTGGGGTGTTATAACATTCCTGCTCCAGTTATGCTGATTGTCCTAGGTGCTGAGAGGGGCAGAGCCAGCGTTGCTCCAGCTCCCCATGTTCAGGAAACAAAGCAACACAGCAGCAAATCAATCTTTTACTATTAAACAGCTGATATCTATTGGAGCCTGACTTAACTATACCTGCAATCTGATTTATTTATTTTTTAGTTGTAATTTTTTCTCAGTCCTTGTTTGTCTTATTCTATTTATAAGGAAGTATAAGAATTTACACTTATGTATTTTAAGTCATGATGGCTCTTATTAACTGAAGGGTGATAAAACTTGTTTCTTACATACATGCATCAGTTATTCCACAACAGGCCCATGTATTTCATCATGTGAGTATCGCTGTTTAGATCTATTACATTCTGCATGTATTCTTAGTTAATCCCACAAGTCTCATTCAGCCAAGCGAGGATTGCTAGCCTCTAGTTCTCATTAGCCTGCCAGCGTCAGCGTTATTCAGTGTTTTGTCTTAGCAGAGGGATTCCACAGCTGCTGGCAGCCTCCCTGCTAATTGTAGCACACATTTCTTATGACTAGCTAGATCCAGCTCTGTCTTAGTAGGAGATACCTGTAAACCACTATTTTTTATTTCTTTTTTTTTTTCCTGTAAAACAGAGGTCTGCAAGCTATGGCACAGGTCCCAGAGATGGCACAGGCAGATTTTTGAAGGGCACGCAGCAGGGTTGAGTGCTAAGAGCTATAGTACCTTGAAAAGGTGTAGGCTTTCTGCTCTCACTTTCCATTAAATTCTGAATATGTCGTAAGTGTTGCATTACATAGGGATAAGATGCCTCTGGAAGGGTGATCAGCAGGACTTTTCACCACTGAATTGTGGCATCTCTCACCACCTGCTGAGGTTTTACTAGCGTGTCTCATTTAAAAAGAAAATTACAGTCTGGCACACTATCCTTGCAGATCCTTGATGCAAGTCATTGAGTCTTTTATAGTCCATAACACATTCAGGGAAACAATGGTCTTGTTCCAGAGTACTGAGGAGAATGGTCATTTTATATGTTAGTGGTTGGCTTCAATTATATATCGGGTTATTACATACAGCCTTCATGTGTACGCATAGATGTGTGAATTCATTTTTCGTTTTTCTTTCCATTTTTCTATGTATTGCTTTTCTGAACGTACTTTCTCTACCATATCCAGAAGGCAGAAACATTCCATGAGTAACTCTCTTTCATTGGTGCCTTATGATACTGCTTTCTAGATTGACTGCCTCAGTAGTTTGAGCCCTGCATCACATTATATGTCTTGAAGTGTAAACGTGTTTCTTGGCATCTTGATCTCTTCTAGTATATGCATAAAGGTCCCTGTTCAGGACCTGTGATTCCCTTTTCTTCTGGAACGGCCACAATGCGCTCTACAAAGCTGGAGCAGGGCTGTCCTATTTTGCCTTCTGATCGAAAAGTCCTGCACTGGGTAATCCCCAAGTAAGCATCAATTGTTTCATGTATCTGAAGTTAGCCTTGCTCGGATTTTAGGGTTTATCCCCCAAATCTCACCAGATCCCCATCTTGCTTGCCTGAAGAAAACATTCATATGAACCAGAACAGTTTCCAGAGCAGAGTAAAGTTGGTTCATCTGGAGCAGCTCATCCTCGCAGTTGTTCAGTATTCAGCATTTCATGTAAATAACAAAAAAGCAACTCGCTCTTTTGGATTTTCAGTTTTGAGTGCATTAACACCTTTCTGAATCATCTTGGCCACTTCAGCCACAGAGCAGCTGTTCCACAGTCCAAGACCTATTAAGGCTTGCGTTTGGAGAACACAGAATAATCTAGCACTTTCTTTCCTGTATTCTCTTGTTTATAATTTCCTAGTTATTCTTTCTTTATTTTTTTTTTAAATTCTGATTCTGTTCTTCCCTTTTAGTTACATTTACTTCTACATATTCTATGAGGGGCTTGCCATCAGCTATCATAGTCTGTGCCTATATGCTGCTGCATACGTAGAAAACATATATCACGTTTTCCTCTAAACCTGTGCTGCAACTGTGGTTATAGTTCTACAGAGATGAGCTAATCTAATGCATGCTATAAATTTATACGCATTCCCTAAGCAACTTTAAATCAGCTTGATTTAAATGTATGACCGTAAGTACTTTAATTGCTGTTTTAGTTTGCTAGCTATGCCAGCTTGTACTTGCTAGGAGGTACATGAATAGCTGCGGAGTTTTGACGGCTTTTTTCTTTTTTTGTAAAATTTTCTTTAAAATAGGCACATTTCGTAAGTTCAGTATTATCACTTGTCTAATTGGACTTTGGAGGTCTCAGCATTTATTTTGACATACAGAGTTGTAGATCTTGGAAAAATAAAGGTGGAGGTGAAGAAAAATGAGTTAGGGGAAATGGGTAAAAATATTAACTCAATACCTTTAATTTACAGAAATTCTGTAGTTCTCTTTATTATTCTTTAATCTTGCTGGTCTCAGTGTCATGTTTTAAATGCCAACTGTGTTTTAAAATGTTTCTTTTCCAAGCATGTTAATTTGAGAGAGAAATGGTTTTCCGCAGTTCAGTTATGCGGTGTAGCTGGTTTTGCTTGAACGTCAGTCACTACAGCGGCTAGATGTTTAAATCTGCATTTGCAGATGGCAGCCAGCAGCTGTGCCTGCCAAGTGCAGGTCCTTCTCTATTGTTTCCTAGCTTAGACCTTTCTGATCTTATTTCTATGGAGATCATCTCAGTGGAGATAGTATAAGGGAATTTAAAAAACTTTTAAAACTCTTTATTTTTACCATTCAGCTTGTTTCCATGGAAATGGGATCTAAAAGATTGTCAGTAGTGAACAGTTGAAAGTGAGAATTCACTTGTAGATTTCATTAGATGACTCCCAGCTGAGAACTGCAAATACTGATCACCAAAATGAGTAATAAACCATTTATAAAAATGACAAAATAGAAGAACAAATTAAAATGTTAGAAAAAATAAATAAATAAATGTATCTGCTTTCTTTTTATCCTCATTGGATGCCATAAATAGGGGCATGCTTACTTAACTGTTCTTGGGTACCTGAGTTTCACGCATACACTTGTAACTTTCTCCAGGCTGTCTGTTAGGATAGCAGCAGTTCTATATTAGAAACATAGTCCCTCCCTTTTACTGGTAGGGATCTGAGCTGTTCCAAGTGGACATCCGTGTGCAGTAAGGGATATACATCAAAAAATTGCATTGCTACAGCTCAGGTTCACTCAATTTTCAAATGCCAGCCTACGTTTTTGTGCAAGTAGTTGCTGACAGATACATTTCTGAAATTACCTAGTTCTCTGAAACAAATAGAGTAAACCAGATCTCTGTCACGTGAACCTTACATTACATATTTTGTTCCATGATTTAGAAAGGAAATCTTTTTTTCTGTTGCCAGATAGGTAATAACGCTTACTAATATTGAGGACTTACCTTTACAGATGTGTTTTCTTAGGGGGCAGTTAAATGCAGAATGACAGAATCCCGTGTTCTTTTCAGGCACGACTTTTCCCTTCAGTTCTCTGCATTGAAAGCTGGTACTTATACCTACGTGTTTTGCTTAACAACAAAAGACTTGTGTGGAGTATCTTACACAGGGCCCCCATTGTGTACCTGATATGCGAATGTGTTGCATGCTGAGTCTGCCACAACCTTTCCTTATTCAGGAGTGAGCTAAGATACACTGGTTAGGTATGTGTAAGTGTAGAACCTTTCATTTTTAGATAATTATCCTTTGAGTAAAAGGGTAAGGAGAAAGGGGAGGGAACTTTCTAGCTTAGGATACAAATGCAGCAAAATTTGTAAGGACAGATGGTCTCTTCCATTCCTTAAACCACTGAGTAAGGGTGTGGGCCTAAGTAACCAGTGTCCCTACCTTTTCTTTTAAATTAAGTAAACTATTAATAAGAAGAATCTTGAGCTGTGCAAGATGCTAAAACTGCTGTCCTGGATTACCAAACTGCAGCTGGGATCAGTGCTTGAATAAATGTTATCTGAGATTAAGAACCTACTATTAATCCATCAAGCAGTGTGACAACTTGTGGGAAAAGTGTCTTTCACTACGTGTGAAGTTATCAAGATATCAACTCATAATGAAATAGACACTTTCAGTTGCTTGATATAACTACCCCTATTAATTAGAAAAGTTTCTTACAGTAAAGTTTGACATACAAATAAAATACTGTAATGAATTCTTTGAGCGCAAGAATTCTTGAGTGCTAAATAGTGAGAGTCTGCTTGGCCTTGCTTCTACGCAAGTAGAGATTGCCAGCGTGGGAAGTGAGAGGCTCAAGTGACATGGTGGGGAAGAGCCTGCAGTGCAGGTCTTCATGTGGGAAAAGATGCGCTATTCCTGACTCTGGTGCAGTGCTATGACTGCTTTCCTGGGACTGGAAGTCAAAGAGGAGACATAGGGCTGATGTGGGGACTTGTGACTTTATGGTGCTGCCACAGAGGGCTGGGAGGTGACAACAGAGCAAGCTAATAGCTTCTCAGTCCTTTCTGTTCTGTGTTCCTCCTCTAAATCCAACGTTGTATAAGGCTAGTACTGGGCAAATCATGCCAATCATCAATTTAACATCTGTCTTGTTTAGGCAGCGCAATATGACCTGAATAAAGGTTTTCTTAAGAGGCTCACCATGGTTTAAAAATAAGTCAAGATTCAGAATTTGGCTGAATAACTGGTGTCTTCAGAGAAGTTATGACTGCTTCTATCAGGCTGAAACTGGTGGCTGTGTTTACTTTTCTGTAGTGTGGTATTAGTAAGGCATTTTCTTATCAGACAGTAATGTGTTTAAAAATAACTTAAAATATGTGAAATGCAATTTCTCTTTTTGTAATGTTCATACAGCCTTTGGTAATACAACCTACTGAATTGTAATAAATGGCTCTTGCTGATTTTGTAAGTCTGCAGTGTTTGGTTTAAAATAAGAAAAACAAAAAGTGGGGAACACTGAAAACAGTTTTTAGCATTATATGTATTTAGTAGAAGACTTACATTAAGTAATTGTTTCTTTATAGTGTTCTCTGTACAGCTGTTAAATATTAGTGAAGTTCTAAAATGAAACAGAAAGGTTGTAAAGTAGCTTGTAGAGATATGAAAACAGCTGAGATTTTTATCAGACTAAAGTCTCAGTGTGGTTTATAGCCCAATCTCATATTTTGTACTTAAATGTGACAAGTAATCTTAAAATCTTCTCTCTACTAATCTTCAAATTCCACGTTCTTCTGTTTTAGTGACACTTACTCCTCCTTTATGCCACCTGTGAAAGTAAAATGTAACCTCAATGCAAATTACTTTTACTTTCACTCAATGTGAAAGTAAAATGTAACAGCAGCAACCGTGCTGCTGTTGACTACAGTTAAAATAGACTTTTGAAGTCTTTCCTCCAAACCCTCTTTTTGACGTTTCTTCTTCATAAGTCCTGGAACTACTCTGCACTGCTGCCACTTCCATCAACATTATCAGAGGTTTTCTTTGTTTGAAAGGAACGTAATAAAAATTTTGAAAAGAATGCAGTGCATTGGGACACCAAGAGCCTTGGTTTGAAGGAAGTCCAAACTGTCAGCTTCTGTGTTTCAGGTTAGGTATTCTGGGGGGAGGTACCGCATTCTCATGCAGACATCACCAATGATATGCTTACGTTCATTTGTTTTTAAGATTTAAGTGAAGAATAGTTTTGCACACCCAAAATGTTTATAAATACTTTTCATTTAATTAATTAGGAGTTATAACATGAAATACACCTAGAAGAAAGCCAGTGTGTGTTTGATAAATTGTTTAGCTTTTTGTTGTCTGCACTGAATTTAACTATTGCTTACTATTTCCTGTCTGCTTTTATCAGAAGAAAAAATGCAACACTTACATAAAATTAAAGTAGGTTGTATTTCACACAGGAAGAATGTGTCCTTGTCAGACTATCACAGTTGTGTCAGACTTTTCGGTAAATTACATTGATGTTTGAGGTGGTAGAATTCATCTCATTTGCACTCAATATCTGGCATTAGTAATTAAGAGCCCATGCCAACAAACCCACAGGTATATTTGTAAGCACACCTCACACAGTATGTCTGGGTGTGATGGTGAGGTTGAAACATTAGACATTAACTTTTTGGTTTTGAATATATTTTATATGTATAATGAATTGACTACTACTCCTGTTAAAATTTCTGCAAATGCTCTTTAAATGTTTTTCTTACCCGATGCGTGAATTCTTAAAATTGGGAGTTGCCAGCAGGCAGTCTGGGAGCACAATGGAAAGTCACAGGCGTGAAGCACGCAAGGTCTGCTTTGAATGAACTAAAGCACTGTCCATGTTTGATCAGTCCATCTTGTTTCATTCTTTTAAGCCAGTTATTGAAGTGCTGAGCCTTTCCTTTCCTACAGAAGTAATAATTTATATTATTAACTACAGGGTTAGCAGCTAACTTCAGGGCCTTAATTTCTAAGTTCAAATTGAGATATTGATTCAAAGTGAATATATAAATATTTCTATATAAATATTTCTGAAGACAATCTCGTGGTAAGGGGAGGATATGTTGGATTTCTTCTCTATTAATATTTTTAAGAGGCAGTAATACGTTGAATTTTTTTTTTGCTTTAAACTAGTTTCCTCCGGTTCTGAAGACTGCCCTGTATTTTAAAAATTACATTGTTGTCCCACCTACTACTCTCTTACTCTGGATTTTTTTGTTTTGTGTGGGCTTTTTGAGGGCTTGGTTTTTTGGTTGTGGTTGGGTTTTTTGGTGTATGGAGAGTGTTTTTATTTTTTTGCTGGTAGTTCTTGGGGTGGTGTTTTGTTTTGGGTTGTGGGTTTTTGGTGTTTTTGTGTTTTTGTTGGTTTTTTTTTTTTTTTGAGACCTCTCTGGAGCATGTAGCACATTCTCCCTTTAATGTGGTTTGATACAGAAATAAATGCAGAAAACCTTTTGCGCTGCTGTTCGTTTTTCTTTTACTAAATCTACATTGTGGTTATATTTGTGTATAACACAAATTTGTGTAATAATGCTTAAACTTACAGTACGTGTTTTATATGTGAAAAGTGGTATGTCCTTGGCTCTTGTAACAGATATGGTAGGCAAAATGGGGATCAGTGGCTGAGAGACTTATATGTTTTGTTTTCAAAGAATCTCTTATGGTGACATTTTAAGGCTTGGAGCTGTGGATTTTAATTAATTTTATTTTAAATGAAAAAATAATTTTAAGGTCTTTTTTAATTCTTTATGGCTGTGGAATTTGAATCAATTCAAGCTGTGTGGGCTCGTGCTTGGCAAAAGAGACCTGGTTGACCAGAGCATGAAAGTCCCCTTTTCCTCTCCCAAAGGCAAGATTTAATTGTGTTATTATATTGCTTGCTACAGGGTAGACTTCATATTTCATATCAATCTGGGGACAATGGCACAAGAAGCCCTGCGCTAATTAGCTCTTCAACATACAATTTTGACCAAATCTGAATTTGTTCTGGTCTTACCATAAATGCTGAGGTGGCAGCTTTGACCTTTCTGAATGTGTGCAATTCTCAGAGGCCAAAAGCCCTTGGCCTTATAACAATCTCTGAAGTGTCAGCAGATTGTTTGCCAATTATTTGCCATTGTCTGGCTATTGTAAGAAGTATGTTTTGTGATTCTTAGGACAGGATCTTCAGGCAAGGTTATAATTTTTGCTGTGATAGGAAGAATCCCCAAAAGTGATGGCCTGTAAAAGGCTTCACTTACCCTATTTGGACTCGATGATCTTAAAGGTCCCTTCCAACCTAGATGATTCTATGATTCTATTTTTCTGCATAGCTCGCAGGTACATGCTGCAGTGACCACGAATCTCAATCCTCTGATTGCATCGAGCAGCACTTGGAATGCCTTTTTCTACATGAATTCCAGCCACTGTAAAAAAAAAAATAAAAAAATCAAAGTTTGCAGGGTAATGGAACCACAGGTTTGTGGTTTTGTTGTTTTGTTTTTTGTTTTTTTTTTGTTTTCCCCTGCTGCTTCCACCACAATGGATCAGTTCACTCCCAAAGACGGTGCACTCTTTCCTTCCCCTCCCAACCCCTTCCCCACCACGTTTTGTGAAAGGTTCTGGAGGTGTGCATCTTACAACTTCCATGTTGTGGCATTATTTGTTCTTAAAACTCCAAGTAAAGCCAGCTAGTTTTTCTACACGTTCACCTGGGCCTTAGAAGTCATCTGATATCTGGGAGTTTTTCTGAAAATGAGGACCTAAGTCTGAAGTGATATCTTCCTCTGTCACGGAAAAAGATGAACAGATAAAGTCTTTCTCTACACATTTCTAAATGGTGATATGTGTAACTCTTCATTGTTTACAAACGGTAAACCGAACTTGTACTTCCTATATTTTCTCAATCCAGTAGGCCACAGGCCAACCATACCTTCTTTATAATGCTGAAGTCAGTAGGCACTATGAATATTCAGCTGCTCAAATACTCAAAATGCATCTTCAGGAGTGCAACTTTAATTTTAAAAATACTGATACTGTGCGTATCAGAGCAGAAAGATATGTGGGGTTGACGTATCATGGGGCTAACAGAATTTGAATTTGTTTGAACAATGATGTGTAAGGTTCATATCTTGTTTTTGTAATCAGAATTGCATATTGTGCGTGATTTTAAGGTATGCTTTGCATTGTTATGTGTGTATACCTGTGAGTAATATAAATTTTTAAAATGCCATACAGTGAATTTAACCAAAGTAACTGCAAAATATTGAGGAAATTGATGAGTGGAAAATACTCCATAAACTTTTCAACTTCTACTTTCTCAATTTTTAGCTTATGTATCTTTTTTACAAGCAAATAATTTTGACTAAATACGGACTCATAATAAATCTATTCCCAGTATGCTAAACCATGAACATGAATACTGTATATTTTGATGTTTCATAGCATTAAAACTACATAAAAATGTAGTCAAGTGTTTTGGGTGATATTTCTGAACAGGTTTTTGGTTTATTTGATATGTCAGTTTACTTCTAGAATGACATAAGACATCAGTACATCTAAAAACCATGCTAAAACTTCTGGTGGGACACAACATGTTTGAATACAGAACGATAACTGGTGGAAAGCGGACTCAATTGTATTGAAGCTGCTTTGGGGATGTTGGTAATCCTTTAGAGTAGCAGATTATGTAATAAATTAGGCTTTTGTAGCCTAAGGCTTTCATTTGTAGCACATGAATAATTTTTCAAAGCTTTATGATTTTGAGAGCCTCTATGCAGGAGCTTTCATGAGAATCTGGGAACACTTTAGCGAAGTTGATGTAATGTAAAACCTCGGGGTGGGGGGGTGGAAAGGGAAGAGGAAAAGAAATGCCATCTTTACCTCTGAGCTGAAAGAAAGAGAATTTATGAAGGCAACAACAACGTCATGTTGCCTGTGAGAGATATTTTTTTTTTTAATATTTTTTTTCTGTAAATAAGTGTAATATAGACCCTATGGAGCAAGAGGTGTAACATCTCTCTCTATATATATACAGTTAAATGTTTCTAGGACCATTGTGTAAACCAGGAGAACCTACATCAAAGACCTCAGACCCATCAAACCAGAGCAGCTGTATCCCAGTTACCAATTGCTGCAGGTGCCTGGCCAGTGCCAAACAGGACTGTTCTAGCATTTTTTTTGGAGGGCATAGGTGATTGAATGACATGCCCAGGAATGTTCTCAGACTTAGTAAATTTGCTAATATAAACATGGCAAGTATTTCTGTCTCCTACTGAGTGAGCCACATTGTTTTTTTTTTTTTTAAATGTTTCTATAAATAAAAATTTGTTGTAGAGTTTCTGAAATAAAACCTGTTGTACCATTCTGTAGTTGGTATCTGCTTCTAACTACTGTCTTTCCACTCAAATTCAAGTAAATATTCTTAGCTAAGCCATAGATGCATATACATGGGGCATGTGTATGTGTATACATGGGCACTGTGTATATGCATATGCATAATACATATTATTCTTAGTTTTCAAACAATTTTATTTCCTTTTCAGTGGGATGCCATAACAGAAATGGATGAATACAATCGTCCCATTCATACTTACCAGGTATGTAATGTGATGGAACCAAACCAAAACAACTGGCTTCGAACAAACTGGATCTCCCGTGATGCTGCACAGAAGATTTATGTGGAAATGAAGTTTACCCTGAGGGACTGCAACAGTATTCCGTGGGTACTGGGAACCTGCAAGGAAACTTTCAATCTCTACTATATGGAGTCAGATGAGTCTCATGGAGTAAAATTCAAGCCAAACCAGTACACTAAAATTGATACTATTGCTGCTGATGAGAGCTTTACCCAGATGGACTTGGGTGACCGCATTCTTAAACTCAACACAGAAGTTCGTGAGGTTGGGCCAATAAACAAGAAAGGATTTTATCTTGCTTTTCAGGACATTGGAGCATGCATTGCTTTGGTCTCAGTCCGTGTTTATTACAAAAAGTGCCCTTTCACGGTCCGTAATTTGGCTATGTTTCCTGATACTATTCCAAGGGTTGATTCTTCCTCTTTGGTGGAAGTACGGGGCTCCTGTGTGAAGAGTGCTGAGGAACGTGATACTCCAAAATTGTATTGTGGAGCAGATGGGGATTGGCTTGTGCCTCTAGGACGATGCATCTGCAGTGTAGGATATGAAGAAGTGGATGGCTCCTGCCATGGTAAGAAAACACTGTTTGATTTTTTTTTTTTTTTTAATTAAAAGAAAAAAAGGTCTTATGATGTAATATGCACAGGAAGTAGCTTGTCATATATTGGAAATATTGTATCACATTTTCAAAGAGCGTCTCTTCTCCAGGAAATAAGCAAGGTTATTTGAAGTTATGATATTGTGAATTCCTAAGAAAACATTTAGCTACTAAAGATGACCTTTATTTTGTCTAACTGTAGGTGCCCCCAGTGTTACATGTGTGCAGGTGAGCTAGTCGCCTTGACCCCTTCTGTCGTTAGGGTAGAAAAGTGCATGTTTTGGAGCAGGATTCTTCTACTGTGTTTTAGATATCTATCACAGGATAAGATGAGCAGTGACTGAGAAAAAAAAATCTTTCTTCCTCCATATGCTTAAAAAGGAATCTAGTCAATTAACTCAGAGTTCATCTCTTCTGTAAGCACATAAAGACAGAGGAGGCAAATTCACCTGATACTCATGCTTCTGTAAAACAAAGGTTTTTTGCATGCAAACATGCAAAACATGCATGTTAACGTAGTAGAAAATCCATAGGTATCAAGTTCAATCAGAAATATTTGAGGCCCTATTTGGAGTTAATGCAAAAGGTTAAAAGCAAAAGTGCTCAAAACCATGATAAAATGGTTTCATCACAATATATAAGTAACGATATATATCTAGGACTGTTTTTTCAGAGACTAATGCACAAATGTAGTAAGACAGATTGTTTGTGAAGCAGGTGTCAGTAAATCAGTTAGTTGCTGAATGTTGTTTGCCACGTTCTTGTATCTTAAGAATTGTCTCTCTGAGGATAGCTGTGCTTGGTGATTTCTCTTCAAGAATTCTGCAGAGATCACACTCTCTGCTGGTATGTATAGAACAACATAGCAGTGAACCTTGTCATAATGACATCAAATTAAGGATGTTTCAAATCAAGGTTTCAACTTGGAGATGACTACAAAGGGAAATGTATTTTCTTCCCTTATCAGCCCCTCACTTCCATAGGCAGGACAGTGAACGCTTGCAGGAGCAAAATGCATGTCTTCTGCACAATCCAAGTGTTGTTGTGGTTCATTAACCCCCTGTCACTCTTGAAAGAGTGGTTGCATTTGTCCAACTTTGTGATAACTGGATTTCATGCACAAATGGAAAAATTCAGATTACTTAAACTTTTGTGCTGTTTAGAACATGAATATATTGCTAAAATGTAAATGCTGTGGTGTACTTGAGTAAAGCCCAGGACTCTGAGCTTTTGTGGATTCAATTTGAGTACTATCCATGGAGAATGTGCACGTTGAGACTTTTGTTTTCCACTGGCCAGGGCTGCTGGATAGGTGGCACTTAATCATAAAAAGTGTGCATCTTTTCACGTTGCACAGTTTCTTAGAAGTTAGTTGTTTTGTTAGCTTCAGAAAGAGTTACTAAAAGATATGTGTACATTGTATGTTCTCTTCTACTGCACGTAATAGTTTCACAATGACTTGAGAATAAGGTACTCCTTCTGTAGTAATGATTGTAAAGAAAGCCTCAGTAGCCACTGAAATACCAGTCTGCTTTGGTTCAACATTCGCTTTGGAGTAAAAAGGAAGAGAAAGAGTCCATATCCATAAATTAGAGAAGTGACATTGCCATTACTCGAGTATTTTGCTCAAGAGCTCCTCAGATTTGATGGTATTAGGCAAGCTGCGCAGCAGCCTTGGATAATATAGAGCTTTTAAAGCACACTATGCATTGTAATTAGAAAATGAAATTCACTTTGTCTGATCTCACTGGCATTAATTATCAACATATACTCCTTGCAAAGATAAAATTTTGACACTGCTGTTACTGGAAGCAAGTGTAATTTTCTACACGAGGTCAAAAGGTTTCACTTAATGGGATAAGGATTTTCTTCAAGACGTTAATGCTCAATGAATTTCTGTCCATTACATGAGTGAGTCATACTGTAGAACTCTACGTAAGCAATATAACGAGCAACAAAAGCCCACAAAAAATTTCAGGAAACTTTTCTGTTATGCATTGCCTTCACTCACTCATTCAATTGGCAGTCCAGTCTCCTGCTGAACAGGTGCCTCCTGAATGAAATGGAATACCCAAAGCCATGAGTCTCTGCATATTCTTATCTATTTCCCCCAAGGGTAACAAATTACTAATTTGGAAAGCTATAATCTAATAGAGCTTCCATATATATTTTGAAATCCTTTTCATAGGTGTCTGATATTGCCCATTTAGTCATCTTCAGTGTGTTTTAATGTTAGTACTACTTTTTCTGACAATTTTTCAAACTGTATTTGTCTTGCGTTCCTTCGTGAATGCCATGCCTAAGGCAAGCCCAAATGTGTAACATGCTTTCAGAACTAAAGAGCAACAACTTAATTGCACTAGTGCCTGCTCTCCAACCATGGGTTGGAAGGGTTACTGTCAGGCAGCCCCATGCCAAAGCTGCTGGTGGAGGTGCATGTTTGGGCAGCTGGGAATGTGTTTTTACAATGTGACTGCTTTGAGCATTGTGAACTGAACTGAGACCACTACCTTTGTTGATAGCAATCTTTCAGACAGCCATAATGTCCTATTTTGAGACTTTGCCTTTTGTCTGAGACACAAATCCGAAATTTAGAGTTTAAAAGATTTGTAACTTGTACATCTTGAACTAACTCTTTCAGACCCATTAAATCGTACAATAGGTGAACATTACTAACTTTCTAAGGGAAAATTTGTAAAACTTACATTTAGCTTCTCTTTGTGGAAGCGGGGTGTTGTGGGGGGTGACAGGTGAGGGGAGAGGGAGAAGCCACTACATCTAAATCTGCTAAGACGACCTGCGGTGTATTTAATAAAATCTTCGGGTCTTTTAGGTCCTTCCCCCAAATCCCAACCCAAAGCTTTTCCACTGCTGGAGTTACAAATCTGAGTCTTGGAAGGATTTGATGCCATTCTGTCAGTGCTTCTCATAGACATACTCTGTGACGTGCTCAAAACTGATAACTGTTCGTTCTTCTGCGTGAAAATAACTTTCAAAATAATAATTTTGTATTTTGAAATCTGTTCCGGCAAGTAATTGGGTGGTGGGCAACACTTGCCAATAGTTTAATATTTTTTCCTACTTGCAAATGGTGTCAAATATTGAAGTATACACCAGCACATGGCTCAGTGGGGAATAAGCAGCTTCTCGTGGCAAATATGGCTTATCTGTCACAGAAATAAAAAAATAAATTTGTGTTTTGATATTTGTGGAGATATATGCTCTCTATGCAGGAAATAGTAAGTAGTATAAGGAATTATATTCTGGCTTTGTCATTGCTTATAGTTTCACAAAGCAGCACGAATGGGAATAAAAAAGTCCTTCATCAGTTCTGCCACTGCTGTTAAAATCATAGGGAAGCAAGTAAAGTAGATTCTGGCAGTTGAGAACAACCTAACTGG
This sequence comes from Chroicocephalus ridibundus, assembly GCF_963924245.1. Classification (NCBI taxonomy): domain Eukaryota; kingdom Metazoa; phylum Chordata; class Aves; order Charadriiformes; family Laridae; genus Chroicocephalus; species Chroicocephalus ridibundus. The sequence continues at coordinate 119,291,703 of NC_086284.1, read as the reverse complement.
CAACGCTTCGGTTATTTCAATATATGTTGGCTTTATGCTTATCTCTCTCTGTCTGTGAATCTATCAGTATTCCCTATCCATTGTATTTGCTTTTAAAAGCATAATTTCAGAGTGACAGTTATCCGAAGAATTCACTGGATTAAAATATCTATACTTATTACATGTATACCCCAGTGTGTATGGAACAGTTCAGAGATGCATTGATAGAGAATTTTTCATTAATTTGGGGACTGTCTTCCTTTTCTGAAGTCAGTGGAGAAAAAGTCACATTGATTGCAAGCAGTTCAGTTATTTGTGTCACATATGTTTCTTAATGGCATAACCTAACCTGAAAAAATGCAATCTTCTCTGATTGTGTAAACAATCTGTTGCTCTTTGATTTGAATCTACTCTCAAGATTTATTTTTTTCCTCAAAATCCTGAATCAGCAATAGCATTCACATATTCCTCCTTCTCTTTCTAACACTTAAACAAGTTAGTATCAATAATTTGGTAACACTAATCGTAAATGCTTTGCTAAATCATTGGTACCAGCCCCATTCACAAATAGTAGCGTAGGAGGAGGAGGAGATGCTGCACAGGGTTCTAATAAACATCTATTAAAAATAGCAAGTTCAATGTCATATATTCTCTAAACATCAGTCCAAGACAAGAGTTGTGCTAAATTTAACTAGTATATATACTGGGGCTTTGGGTGGGTTTTTTTACACAGAAAGTAACAATCATGACAAGGAACACTATATAAACTTAATTACGACAATTCAGTTCGTTTTAGGTATGATATAGTAAAAATTGGGTGACTGTTAACTGAAGTCTGATTCTTTAGTGATTTACTAAAAATTGTCTGAATTACTCAAGGTTAGCAATTAATTGTAGAGAAAAATTCAATTATATATAGCAAACACTAATTGTTATAGTAATTTTAGAATTTATTTTAGAGTCTTAACCAATCAAGCAGAATGTAGAAATTATTCTAACTGTAAAATGTTGATTGATTTTTTTGAGGAATATTCTCAGGAACCCCCCACCCCCTAAAGGATGTTTGCAGTATGGTTGAAGAATTTTTTAAAATGTAAAACAACAGTCATCGACAGACTTACCTAGTTTATTTTAATTAAAACAAATATAATTAGAAGTGGGAATGTAAAGTTCAAATTCTTTGAACTTTAGTTGACTGAACAACAGTTCCTAGGGAAACTAATGCCTCAACACATTGAGCATTTGTTTAATTGAACAAACACTTCTTTCTGTTATTCATTACTCAGATTTGTCATAATGTTTTGGTGTTAGGATTTCTACCTTGGCATCCAATCTTCCAGCCATTTCATCTAATTCAATTCGAAAATATTTTCATTTTGCAAATATGAACTCACCTTGTCCTCATATGTGTACCTATAGCTTATGTTTGTTACTGAGAAACTAAGAAGTTAATGATAACAGCCATGCTTTACCTGTCTGCTGGCATGAAAACAGAGAAAGGAAAAAAAATATGTACACTGGAGCCCTAAGTTTCCTTATAGTTACAGAGATACAGTATTGTGTAAGGTTCCTTTTGTTTTTTCTCCTGGGTATTTATTTACTCAGGAGATATACCATATCTTTGCTAGCCTGAAGGAAGGTCTGTAAAGGAAAAGCATAGAAAGAGTTGGACTATCAAAAAAAGGGGGGGGGGAGCACAAGCACAATAAGATAAAATTTTAATTTGGAAGACTGCAAATTATCTTTTTAAGAGAAAATCTTTCCATCACGGAGAGTCCCTCCTGCAGCAGAGCTGGGAGTAGATCTCTTCTACTGGAGTAGATCCCCTACGATAAAGGGTGCAGTTCCCTGCCGACTCTGTTGGATAGCCAGAGATGGGAATTTGTCAGAGGCTGAATGAGTTGAAGGACTGAGAACATCCACTGACTGTTCATTCTCTGTTGTGAAATGGGATAGGTGCAGAAGGTCCTGGGGTTTCCTGCAGCTATGTGGACTTGCTTCAACACCCTTAAGGACCTCTTTCCTTTCAAAATACGGGGGCAGACAAGTAGGAAGAATGATAATACAAGCATACAACTTTAAATAAAAAATAATTCTAATTGAAGCCTTTCAATGTCCTCCTTTTGATTGCAATTTCCTCCTTTCAACTGAGACCTCATAGTGAGCCTACCTCAAAGATAGTCATGGCAGTGTGCACATGCAGCAATGTCATGCAGAAAGCCAGTGTCAATTTGTGAAGGAGCAGGAGGGGGAGGTAGGTGGGACTATGTGTAGAGGTAACACCAGAGGTGACATGAAGAAGGTTAGAAAGAGTGGTCAGGCATGCTGATACGCTTGTCAGCATCAACTCCATGGTTATTCTTCATTATCCTTTGTTTCTTCTGCACTGTTACACGGTGTGTTTGGTTTAGCAGGCATCTTGATGACATCCCAGAGAGCAGGGAGGATGAGAAGGCTACAAAATTCACTGAATTCTTTCCCCTTCTTGGGTGTTAGAGAGGGGAGCTGTATATCACAGTTTTTTAAATAGTATCTGTGACTTACTGTGCAAGTCCAAGAATTATTAAATAGTTGTGTTGTTTGTATTTTTTTTTAAAGCAAACAGCCATATCATTTATTGGAATTTATAGCAAATTCCTAAATGCGCAAGTGGTCTGGAAGGCATTCACACCATTTTACTGCGCTTAAGAAATGATGGTTTATTTTACATAATTTATGTGAGTCTGAAGAGCTTTAGATTTCAGTGTTTTCAATGGAATTACTTAAGGCCTTCGTGACTACTAGTGATACATGTTTTCCATTGGAAAACCAACTCTTTAGCCTCTGTAAGGCTACACAGCATCTGTGAACACTCGCTGCATATTTTAACTTGAATTCTGAATAAGGATAAAATGGCATTGAGTTTTGACATTTCTACATTCAGTTTTTAGGTTGAACAACTAAATAAGAGGTTTTTGGTGCAATCCAAGAACATGCATGAAAAAATTATAAATTGTGGATTATCACAAGTCTGTAGGTGGCAATACAGAAGAGCAATTGATAATGACTTGTTCAAAGCTTCTGAATATAATTAATCACAGATAACTACTAACATACTGCAAAAATTTGACTTGATCTGAACTCAGGAACTGTAGAATTCAGAAAAAAGAGTATACATTTACAGTAGACTAAAACTTAAGTGATTATCTGTTGGGAGAGGCACATTAGAATACTACTGGTAGCACTTTTATGTTCATACATACTGTTTTTAATTCCTAAATGCCAGGTCATATGGCAAGCTATTTCATTCTGTACCTCTTTCATTTGCACTTTGCTTTTTCTACATACACATAAAGAACCCTTTTGTCCTTAAGGCTTGCAATTAGTGTGGATTAAAAATAACGTTGTTGCCTAGCTGAAGTAGGAGGAAAAGGATGTGCGGTGGACCATGTGAAATGATTGTGGTAGCATTTAGTATCAGGAAGATAAATTTTTAGTGAGTTGGACTGGTCTGAAGAGATCTGACTTGGCTGTATTCAATCACTTTGCCTTTTTCTCTATGCTTTTGGGTTAGTTTGACTTTTATATTTCTTTTAAATTATATGTTTGGGCCCTTTCTTATACACTGGGTACTAAGATAGCTTCTGCAAAGCTTTCAAAGATATGCATGGTTTTTGTGTGGTTTTGGTTCTTTTTAATCACAGCATTATGATATCTTCTTTTCAGTGTCTTAAAACCAAGGAGATCTCTTAAGTTTGTTACTGAAATTAATGTTTTTATTTTACTGCAGCAAAATGTTGGGAATTAACACTAAGGGCACCTGTTTTCAATGGCTGCCTGGGTTAGCAGCCGGAAAAGTCTCAATGCTGTATAAATTCATGTTGTAGCTCAGGTCCAACCCTTTTTACTTAATCTACAGACATCTGCAGATTTGTTCAGTCAGACAAACTGTAATACAACAAATTTGACAAAACAGCTGGAAAGGGGTGCTGCTTCAAAAGTGAAGATTTAAAAAACAAGCAAAAAGCCCCTATTAATTTGATTTTTACGTAGCAAGGAAGCTATACTGATACTAAATGAACACAGGTTGTTTGCACATTCTTGTCACATCATACTGACTTATTTTGAGCAAATAAGGAACCTTACAATACCCACCATAACCTGGTTTCCAGTATACTTGATTATAAAAATTCAAATGAAAGCTTTGATTCTTTCTAACTACAGCTGAATAAAGTATGCATACATAGGAAACTTATTTGCAAACTGAATTAATCTTGGGAAATTACTGTTTTTCTCTTTGATTCCGAAATGCACATTGAAGTATAGTATTTGTGTGAAACCCACTTTGACAATGGAACGAGGAAGCCAGCTTAGGTTAAACAGCAAGTTTCAAACTGAAAAACTGTCCCTATTTTCTGCTTGTACACATAGACGTGAGGTTTCAGAAGCAAATGCACGCTGGTTACTATATGTCTTGCCTCAGGTTTTGTGTTAGTGTATACTATTGGATATTGATCCTACCAGCTATCCTTGATAAACAGTAGACAAAAATTGTCAAAGGGACTGCAGTGATTGATTTTGTTGGTGACGTGTATGACTCAGTAATACAGCTACATGATGTGACATTAGCAGCAGCCCATAGTAAATTACAGTTATTTGTTCTTTCTCTGCTGAAAGAAGCATACTCCACTGATGATCACGTGCAAGACTTTTAATACAACTGGAAACAAATTTGTGGAAGGCTTATAAAATGCACATACAAATACAAATGTATTTGTGAATCTATCCAACTATGTATAGAATGAACACATTTTAAAATTGTTGTTTGATTTATTATTATTTTCTGATTTGCTGTGCAGATTTTTTAGCTACATATATATATAAAAATATATATAAAAATATATATATAAAAAAATTTATTTTTTTTTATTTCCGCCTCCCCTGTATTGGGTACGTGTGGCAAGGTTGTGGTATTGGGCAGGCTACAGGGGTGGCTTCTGTGAGAAGCTGCTAGAAGCTTCCCCTATGCCCGAAAGAGCTGCTGGCCAAGGCCAAGCCAATCAGCGATAGTGGTAGTGCATCTGTGATAATACATTGAAGAAGGGGGGGGGAAAAACCCTGCTGCGAACCAGCAGCCGGAGAGAGGAGTGAGAATATGTGAGAGAAACAACTCTGCAGACACTAAGGTTATTCAATAAAGGAAGGCGTGGAGGTGCTCCAGGTGGTGGGGCACGGATTCCCCTGCAGCCCATGGAGGCTAATGGTGGAGCAGATATCCACCTGCAGCCTGTGGAAGACTCCACACTGGAGCAGGTGGATGTGCCCAAAGTAGGCTGGGACCCTGTGGAGAGCTTGTGCTAGAGCAGCCTCCTGGCGGGACCTGTGAACCTATGGAGAGAGAGGAGCCTGTGCTGGAGGTTTGCTGGTGGAACTTGTGAGCCTGTGGGGGACCCATGCTGGGGCAGTCTGTTCCTGAAGGACTGCACTCTGGAAGGGACCCATGCTGGAGCAGTTCACGAAGAACTGTAGCCCGTGGGAAGGACTCACATTGGAGACTGTCTCCTGTGGCAGGAATGCTACACTGGAGGAGGGGAAGAGTGTGAGGAAGAAGGAGTGGCAGAGACAACATGTGATGAACTGACCACAACCCCCATTCCCTGGTGCTGCTTTGGGGGATGAAGTAGAGAAAATCAGTGTGAAGCTGAACCCAGGAAGAAGAGAGGGATGCGGGAAGGTGGTTTAAGATTTTGTTGTGTTTCTCATTACCCTACTCTGATTTGATTGGCAAGAAATTAAATTAATTTTCCCTAAGTTGAGTCTGTTTTGCCTGTGACAATAATTGGTGATTGATCTCTCCCTGTCTTTACCTTGACCCATGAGCTCTTCATTATATTTTCTCTCCTATGTCCAGCTGAGGAGGGAGAGTGATAGAGCAGCTTTAGCAGGCACCTGGTGTCCAGCCAGGATCAACCCACCGCATTTCCCCCGTGCATTAGGCTCATGTGTGGCATGTCTCCCTACTGTAGGGACATTAGTGTGGCTGTGTCCTGGGACTGTGACATGGGATACCAACAGTTTTGGTCCCAGACCGTATGCTGTCAGTGCAAAGGGGCTGATGGATAGAGGCCGGGAGCTTTCGAGGGGTTCTTGTGCTGTTCTGCACGTGTGAGTCACCGGGGTGACAGAGTGGGAAACAAGGACAGAGTGTGTAAGTCTCACTGACAAATCTTTCGTAAATCTGTGTGCAGATGAATTTCCCTATATATGTGTGGCAGATGTACCCACCCTGGTATAGGTCTGACAAAAGCCCACGAAAACCTAACAAAGACTGAAAACTTCCTGTTACAGTTCTTGTTACGCCCACACAGTGGTGGTCAGCACATAAGCATTTCAGTTGAAAGGTGAGGAATTTGGGGTCTTCAGCCAGTGGGGAGGGTGGGGGCTACATGACTGTATATGACCAAAGATCAGATTGGAATGGGGTGTGAACGGGGCCCTGTGAGAGCGCCATTTTGAGTCAGTCTCCCTCAGAGTGGCGAGTCTGTGGTCGGAGATGCTTCCCTTGGGTCCAGATGTTATCTAAGGAATCTTCTTGAGGTTTAGAGCCCTCCCTTTTTAGGTGAGTGATCGCGCATTTTGTGTCATCAGCCATAAACCTTAAGAATTCATAAATCAGCTGCGTAGTATTAACTCCGGAATGAAATTCTGAACCCGTGGATAGTTAATGGTTGTCGGAGTCTCAAAGTGGTTTCAGTTAGAGTAAAACTTAGTGTGATTTTTGTTACCATTTTGTAAAAATAACTCCTTTTTTTAGTTTGTTAGTCCATTTGGATTAATTTTGTGAAGTTCCTCGACAATATGATAAGATGCGGTCTTCCAACGATAACAGTCTAGTCACAATTGAATTCTTGGTCAAGTCTTATATATGGCTTGTCTGTCCCAAAATAGACTTTTGAAAATCTGGAATTAACAAATTCAGAAATAGTTATTATTCAGAAATAAACAGATGTGTGCTAACGTGCAAGTTCTTTCATATTGGTAAAAATGGGAATAACAGACTGACAGGTTGGATGCTATAGCATGGTAAGAGGTGAAAATGGAAGGCACCAACACTGTGTTACTGTCCTGTGTTCTTCACCATGATGGGATTTGGTTCCAAAACATATGTTGCATCCTAGAGAGACTAACAGCAATAGTCCTTCTGAGTTCTTAGGTAATACAGCTTTTTCTTGCTTACCACGCTTTTTTTTTTATTCCTGTTCTGGGAGTCAGTAGCTAACGCTTGAGCTCAATCATTTCAGATTAATTTGACTTGGAAAATGTTCATTGCACTTTACACATCATCAACCTTAACTGTTTCAACAATCAAATATATTGAGTGTAGGCGAGTTTTGCTTGAGTAAAAACCGTGGCCTGCTGTATTTAATGGATGTAAAAGTTCAGCATTGGTTGCTTGTATCTTGTTGCAGCGGTAGGAGGCTTTCCTCCAGCTGGAAGAGAAGTGCGATGGGGTTTTCTTATGGTTGAGTATATTCTCCTCAGTATGTAGGTTTCCTCAATACGCTGAAAAATGTGTATCTTTGAGTTCTGATGAGGTCCTTTGTGATAAGCGCGTGGAGGAGAGTAAAACTGTAATGGTTCATTTATAAATACCTAATGTTTGTTCAGTACGAAATGCCTTGTGTTAGGCATTGAATTCACTGAAAGCTGCAAAAGATAAATACTTGTGAGGGAGCTGTGATTTACAAACTTTGCCACTAATTGGACAAAGGAACACTTTGACTGCACGTACAGCACAATTATATAAAAATCATGTCTTAGGGACTTCCATACGCATATGTATGGCCTATTAAGAGTTTGTTATATTTCTTTTCATTGAAGTTCAGTTTCTAGAACTTTTACTCATCATTGACTTTTTGTGATGGAGCCCTGAATAATAAAAATAAATATAAGCTGAGAAAAAAATGTAGTCAGGGTGCTCAGTGAAAGCTTCCAAATTTTTACACAACAGTAGATTGTGGATTTTCTTAATAATGATAAGAAATTTAACTTAAAACTTAACACTTCATGTAGATATGTATACTTATATAATGTTCGTAGAGAATTTTTTTTGAATTTTGGAATTAATTTGCTTTTTTTAACAAAAAGAGAAAACTTGTTTTTCTCATGCTGCTGCTGAGCACAAGCGCTTAGATTTATAGTTTGAACAAATCGAAACATTTTAGAATATTATTATTATGATATAGATTATGCCCCTGTGAGAACTCATAAAGTTGAGCTCCAAAATCTGAAGGTAATCACCTGTACTTCCTCTGAGGCAGGTTATTAATGAGGAACACATTCACAAATAAACCATAAAACACATTCTGTAATGGAACTGTTCCCTTAGAGGTTACCCATCATTTTATTCAGTCAATTATTAAAGCATTTATGCTGAGAAATGTAATTTCAAAAGCAATCAATAAAGGGTTTCCTCTTGCATGGTGTAGCCTGGGAATTGCAAGCAGGAGTGAAGTAACTGTGCAGAGACATTTCTGACAGAAAGTTTTGTCTTGAATACAAAAGAAAATGTGTGAGTGTTGAAAGCTTGAACTGTATTTGCTTTTTGTAACTCTCAGTAAGAATGCAAGTGAGACAAGATTTGCTTTAGCCAACTGATTTATCATTTTCTTCCTAAAACTTAAGGTTGAAAATAATATCAAAAGCAGTTCTTTTACACAGCAAGATTGACATAAAGTCATTCTATGTCACGGACTAACTTATATTTCAAGGGCAATAGTATTTAAAAGTTTCTCAGAAATCACCCCCTCTGCCTCCCCAAAATTTTTTGTCATGTTAGAGGCATTATTTGAGCAGAGCAGTTTGGAGGCTACTCACAAGCTTAAAGCTCTTGCCAAATGTGAGGGGGGGTGGGGGAAAACACAACAAAAAAAACCTGGCTGGCAAAAGCAATACTACTAACTGCAAGATTTGACTGTCACCTTTGTGTAAGAGAAGGAGAGCAAGGAAAACACCCTTGAAAGTTGAGGTGCCAGTTACAGGGATTTCTCTGTCCTCAGTAGTTTAGATCAGGGTTTGTGCCGTGGTACTTCTTGAGGGGGCAGAGGTCTGACTGTGATCACAGCTCCTCTCTATAAGTAAACGCACATCCCTGGCAGCATATCGTCTCCCATCACTGCTGGAGTGCAACGTGGCCCGGAGCTGCTGCAGGGTCAGGGTGTGAGGTCTACGTGTTGCTCCCTGGCGTTCATTGTGCGGGGAGAGCTCAACGCCTTCAGCTTGATGGAGTTGCAAGTGACGGTCAGTTCTCCGCTGCGACGAACAGCACCGAGCCTGCAGCTTTCAAGAGAAGTGATGAAGATGGATGCCTTTTGAGCTGCAGCGGCTGTTTGAAGAGTGTTTGCAGGTCTCTTGCCAAGAAGGAGAGGATCAGTAACTGAAACTTCAAAAGGCCAGCTGCAATACTACTTTTGGATGAAAAATTTGGAACAGGAAACTGATCCTTTTGGGTCTCTAGTGCCGTAGTGCATTGGTGTCCTTAGTGGTTTTCTGTCTTTTATGGGGTGCTGGAGAGCCGTGCTAGGCAGCAGCATCAAGTGCTCACTTGCAGAACTGTTTCACGTGGTACCTGGTGGTAATCTATAAAAGGAAATGCAGCTGAACAGTTTAGAGATGCTGTTTTACTCTTTTTTTTTTTTTTTTCTTTAAACATCTGCTCCTGCTCTGGCATATCTCTTATAATCTTACAAAGGTGCTGTTGCTGGTACTTGTTTTACTGCTTTTTGACATTATCCTCATTATTCTTATTAGTGATCTACTTCGTAGAATATTTCTGGTTGCTAGGCATCTCACTTCCCATGTCTGTGTGCTCTGAACGAGTTTTGATGTTCTCTCTTGGTCTTACTGCTCTCAACATCAATCTCTCTGGTGCTTTATGTAAATATTTTAGTTTGTCTCTCTCAATTCTTTGTGTCCGAGCTCTGGTCTCACATAGTTTAGATTTCTTCAAATAATCTCATTTAGATATTCAAAAGACACAAAGCTTTTTGTGCTGTTCTATGTAAAGTTGCAAGTGTTTTGTTTTTTTTTTTAAAAAAAAAAAAAAAAAAAGCCCCCGAACATGGCCTAAAGACAGAAAATTCCTAAAATCTATGGTTTATAATTTTATTTTGATGTATAAAAAGTGAATTGTATTTAAAGAGCTCATTTGCTGGGAAATCTTTGGAAGATTATGGTGACAAGTTTACTTGTATATCCCAAAGGTCTTACTTTCATTCTCCTTTTCGGTAAGTCACTGGCAGAAAGATAAATGGGGCAAAACAAATAGTCCACATGCTGATCAGTGATTAAACTTGACTCTAGGATTTGATGAGTCAAACTGAATACACTGAATATCCTTTGTATGTGCAAACCATGTTTTCAGTGTGCCTATTGAACAGGATTCTCTGCTTGTTTAGTCTAAAATTTTCAGAAAGATGGAATGTATTCATCTTCCATTTCTTCTTTATCAACCTACTGTAAGCTGTGGATGCACCTCTCTAAGGCGCTTTCAGGCAAAATGATTGCATTTGATTGAGTGCGTTTCTCTGTAGTTTTTCCCATTGTTGTTTGTGTTTCCCTCTTTATGTGACTTTGTTACAGTCTCTTTCTCCCACTCATGCCTTATTTTCTGCTTCGTTTTATGTAAAAAAAAAAAAAAAAGTTCTTTAATGTTTTGTGCTATTAATAGCACGCCAAGAAGTTGAGTTTGTTAAAGGGGAATAATTAATTTCTCATTGTTTGAGGAGTATGGATGTTTCTTTATCCTCTTACATATTTCTAAGATGAAAATTTTTTTCTATACATTGTTTGACTTCTCAGAATGAGAAGACTAGGCTATTATATTGGTAGAATTTTTTTAAAAAAAATATTATTACCAAAGATAATCCCCAAATTCTCACGTTTTGAACATCCAGACAGTATGTTCCTGTGCTGAACATTCATGTCCAAGTGTACAGGATAGTTCTGTAGAGTTTTGGAGGAACTTAGGTGTTTAGTGCCTACAGCAAGGGTCTGTAAGAAAAATGTAGCCTATAGAGAAGTTAATTCTTACTGGTTGCTGGATGTTATCTTTTCCCTACCGGTTTATGCAGTTGATATTTTGTTATAATACGGATTTTAAATAGTGATGTTACAGCTGATGGTTCATAGCAGCTGCTTAACCGTGATTTGAATGAACGTATCCTGACATCCTTCCAGCCGCAGTGCAAAGTGGCAGTTCTTTCTTGTGCTCCCTGTTACCTGCGGAGCCAGCCTGGGCCTCCACTGCAGCAGCCCCCACGGCCCCTCTTGCAGGAGCCCTTCTCTGCTGCTCGTGGTCTTCCCTGTCTCACCCCTTCCTTGGCTCCTTCTCTGAGGCGTCAGCTGCTGGTCACTGCCTTTCCTCACCAGCAGCTTGTGGAGATTCTGCTTCAGATGTGATCTCCGGACTGTTAGCTGTCACCCAGACCTCACCTGGCATGTGTCTGTCATGTTTAAGAGTTGCATAATCCAAGTGGCAATACATAGGTTTTTGTGACTGAAGTAGATCTAAAAGTCTAAATTAACAAAGGCTTATTTACTGTCTGACACATCTCCAAAATGCAGTCCCATAGTGATTTAGTTGATGTGCTGAAAGTCCGTTTCTTGAAGGGTTTTGTGGGTTTTGTTCGGTGGGGGTTTTTTGTTTTGTTTTGGTTCCCCCGTCTTCCCCCCACACCCTTAATGTTACTTTTAGGGGTCCCATCAAACCCCAGGGAAATACTCTGCAGGGAAGAATCTTGACTTCACTATAGATGGCTGACCTGCTGATGGTGGTCTTTTGACCAGTAATTTCTGTGAATCACTCTATCCTGCAAAGTAAATATCTCAGCAAAGAAAGGTGATCCTTGGAAACCGACCCACTGCAGTAAGCTTGTGCTCTTCTAGGGATATGTCTGCTAATGGCAGAATAAATTATGTAAAATAGGTCTCATACCTACCAGTGAGACATCTAACAGAGTCAAGGACTGCACTTGAAACATCTCTCTTTAAAGAAGCGTTGCTTCAAAGGGATAATGATCAAAGCATGAATAAATTCCCAAAGGACATGGAAATGTATGCGTAGAGAGATTATACTCCAAATGCTAACAATGAATGTTTAGTTATTTGGTATCTGGCTATTATATAATAATAGTTATGTATGTGAAATGTCTTAATTTTGCTGTGACAGCTTGACGGTATTCCCAGATGTTAAATATTTCAAAGCTTATCTTACATGTATTCATAAACAAGATGAAAGTGTTAATTCTAATTAAAATGATGAACAGTTCAGTAGCAGCCCTAATAAAGTCCCCGTGGAACGGTAAATTTAAGAGCAATATATCTTCTATGCAGAGTCAGAATTTAGATTTCAATTTTACTGTAAACCAATCTTCAAGGAAAAGCTGAGTAGTCCAGATAGAAAAACTGTGAAAATTCGCATTCAAAAGTCATTTGAATATGTACAGTATTTTACATACCAGTATCAATGTGTATTGTCAGTTTAGGCAAGAAACTGGGGGGGGAACCCAAACCCAAATTTAATGAGTATTCCAGTGTTCTGAAGGATTTATTTCACTTGGTGAATACGATCTTAGTGGTCAAATTTGCTTGTTGCAACTTTGTCTGCAATTATAATAAAGCAATACTTGAGAAACAACAACGTTTTTAATGTAACGTACTTTAATATTAAAGTATTACATTGTGGAGAAGCCTTATGCATGTGTATGTTCCAGATGCCTTCACAGGGATAGCGAGAATATCAGTGTTGAATCACTGGGATATCAGAGACTGGAATAATAGTTAAAGACGTAAAAGTATTTTTTATTTGTCACTCAGAATAAATTTTCCACCACACTTAACAGAAAACATAAAAGCAGCTGCAAAGTCACTCAGAGTCAGAAGGCAGTGAAGACCCTGAGGAGAGCCCTAGGGGAATGCCTGGAGACACGGTTGGTTTGTAGCGTTTAGGATGCCAGTAAAGGCAAATCCCAGAGTAGGAGGTTATGTGTGGTTTTCTTCTCAAGATCAGAATAGTGATTCTTTGACTCTCAGTAAATGAATAATACATTTGATTACCTCTGCATGTACTTCTCTTTGTAAACTATGCATTGTTATCATTTTGCACACTTTTCTCAGTTGTTTAAAATTATACACACAATTAGAGTAATTAACAGGTCATGGCAAACCATGTTAGTAAGAGAAATTCTGTGTTGTGATGGAATTTGAGTTTGCAAAATGACGTTTTCAATTCTCAGTAAAAGTCTGGATTCTCTTTAAAGGAAAGTTCTGGGGGGGAAGCTTAGATTGTTCCTTCTATATTATACATCTTAAAGTGCTTTCTATAAGAAACATGAAGTGTATTGATGGTACAATATTAAAAAATGAAAAAAGTATAGGTGGTGACTTCAGTATTGATAACTCAAAACCCTATTTTGAGTGGCTTTTGGATATCTTGATATTGTTGGATCTTCTTTTTTTTAAATTATTTTACCATAACCATGCAAAATGTTTTACTTTTGTCAGAAAATCATATTCTAATCACAAGTGACTAATATCTGGGTTTTGAGGGCTTCATGTTTTGTGTTTGATTTTTTTTTTCTTAGGTATTTTACTTCTCATATATCGACTTGGGTTGTGTGGGCTATACAGTTTTTGTAACTTGATCATTTGATTTTGAAATCAAACTTCATGTGTGAAAGTTATTAACGTTTGCTGAAATTACAAATATTTACTGAATTCCCCAAATAAACTACTGTGTTTAACTGAAAAACAGATAAACAGGGCTAGCAGAAGATAAAGACATCCTTAATGTCCCTAAAGAAATGGCTACCTTGTTGACAAAGTCCCATTACAGAGACTTTTTTTTAGTGCTCTGAACTAGTTGAGGTCTCTTGATGGATCTTGATCATCTGTGAGAGACTGACTAGGCCCTTTTTGCTAAACTTCATTAGATTTTTCTGGTTTGATAAATGGCTCAGATTAGCTGGGGAAAAAAAAAAGTCATGACTTAATATACATATATATGTAATGAAGCTGAATTTTGCTAGTGCAAAATGCAGATCAGTGTGTTGTACATGTGTTAGACGCCGGCAAGACTGCTAGAGTGCAAGTAGAGCAACAGTTCCAAATTCCTGCCATTCTCATCCACTTGTTCAGTGCAACTAACGTATCAGTGATTTTTTAGCTGTTGTGTCCCAATCTGTTAACCACCACCAAATTCTGCAGTCATGTCTGTCAGGTGGTATTATCAATTTTAGAATAAAAACCACAAAAGGAGGGAAGAATTTATTGACAGTTGTTACAGCCAAATTATTGTTTTGGGTGAGCCTGAGCTTCAGAGAATACTGCAAAACCTTCCTCTTTGGTAAAGGGTTTTCACCCAAGCCTGAATGAGATATAGCTGCCCTACCTAGGAAGAAATGTCCCACCCATAACTTAAGAAAGAAATCTGGTTTCAGAATTTTTGAAGGGGGGAAAAAAGAGAAGTTTGCCATCCTTATTTATTCTGGATAGCTGCAAGTGTTATGGTTGACACAGCAGAACACTAAAACAGTTAAAGAATGCAAATCTCTCTCCTACAGCTACGTTACTATAGCATGACATAACAGGATAAGGTAAATAACAGTGGTAAATGGTGGAGTGGAGTAATGGGATAAGGTATAATTCATGTTGTTTGATCAGTTGAAGATGATCCAACATATACTTTTTTTTAAAGGTGGTCTTGGACAGGGAAAATGCTCTCTCTCTTCCCTACTTTGTGTGGTGGTGATTGGTAAACTGTGAACTTTTAAAGCTTTCTACAGTAAATAACTAGAATGCAGAAATTGGGTATTGATGTATTAGTGGCTCTGAAGCCCAGGCTTTAATCTGATAGCAGGAGTGAGGTGGTATAGGGCCATAGGAAGCAAACGGAGTATTTCAAGACAGACATGACATAGACTTGCAAATAAATTATTCAAGTATACTTATTCCGATCTGTGGATTTTTAAGGGGTATTTTAGAAATTTCAGTGATAAACTGAAAACAAGACCAATTGAGAAGAGTGTTTCTGAAACATCTCTTGAGCAGCCGTTGTATTACAGAGCCTGTTCAGTACATGTTTCAAACTGTGACTTCATAGCTGAAATTTATAGGGACTATGCATTTTTCAAACTGTAGGATTAGTCATGTTTACTATGGTAGCAAGAACATACCAACATACAAATACTCAAGAACAAACCCAGATACTGCCAGGTGTGCCATCTTTAATAAATAAGTATTTTAGAGGCTTTTTTCCATTTGTGGAGAATGAGAGTATTGTGGGTGATTTCTTGCTAATCAGGCTAGCAGACTTCGTTTTGTTGCCTCCCGTTGCTGGAGCTGGTTTTCTAATACACTAATTAAGATGAACCTAAGGATAAGCCAACATTATTTAGCCAGGTCCTTTACTCTTCAAATCTTTAAAACACCTTACTTGTCCTTTACCACTTATGTTAGAGTTTAGGACTTGTTTTTGGATCCTACAAGACTAATGTGTACACATGAAAATACTACACGCTAAACTCAGATTTTTTCAGTATCAGGCCATTTAATAGTTAGCAGCTCTGGGTTATGAATCTGATGGGATTTTTTTATTATTTTGGGAGTGCAGCGATGATGCAATTTAGGGATGGTGGGTGAAAGTTTTGTAGCTTCAAAAAGAAAATAGTGGCTAATTTCTGTTAAGGTCATGCAAATCAGAATCAAGTCGGTGGTTGACTAAGTAATTGTTAATGCATGTGTGCAAATATAATCAGAAAAAAAACTAGTCATCAACTTTATATCTTGTATAGGCTCAGATTAGAGGGAGGACAACACTTACAGGGATCAGCAGGCACAACCACCTTCATAATTATCCATTAGTGTGATTTAATACGTATGCAGCAGTTCTTCATACAGTTCATTGGATGGGTTTTTTTAAGTATAAATGAGCAATATATGATGCGAGGTTGTAGGAAAAATGTATTCTAAAAATTCAGGCTGCTGACATTTGCATGCAAATGTATTATCATGACATTTTTAAACTTAGAACTAACTTCTGATGTGTTTATATCTAAAAATGCCATAACAAACTACTGTGAATAGAGAAACCTTGCATAAATTGAATTCTTCCTCTAAAGGAAGAAGTGGCCTGACTAAATAAGAATATATTTTAAAACAACCCGCTCATGTCCCAGGTAGCTGTAGCAAAAGAATTAATCACAATATAAATAAAAAAATCTGCAAATAATTGTGGGATTGCTCTCTGTGGGCATATTTTGTTGTTTTAAAAATATAGGTCATGCTAATCACCATAGCCTACAGAGAGAAATAATCTTTTCTGGTTTTTTTTTACAGTAAATGTAAAAATGTTGCTTGCAGGCTGTCTGCGGATAAAACGATACACCTTCATAAAATATATTGCCTAGTCTAATGATCCAAAACTAACCACATCATTTTAAGAGGCAGCATTGCGATTACTCTTACCTCACGAGTGTTGAATTAGAATGAACTTCTGTGTGACGATATTGTAAGGGAAAAAGATCTAAAGAAGAAATATTCTTTCATACCATACCACTGTTTTATCAGTGCCTGGGTTTTGTGTGTCTCCTGGTAGTGCTTTTGAGAAACTCACGTCCACGATATAGCAGACAGGTCTCCCATCCCTGTTTGTGTACTGATGTGGGTCAAGGCAGGCAGGGCGTTGTTTGCTGGAAGATGATCCCTGGCAGACAGTGTCTTGCTGCGGTCTTGCCTGGGTGTCTGCGCTAGCTGGGGTGTGTTTGAATTATTCCTCCTACTCCTTGCCGTAATGGAGACATAAGGAGCTGAATCACAGTTCCCACAGAAGGGGTCTGGCATGGGTGCAGCCACCCCTGCCACCTGGGAGCGCAGCATCAGCAAGAAACTCTTCCTCCCTGGGAGCAGACCAAGGTTTCCTCTTAGAAAAGACCCAGAGGGAACTAGCATGTGTTATGGCCACGGGCCTAGAAGTGGGATGGAGAACTATGTTATCTTACGGTGTCAATATACCTTTTATTCATTTGCCAGTCTTTGTACCCATCACTTCTTTTTACTAGTACTGCAGCATCCAAGCCAGGTCTGCAAGTGCTTCAGCACCTGAAGTCTCTGCTGGTATATTCTGTCAGACATGACCGGAAAGCATCTCTTATCCCGAAATCCCTGTAGCAGAGATTGTTAATTATGGTACTGCCTCTATTGCATGAAGTTACTCCTCTTTCTTCAATGACTGACACCCAAGGAGGAACCTGTCAGCTCATCTGCCTTTTGATCCCAGTCAGTGTGTTCCAGTTCCCATTTGTCACTGAGTCCAGTCTGGAACTTTCCCAGTGCCTGCCAGTGACATCTTCCTAGGAACTTGATCTGGTTTTGTATATACTTATTTATATTTTATCTATTTCATTATATCTTTTTAGTATTATTAATTTTTCATTAAAGTAGTTTAGTTTTTTCTAAACTCGTAACTCTCTCTCTCTCTTCTTCCTCTCCTTGGAGCGAGAGGTGGGGGAGAGCATCTGTCGTCTTGTCATTGGCCAACCTGGCCCAAACCACAACAGATTTGTTGGTGCCCAATGTGGGGCATGAGTTCCCAGATTGCTGAGGGAATATTGTTCCTAAGCAAAATGTTGTATTGTGCCTTTAGAGAGCATTGTTTGAAGTTAATACATACAATGCTGCTGAACTTGCTGAATATGTTGCATGGTTCACTTGGTCTTTGCATTTGTATGTGGTGGTTTAAACATGCTATTTTTGTATGGTTTGGCATTCAGATGTATAATATGTTTACTTGGATCATGGCTATGCCTGCATATTTTGGGCATCATATGATGGATTTTATTACTAATTACACTTTTGGTTTCACCTGGAAAAGGTTTATCTTGCTCTTTAATGCTTATGTCAAAGAGCCAGGGGATGGAAACCTTTTGGGCTGCTTAGAAGATGAATGTTACTTTCAAAAGATCGCAATTTTGTTGCTGGTTCTCCTGAATGTGTTGCAGGGGTGGTTTTGTGTTAAAAATTGGTGTAGGAGTGGGTATTGTGTGACAAGTGTTGCTGCTACTCATATCCCACAAGCCAATTCACAGCCAGCACAGACACAAACCCCTCCCTCCCCAAGGTATCCCCCATCAGCACCAGCCACTGCTGTCACTTCTCCAGCTGCTTCAACAACGAGTGCTGCTGGTACTCAAACTCCAACAGAACTGGTATCAGTTGCCCTGGTGACCAGGAAGCAGAAAACAAGATCAATTCATTCCTCTGCCCCTTACAACAAAGGCCAGCAGAAGCCAGGTAGCATGGGAGAGAGTTCCTCTGATGAAGATCCAGGAGAGGATCCTGCTAAAGCAGATCCAGGAAAGGGTCCTTCTTGAGCAGCGTCAACGTAGGAGGAGGACTCAGATGTAGAGTAATTAATTGAAAAAGTGTTTTCTTTCAAGAGAAACCTGTAAAACTGTTATATTTGTTTCTGATTTTATGGACTTTCCTACTTTTTAGGAATAAATTAGGTAAACCTGAAAGAAACGAAGGCGCAGTAGCTATAAAACTAACCTATTGATTTTTGACTAAATCTCTGTCTTTGATAATTTTTAGTTGCCTGTATCCAAAAAACCCACAGTGTAGTTACTAGAGAAGCAGTGTAAGTAATTGGTATTTGATTGGCTCTCTATACCTGTACCTTACCCCTCTTTACCTAATGTTGATGTTAATAGCATCAGCAGAGCAATTTAACCTGAACCTCAAGGACAAGAGGACAACAAAACTTTTCTGTTACTTCAGAAAAGTGTAGTAGTAATATTATTCATGTAGTGTTTATTTTTGGCTTTAACTTTCAGAACACCAATACTTTCACTTTTCCAATATATTCTCTTACGTCTTTCTGCAGCTATTTTGTTTTCCATTTCTGAAGGGTGTACGATTGTGCTTGCTTGGTTTTTTGGCTGGTTTTTGTTTTGGTTTGGGTTTTTTTCATTTTGTTTTTCAACAGGACTACAGCAGGGATATAAAACATAGACATTCTGAGGAAGGAACAGAAGGTTACAATAGCTGTCATTACTGAGAAAACTTCATGATAAAGCTATTAAAATAATAATAGGTAGCTCCTTTTCTCAAAAAAGACTTGTAACTGAGAGAAACGCATGACCTCAATTCTACTGTGAACAATTAGATGTAGCAGGTATCTTGAAAAAGGAATAACTTGAGAAAAATCTTTAACGATTTTTCATCTGTGTTAAACTTCTGTGCCTAGTGATGGTTGGAGAAGGTAATGAATCCTTAAAAAAAGTAAAAAAAAATCAGTACACTCTGCGGTTTATTATGTGAGTGTATTAAATAGAAGGGAAGCTAGCGGTACTGGGCTTTACTATCTCAGTCAAGTGATGATTTTAATTACCTGCTAAAACCATCGGCTAAAAAATAGTATAGTTTAATCCTTGCTACATTTCTTGAAAAAATTTTTTATTGGTTCTGAAATGTTACCTTTCTGTGGTACTCTGAGCTTCATGGAGCATTCATTTTCTGAGCAAACTCTGTACAGTAACGGGGTAGAAAGAGACGCAATGCTGGCTTTAATGCGTGGAAAAGAGGTTGAGTGCATTTGAAAACTGTTCTGGCTTCACTGCAGAGTTACAGCAAGCACTTTCATATTAGCAGCTCTTTGTGAGATTTTGTTAGCTTTTTTTTTAAGGTCACAAACTCTGAAACAGTTTGGATCAAGTTTTCAGCTACTGTTAATGTTTATAGCGTCATTGTCAGAAATGCTCCCTATTGGAAGGTATTAGAGGCCAGTCTCCTCTGATTCTCTGTACAGCTGATGGAGACAGGTTGGCTCCACCAGCCAGTGATTCAGAGCAGGAGTCCAACATAATGCGCTGACATCTCCTTTGAATAAATTGATTTCTCGTCATTGCCCGGAAAAAGAGATTCTCAAGGCAAACCTTATGAGGCTGAAGTTAGCTCTTGTCTCTGTTGTCTTAGGAATTATATAACAGCATTGCCAGTGCATTGAAATTAAAGTAAATAAATAGAGTGAGTGAATGTATTTTATTTATTAGCGACGTCCCTGAGATATTTCACTCTTCTTTCACTCTTTGCATTTAAATATTGTCAAGATGTTACATTTCAAAACATAATACTTCCCTCGGGAAAGTGTTGTGGCAGAACTTGCCATAGTCAGTATTCATAATGCATCTGCCAAAGAGTGTTTATCTCTGTTCTCCCTCAGGTTGTGATGCTCCTCTTCGGAGGGGATGTCTGCTGGTCAGTGTATTTCTCATTCTTTCAGAACAAGCATTTGCATATCAAAGGCCTGATAGGAGTAAACATACTTTATACTTCCATCTGTCATCCTCTTCCCGTTGAGACACAAAATAAGAACAGTGCAGCAAGCAAGAGGTTTATTTATTTATTTTTCCTTTAATTCTATACCATTTTGCTTTGAATTATGCAGGATGCCTAGATACAGTTTTCTATAGCTGTATTTCTTTCTATTAAGGTCTTTTGATTGCAGCTGTCCTAAAAATAAAATCAGTTCTCTTTGAAGAAATGGCACTTCTGGGGAAAAAACAGAACACCTCCCTCTTTCATTTCTTAACTCCGTATTTTGTAATATTTAAAAAGGAACAAAAAAAATCATTGTAGAGAGTCCTCAGTCTTTCTCCATTAATAAAACTTCAATTTTAAGCGTCTTTACCTTCCTGCAAATTTAATATTCCTTAATACTGTTTTCTAAAGCAGGCATAATTCCTTGGTATCTACTGAAATGAGAACAGGTTGTGTATTCATTTCTCGCTTCTTTTGTGTTAGTTTTTGGTGGAAAACTTTCTTTGCAATTTCAAGGAATAAAATTGTCCAGAAAATGGTAGTAAGAATGTATTAGAGATTGCCAGCAGAAATGGAATTGCCATTAGATCTTGGGGGGTGTGTGTGTGTGTGTTCATGTTTATTTTGAAAGCTGAACTCATTCATTCAGGGATCATTTAGGTGAGCATCCAGCTCACCTATCTGGGCCCAGTGCGAGCAAGTCTGGTGTTACCCAGGGTCTTACGGGGGTGCGCAGCAGCTACACAAGGATCCCAAGGGAATAACAGTTCCTCTATTTATTGACTACTTCTGTGGTGGTGTCCATAGGTCCAGCAGCGAAAATAATACTGGTACTCTGCTGTCTCCCATCTTAACACATGTTCCCATGGAAGCAACATTTGTCCCCATTCAGCTTGCGTCACACAATTTTCAGGATGAAAATTCAGATTCAGTGCTGAGTTTCTGCTCTCGTCTTCCATTTTGTTATTTCTGAAGCTCCGCTGTTTTTATGTTGTCAGCTCATTGTGTGAGACCAAACAGGAGATCAGCTGAGGTTTCTTTTTATTTTAGTTTGAAACCAAATCTGGATTTACTGCCAAAGAATTAAATTATCTTTGGTAGAGAGGATGAGCTCATAAACTCTTTGGAGCAGGACTCTCATATATTTTCATTTATACTTGTACAGTACTGAGCCCAGTGGGGTCACAACCTCAACTGGGGTCTTTGAGCAGTATTTTAAAGCTATAAACTTCTAAGACATCTGCTCAGCAGTTCAGAATGCCGGATGCAGTCAAAGGCCTCACTCTGTTGTCCTTAGAAGCCATTTCTTTGACAAAGGTTAGTGTGGAAGAAAAATATTTAACTAAATGTCATCAATCAACTCTTGTGTCCAGTCTACAAAAAAACACTAAACCAAAGAAAACCCATGCCTGTGAAAGATCTGTGAATGAAGCCGGTGTTTTCCTTTTCCCCTTGATAAGATTTCATAGGATAAATTAAGCTGACAAAGAACCACAGTACAGCTACATGGCCTTAGTCATTGGGCAGGTATAGCTGCTGAATTAAATTCTCTTTTGTTATATGGGAAGGGATGCAATCCACAAACTCTTCTTTAGACTTTTTTTTTTTTTTGAGTGCTAGGACAAATATGACAAAAATAAGGGCTAAACACTTAAAGGGCCAAACAAGGTGCACCTGTGCATCTTAAGACATTTTGCTGCTTTGTTTCATCATTTTGCATGTGTCTTCGCATACCTTATCAACAGCAGTACTGAAATAATCAGTGTGCAATTTCTGGCATTTCTCTTCTTGGTCAGGCTTGGGTTTGTAGAGTTTTCTTAATATGGACCTATTCATGGCAGGAGTTTGAAATAGAGCAGTTTGTGAGGGGGTGGTCATTAAGAGAGGAGATTCCTGTATTTCTTAAGGAAAGATACTCGTTCTATAACTTGATTTCTTTGTCTTGGAAACCAGAACTTGACCTTTGTCCCCTGCATTGCTTGAAGGGGACGCAGCTGACCCAATAATGAAGATTGTTTCATGGAGATTGCTTTATTAATTAGAACAGTGATGTAAAGTGGCCTCCAGTTCTTACTAGAACTTGATAGAGGATATGAAGCATAGGATTTATGTTATCAGCATGATCTCAAGCATGGAAAGAAAGTAGGTAGATGAACTGCCTACTAACTACAGCTTATACATTATAATGTTGTATTAATATTCAGATATAGTGAATTCCAGTGACCTACACTAAAGGTTGGCTGCATATTGGGTGATTTATGACCCGCTCTTCATCTGGCAGGAAAGTGTCAAAGAAGCAGGAGATAAAAGAAGGCCACTTGGAAAACTGAACGATTATTCAAGTTAAGTAACAACCAAATAAACAAAAAGTACAAGAAGACCCTGTATTTTTTATAATGACAAATAGGTCTAGTAGACTTTTGACAAAAGGCAGAGGCAGAAATCTTGGCTAGTTCTTCAAGGCAGTTGTCCCTTTCAGTGATAACTTGCTTATATGTTGCTTTTGATTACTTGAGCTGGTTGTTTTTCACAGTGGAAGCCACAGATGATGATTTTTGAGAAACAAGAAAGTGACTTTACTCTTAAGAACCCATATATGTACAATTGTGGTTTTTTTTTTTTTTCAAAAATTTGTATTTGGCCGTTGGACTAGATGATTGTTGTAGGTCACATCCAACTGAACTATTCTATTCTATTTAGCAACATTTGAATAAGTAATTCAACTAAGCATTTATTTTGAATTCTCAACTGTATATATTCAAAGATAATGATGGCAAGTTTATATTTGTTATCAAAAAACCTGACAAAAGAAAAAAAACCAAAACCTTACAAGACAAAAAACACCAGACACAAAACCCACAAAAAACTCCCAAAACGAAACAAAAAACCCAAACAGACTACCTTAAAATTAAACTGAAGCACTATAGTATGGAAATGAATTTTTTTTATTTATTCATAGAATTTGAAATTCTAAAGGGAATGATGTTTTGAAAATTTTAAGTAAGTATGTAGGTATACATGGTTCAATTCCACATGTTTTCAAGTTATATTTTGATCTAAATGTGCATATCAGTCTTCTGATACATTTTCTTCACAAAACATTTTAACATTTGGAAAGGTCTGGATTAGTTTAGGAACCACCCTTTGCTATCATTTTTTCATAAACTTTGAAAATCGGTACATTCAGGTAATGAAGAGGGACTGGAAAGCAATGATGCAAAGTAGGACAGAAATATCTAAACTGGGTTTTTATCTTGTCTTTTGCTGCAGGTGGCAGCAAAGCCAAGAAACATGCAAACAGGGAGTCATTGTCTGGGTATCAGTATTCTTAATTTATTCCTACTACTGCTGAACTGGTCTTAAATGCTAGGTCACTAATAATTCCTTTTAGTCTCTGCTATAAAATAACTTTAGGATGGTGAAAAACCTAACAGATTCCAATAAAATATAATGGCATATAAATAGTATCCAATATGCTAGGCAGATTTAAAAAGCTGCTCTGAGCCAGAAGAATAGGTCATCTTTTATATATCTGCTAAAATTCAAGTGAATTTTACCAAATGCCTTGTTGGTAATGGAAATATCAAAATATTTTTTTTTTCCTTTTCAATTTCATGTGGATTAGATTAAAATGCAGTGTTGCTAGTTTTAAGTTGCAAGGTAAGATTTTGTAAAAACACTTCTGTACACACCTCTGGATGTGAGCAGGGTACCCCACAGAGTCTCTGGCAAGACTGGAATCTTAATTCAAGGAGTTGCATATGTTTTACATTAAAAAGTCTTTAGCAGCCTTACCCCCTCCAAAGACATTGAAACAGTATTGTAATAATAAGTACAAAGGATCTACCTGAATTATTCAGACTATGAAACAGTTCAAACTGATTTTATCCATTGTGCCTGAATTTATCTTCAAGTAAATTGTTAGCCTGGAGGTTAATGCAGGAAGATCATACAATAGCTCCAGGAATCTAGGGCTTTACAAGGTCAACAGTGTTGTGGAATTGGGCTTGAGACGAAGGAACCTAAGCTGCCTGCATTTCTTTGGCCAATTGCAGTGTCAAAAGTGAGAAGCCTTTCTACTGTGAGTACCTCTATTACAGTATTGATTTAGCCAGCAGCTGAAGGGAAAGAGGACTGAGAACTTCAAATTTAACAGGAGGTTTGTTTGAGAAGAGAGACAAATAATACAAACTGGTCACTGTTGGAGGACTTATAGCATGGTGCAGTAATCACAACAAAAGTGAGAAGCCAGGCAGTTTGTGTTTGTCAGGAAAAAAATAGTGATATTCTTTAGAGATATAGCAATACTAAGAAAACGGATGATAATATCCCTTAACATATTTTGTCATTGTGTTACTTATATTAACCAAGTTAATGAAAGAACAGAAACCTGTTTTTCTAGGTGCTTTGTAAAAGTTGCCTAAAGAACTTTGTTGAAAAGACAGTCCATTTGGTTACAGACACACAAGTGAACGCAAGGAGTCAACGAGGCATTGGTGGGCAGTGCAATGTCTACAGTTGTAGTTGAGAACTAGCTTTTAAAAAATTTTTTGTGCAGGTTTGATGGAAACTGAGGGAGTTTCTCGGTAGTGCCCAACTGGAAAGGTGACAGGGTGGTAATGAGGGCTGGTGTCTGAAAGCAGCTAGAGATAGCAGCGTTGGTAGTAGGCTGAGGTAAGTGAGCTTGGGTAGACCCCAAGCAGCTTTCATGAAGACAAGGTGCTTATATCTGATGTTATAAAGGAGGGGAGCAAAGGAGGGAAGGAGGAGGAAAAAGATGGCATGCAAAAACATGCGGAGGGGATCTTTGCAATAGTATTCTGAATGGGCACGAGCAGAGTAAAATATCAAGGCAAGAGAGGAAGAGTTACAGTAATTCAATCTTAATAAATGAACTTGAACGTGCAGATGTCTTGAGGATGTAATAGGAAAGTGGCCAACATCTGTCTCGGTGGCGGAGAAGGCAGGAATCGGATAATAGCCTGGTCACTTGATCTACCACAAAAGTGGGTAGGAAAAATATTTATAAAGCTGCTCTTGAATTAAGTTGATCAAAGTCCATTTGAAAAGAAATACTTAATGGCCTTAGGCCTGTTTATCAATAAATACTTCCTCAGATCATCGTAAAAATGGTGATTGTTTACTCTTTAGAGGAGGATTAATTAATTATTAAGTAGCGAACAGAAAACTTTGAATATATTGAATACTTTATGTAAGAGCAGGAGTTCCCATAAAGAAGATGGACTTAACAGCCTTAGAAAAATGGTGCATAATTAAAGTAGTATATTTAAATTTGTCTAAATATGGCTCTAAAGAAAGATGAATTTTTATGCTTTTCTTTGCTGGCTAATTCTCCTTTATCTCACTATTTATTTTACTACATACTATAGAGACCCTTGAAAATACATCATTGTTTAATATTTTCTCTTATTTAGAGGCATATTTATGAGTATTTTGATCTTCTGAAAATATATTAAAAACATTCCGCATACAGAGATAGGTATACACACAGGTACACTCTCCCATATACTGAGCCTGTTCTTCGTTTTTCAAAATTACTTTTACGTGATGCAGCAATGAATTCCTTCACAGATGGACTGTTCTTGTTCTTCCAATATCAGAGAATAATTATCGTAGCAATTAGATAAAGAGATTGGGTTCTGTTTCACATGGGATACTGTGTCATTTAGATTGATCAAGTAAGAACTGACATGATTTTGAGTATGAGGCTTGCGTTTTGGGGCTTTTTTTTTTCATAATTATATTTCCAAATATTTGTGAAACTTCTGCCAAAGCATTCTTATTGTTTAATGCGCTCAGAACATATGCTTGTAGTCCCCAATGCTTTCCAAATAACTCCAACATTGTCATTTTGTCCTAAGCTCAGGCTGTTCATTTTGACAAATGTCTAGTAAATTTTAGAGGTATTTGAAACATTTTTGTAGTGCCAGTTATTTTAACTTATTTCAATTTAACTTGTCTCTGTTTGTCCATGTAAAACTTCCAATTGCTTTCATACAGCTTTGAATGAAAGCTGAAAGGGAAATATTTTCAATTACTCTGCTAGAAATTATTGTATTTTAAAAGAATGCATTTAATTTAATGTATATCTTTTTATTGTTTTGATTAAAATTCTATGTATGTTTACCTGGGAGGATTAATTTCCTTCCAAAAAATGATTTTTTAACTGTTCTGCAGTGCGAGGTAGAGCTCTTGTTCTGCACGAATCTGATTTGGATTGACAGCACGATGCTCACGAATGCTATTTAAAAATAAAGATCTAACAGCGAGAAAATACTATTTTCCATTTCAATTTTATTGTATAACACTTGACCTTTTATTTGAGATGATACATTTTTTTTTTTTCTAGGAATAAGCTCCACACATTCAGGGATGTGAATTTGATTTGTAGTCTGCTTCTATCTGCATCTTCCAAAAACATCTTGTTATTGGTTGAATTTAAATCTCAGTATGAGAGTTGTTCCTGGAATGCTCTATTCTGTGGTAGAGTTTCCTTTTCTAACCTACGGCATTAATTTTTCATCTTGCCTCTGTACAGCAGTGAACTGTGCCACAGTGAAATTTGTTTGGCATATTCTGAGGCTGGATAAACCCTGCTGTGATGTTTCTTGGATGTGTAGTCTACATCCTGCTGAAATGAAATGAAGCTTTTGCTCTCATGTCACTAATGATGATACTGGGACCTAAAAAGGCACACATGGAGTCCTTTTTAACAGAGGACTTCTATATGCTTTCCTTCATTTTTCTCAAGTCAGTCTGTAATGACAGAAACTTAATCCCTTGAGGGAACATTGGTGAACCACATAAGAGAGGTTGTACAGCATTTCTTCCCCTGAGTCTAGCTGTAAGTGGTGGTATCAAATGTAGACTATTCTAGTCACCAGCACTTATTTTAGAAAAAGAAATCACAAGTCTTTGCAAAAATGCAAAGAAAACACTGCAGATCTTAAAAGATCAGTGTGTGAAGATGGCGATGACTGATACCCTATGTAGTTCTAAACTATAGAGAGAAGAGCATTCTGTGTTAGTATTTTGTACTGTTATCTATCAGCCAGGGTGTCAGCACCTTCTATTTTTAAATCATTACATAGAGACATTCCTGATAGTCTTCATAGAAATTACTTGGTGCCAGCACAAGTGTGAAGGGGAGAGAAGATCTTCCCTTGGTTTTATGACAATACTTAGTAAATTTCAACCTTTGGTCCTCCTGAGCTTACCTAAACTAGTGCTATTAGTAATACTAACGTAAAGGACTTGGAGCATAAATTCTGGCACCAAGCTCCTGGCACCTCCTCCATTTTTTCCACCTGCTATCAAAGTTAATCTAGTGCATCATGCAAGAGAAGTATTTTTCAATATCCCCAAGGGATGTCACAGCTGCTGCTCCACTCTGTGTTTCTTTAGTACACCCTGACAAAGGCTGACTGAGTCTGCCAGAATTTTGTTTTGGTTTGTGCAGTATCAAACACATCTTCATCCACTTGCCTTCCTCTCAGGTCCATCCATGCAGTCCACAACATGGCTATAAATATGCAAGCTCCCAAGGCAATACCCAGGGCATTTTTGTTCTCTGTTCTTACCTCTCTTTTTTTTTCTTTTTTCTTATAGTTACACTTCAGTTATCTCCTCTGTTTAGCCTCATCAGGGCTCCAAAGCTAATCACGGTGCCTCCCCCATCATGCTGGCCAGTTGGGGCTGGCCATGGCTCAGTGTCCCAACAGCAGCCGGCCAAGCCCCATGTAGGGCTGTCTCAGCTGGCGCTGGGCTCCTGCTCCTTGGCAGGCACAGGTGATGGGAATGTTTCTGCTGGGGGTTTGCAGAGCGATCACAGAGCTTTTGATTTGCTCAGTGAATAATCACAAACTGGTGGCAGCGTCCTGATCAGAGAGATGGTAAAGTAACTTCAGCAGCTCTGTGCTGCGTAGTCGGGTCATGCTAGCTGCGGGTCATAAGTGGATCCAAATTCGGCTTTGTTCACGCTCCATCAGAGGATGCTTACCTATCTCAAAGAAGAGACCATGTTTCTTTCAAATAACCTGTCTGTTCTCCAACTCTTCCATAACTCGGAGATTTGTCTTTTTACCTTCTGACCAATGAAGAAAGTGAGGCTGCTCCCTCTTGCCTGACCTCGTGAGTGAAATCACAAGGCCTCCAGCTGTGCATTTTGGCACCTGGCAACTATTTTGGTTCTAATATTATTAATCAAAGTATGTGGTTAGCAGCTAGTGAGCTCTGGAGATGAAGAATCCTCACTTCTATGCATGTAAAATAAGAGTAGGATTCATCTCGGATTTATCATTGAACTACCTCAAATGGTTTGATTGCTAAGTTTTCCTAACCGTGAACCTGCACGATACAGAAAAATATTTGGAGTTTGTATAAACCTATTAACTTATTCGCCTTACCTTGTTAAGTTTTTTCATATTGTCCTCTTGTAGACAAGCACTTGAGATCCAAAACAAAACAGAAAATCAAAGCAGTAGAGTTCTTAAGTTAGTGTTGTGAACTAAGGTATTTAAAGGACTGTCAGTGTCCCCTGAAAAACTGTGCAGTCAGATCTTGACTGAAGATGTTTGCTCTAAAATGTTGCACATCATTAAGTCCCTTTAACACTTGGCAGCTTTAAGTGACATGTTCTGGAGAACGCCATCCCACCTATCTTGTACTTAAAATGACGCAGAAACACTGAGATTACCTTTACCAAAGGTTATCTTTATGCGCCTAGTCTGAAGTGAAGACGGGAGGTTATATGTTAGATGTGGCCGAGCCCAAGTCTAAGAATATTCAAGTGTTGCCCTTTTGAAGTATTTTACAGGAGAAATCACCTGAAAGGGATTAGGGGATCATCAGGAACAGTGAAGAGCGAGGGGACTCTGGGGTGATACCACCCTACTGATGGTGAAGTCTGTGACTCATGTTCTCACAAGACTCTTGGGAAAGGAGTGCATGTTTGGAGGCACAGTATTTCCACGTTTCACACGTGATATCTGACTCAGACCTGACCCCAGTATAGAATAAGAGGTTAGGGGTTCCTTTGGGGTTTTCTTCCAAAACAAGCAAATGTCTGATGAATGGAGCTTACTGCAAAGTACCAACTGGAATGGTACTAATACTTCAAGCTGAGCACAAAATCCATAACTAATTTGAACCTTAATTTAAGTAACACTTTTGAAAAATAGTCAACCAGATATGCTTTAATTGAGGCATTGTGTGGAACATCCAGACCAGTACATAATTTGACATATAAAAAGCAATGTGGTGAAATCAAAGAGTAAACTGATGAGACAGACAGTGATTTGAATTCCTAGGATCAGTACAGCTGGACAAAATATTCTTGGTGTTGGAACCTTGTACATACTGCAGTTTTTTCTTTGACAATTTTGAAAATTATATTATCGCTGATCAATTCTAATTGATTTTAGCCTGTTTGTAGTGATCCAAATATACGCAGTTTTCTTTGTTGAGCTGTCACTGGAGTGAGAATAATTTAATCCTAATTGTATTTGTCAGATCCTGCAGTGACAATATCATACTTTTTCACCTAACACTAGAAGAATGATGTAATTGTTTACCATGAAGAACATGAAAGTGTAATTGAATTAACTGCTGTTGAACATCTTGCAACTGTTTTGTTTTTCACTACTGTTACACTTCCCAGCATTGCACTCTGTGCTCTGTTATACTAAATGAGAGACGATTAGAGTTAAAATAGGGGAAACGACAAATAAAACTTCTGCTAACCAGACAGATACAGTCAAATTTAAGATGTGCCAGGCTCTTTTGATTCTGTTTTACCTATATTTTATATAGAGATAAGAAGATGTATTTATATCATTTTGCTGTGCTGGCCTCCTAATTACCCATTAGCCTCCTAATTCTTTAACTGTCGAGTTACTCAAATACACTGTACTGAGTTTTTCACTCGTTAAACAATTTCACGTGTTAAAATTTTATCAGCTGCCATGGGTTTGATTCCTAAACTGCCAGTATAATACGAAGAAACATAAAATGCAAGATTTAGCCGTGTATGTACTTGGCAGCTCTGACTGAAGTTGACTTGCTTTGACTTGCCCTTTTATCAGCAAAAAGGGATATTGAGGTTCAAGAATGAAGCGCTTTTGGTCTAGTTTCCACCTCTCCTCCAAAATAGCTAAGTGATACAGACCTATTAGATGATTATAAATGAAATGCTGTATTTATCAATGTACTTAAGTTGCTTGGCATCCTTTTGATGACAGTGAGAAGCTGTGAACCCAGCCTACAGTGTTACTGCACTGTGGTTACTGTTTGTGGGTACTGCTGATGCATCTAAATTTTTTCCTGTGCTTTTTTACTGATATTTTTGCAGGTTTTTGTAGTATTCCTATGTAAATTAATTAGTTCTTAGAAAGTGATTAGAAAATGTACACTAAAAAATTACATTAAATGAACATTAAAAGTATAGATTAGTAATTTAATGGAAAAATACAAAAATTCAATTATTAAAACCATAAAAACTGCTTAGAGACTATTTCGAGTTACAGAAATGCCTGAAATGGAAAGAACATTAAAACAAGTTCATATTTACAGTGTCTTGTATTGATACTCTAATAACTCCAGAAAATTTTCATTTTGTACTTACCATTTCCTCTTTCACATGAATCCTACAGGAAAGAATCCATAACAACCAGGGCATTGCGTTTTTAGGACTACAGACTCATCTTCATTCCTGAACTTTAAGGACTTGCTAAGGCAACAGTGTGATCATCATTGTGCTGAGAATAGGCATAGTGTAAGATATAATGATATGCTAAAGTTTTCATTACTCCTTATCTACTTATGAGAATTTCTTTATTCATTTGTAGTATGGACACTCTAGGTATGGGTGAAAAACATTTTCATAATTAAGAGTACCAGTATGTATTTAAATATATATGTCTCTATATATGTCTATGTGTCTGTATTTATACATATTTATATACATGAACATGTGCTTTCATGTGTATACACACACAGGCATTGCTCCTGTCTCCTTGGGAAGAAATACTTAATTCCATCAGAGAGCAATTTAAAAGATTTCTACTTTATGCAACAGTCATTATCTCTGTCCTAGGCTTGAAGTATTTTTATTATACTGGAATGAAAAATTTTACATCAGTGGGGTTTTATCAGATGTATTCCAGAGATTTTATTCATCTCAAATTTTATGATACATACAGAATTTCTTTTATTATTGTTTTTACTGATTTGGTTTTCTTCTGACTGTTAACATTACTGTCTTTAAAACAAGGGAAACGTGTTTTTGACAATGTTCCTTATTTTTTACTTCACTTTTGTAAGCTTTGTCCATTAAAATACTTGATTTCATTGTAATACGTACTCCTCACAAGGTAAGTCTTGTTACCTTTCTGCAGCATTAGGATAATATTATTGTACTTCATAGGACAGATTGGCATGGGTCTTCCAGGACGATAACAAAATGTCAAAACAGATATTTCTCATTTTTCTTCACTTTCTGGTATGTCCTGAACACAGAATCACAGAATGACAGGGGTTGGAAGGGACCTCTGGAGATCGTCTAGTCCAACCCCCTGCTAGATGTTTCAAATCCATATTTCGTTAACTGGTTGCAATTAACCTATGTAAAAATATTATGTAGTTAAGATGCTGATTTTGCTTGCTAAATAGAAAAGGTTTTCATATCTAAGGAAAGGAATTTTTATCTTAAAGAAAAAAAAAAAGAAAAAATTCTGATTTCATTTTGCTGTTTCGCAGTGCTTCCTGCTCAAACTGCATAATGTATATCAGCCGATCTTTCTATTACTTGATTTCCCGCTATATTATGAAAAAGAGCTGTATGACAATGTCCTCATAGGTAGAGCTCAAAACTGTGAGAGGATGCCCCAGGAAATATTTCATATTAATATTTCCTATTTTTTAGAAATCCAAATGCCAGCAATTTTTCTTTAGCCTGTGTGGGCTTCTTTCAGGCACTCTGTCTTCATTATTCATCTCCTTGTTAGATCCATTCATCCTTAATTAAGGAATGGGGCCAAGAGGGGCAGAACTGGGATGAGTTTCCTGGAGTGTGACCCTCCTGCAGGGTCTAGCTGGAGCCCGTACTGCTTACCACCCCAGCAAATCCCCCTTCAGAGGCGGTAAGGAGGAACTGCATACACCAGCGTGTCCGCAGGGTAGAGATGCATAAGCAAACGGTTTGAGAGGAAGGCTGAGGGCTGGAAAGGCTCCAGCAGAGCTTCCTTGTCTGACGCAGGAGGACCCTCCAGCCTCCTCTCTCCCCAGGGTGGAGGGGGCTATTCGGTTTGGCTGACGAGAGGAGCAGCCGAGCGTAGGCAGCCTTCTCTGTCCTTTGCTCCAAAGCCGCCTGTAAAGTTCGACGAGCCTGCTGCATCCCCAGCCACCTTGTCAGCTGAATGTAATGCAGCTTTCAAACTCTATCTCCCCTTTGCTGTGCAACACCCAAAACACAATCTGGTTGCTGTGTTCCTCTTCTGCACACTATATAGGTATTTTCAACAAAGTCTTAGGACTCCTGAAAAAAAGAATATTTTGCAGTAGTACATATGCTTTTGTCACTGTTTTATATAGCTGAAGGTTTATCAGGTTGTACGTACAATCTTGATCTCCCACACAATTTGTGAAGAATTTGTTCAACATCAAAATGACTTTAATTCCCAGTAGCTCTGTGTGGGCAAAAAATAGGAACAGGGAGTTAACTTACACACTGAACTCCTGACTGTCCATAGTACTTAACTATCAGCTCATTCCGTGACTTAGCTCTGGACCTCAGCAAACTCTCTCCAAAAATAAATCCTGTGTCCATGGCCAAGGAGACTAGAGAAGTGGGCTGCTCTCAGTTTAGACGCTGTTTTTGAATTGTCCAGTTCTGCATTTTATTCCCTGTAGGAATGAAGTAAAAGGTGAAGTTGGGAAAAATAACACATCTCATTTAAAGCAGAAAAGAACCCACCATGAGTGGACATATGGCAGCAAAAATTATAGCATTTTCATTAAAATACATATTAACATTAGTTTCACAAAATATAGAAGAGATGTCAGTAACTTTGTTAGGCGGTCTTTCTAGTGAAGAAACTAAGAAAGGATATCTGAAATAAAGTAGATTCTGAATTTTCTATACTTTCACAGCTTCTAGATTTCAAGATTATGAGAAATAATGGAGATAATACTTAAGAGCAAAGAAACCCTCTGCCTCAAAATTAAGTAGAGGTTTTCCTTTCAAAAAATCTGAAATATCTGTCTGAAACTTCAGTCTTCTGAATGAAAACTTTAATTAATTCTCAAGCATATTCTTTGAGATAGGGTGCAAAAATAAGAGTACATTTTCTATCAAAATCCTGTTAGAACAATGCTTTACTAAACATTTTGGTAGAAACGTGCTGCCTTAGATATTGAAAAATTGCCCTTAAGATTGCATTGCTTATTTGCCACTTCAGTTCCAAAGTTCTATTTCAGAGTTAGATTGCAGCAAGAGAGAGCACAGCTTTTATAATCTCTTTTGTTTAATTTTTATATTGCCTAAGGCTAATGGTATTATAATCCTTCTGGGGAACAAATTTTAAAATCTTATTACTTCGTAACTTTGGGAAAAGTATAGTCTCTTCTGACATTGAGAGTTGTGCGTATTTTTTTAATCAGTTAGATGCTTTTATATCTAATTATTTCAGAGGAGCTATTTCTGTTAAATTCCCTTCCTGTAGCTATATGACAATTAAAAATGCAAACAAGTGAAATACAAATAATGCTGGCTGCCAATTCCCATCGTAAAGAAGGTCTTTTCATAATTTTGCCAAACTTAAACGGTTTATTATAAGGTACACCTGTACAAACTCAGTGCTGCCTTACAACAGGGAAGGACAGGAAGGCAGATGTGGGTGTTTGCTAAATCTCCCCTCTATCTTTCTGCACCAAAATTAAAATGTCTACGTTCTGACATTTCT
This sequence comes from Chroicocephalus ridibundus, assembly GCF_963924245.1. Taxonomy (NCBI): domain Eukaryota; kingdom Metazoa; phylum Chordata; class Aves; order Charadriiformes; family Laridae; genus Chroicocephalus; species Chroicocephalus ridibundus. The sequence goes on along the minus strand of NC_086284.1, from coordinate 119,257,390 downwards.
CAATAAATCAAACTCAGCATTACCAGTTCTCCTGCACTGGTGCCTAGCCGCTATTTTCTTTTTTTCATCCTTGCATATTTTTATCATTATTCTTCTCTTCATTCTGGTCAACATCTTTATATTGGATCTTTTCTCATCCTCATACTGTAGTGAAGTCTTGGATATTCTCTTGGCATGAACGTCTGCAATGCAGTCACTTCTGTCCTTTGAGGTAAGTAAACCCCTCTTCCAACTGTCTTCCAAAGTCTGACTCATTTACTGCACAACTCTTTAGACAACAAAGGCTTTCTTGTCTGCTTAGAGACACCAAGATGCTGCAAAGCCAATTCCCATAGCACAGTATTTGGCCATATTGCCATTTCAGTCTTCTTGTGTTTTGTGTATCTTACAAGACCAAAAAAACCCCCAAAAACTGCTTTCACCTATGAAGGTCTTTAGAGTCTGCTGCACTGCACCTGTGCTCGCTTGTGCCATTGTAGGAAGGGTAGCTTTGCAACAGTGCACTATAGCTAGTAATAATAATAATGGAGGTGATACGCTCTGAATAAAGAGGCTGCCTCAACAAAGCACGCAGGTGTAGGAGAAGAACTGAAAAGAAAGAAAAAACTTTCTTTGAGATGGAATCTGCTGTGAGGTCAATGAATTTAGGGTCAGAGAGGTGTTGTCTCTCTGATTAGGTTATGCAGTCTTATCTAAAAGTCAAAGATGATTTTTTGGTTTGTTTTCTTTGTACTTTTAGTGCTCTGTAAGCACTTTTTAAAATTATAAAGACAAAAATCAGTAAGGAGGATTTGTAGTTCATAAAACCTCCATTTGGTCTGTACAACTGCTTGAAGAAGCTACTGAAACTCTCCCGTGATATGAAGCTGATTGAGACAGCAGGCTTGGCTGCTCTTATTCTTGTAAAATTAATATCATGCAACTTATTGCAGTAGTTTACTTCTGTAACAGTGAAAATAACAGTGAAAGAAGAATGGATACTATTATTTATACAGTTGAACCCACTGACTTAATGTGACTAAAAACCTCTTTTCCTTGTTATTCTATCCAACTTCCAAATAATAAATACAAACTTTTACAACTAATTCAATGAAATATAGTTAGGCTGAGAAGTTTTTTCATTCTATTTTTGCTAGAAATTCCCTGCTACAGCTGATGCAGAAGACCTTATAGAGACATCAACAATTACTGAATTTGCAGTAGATGCACCGATGATGCTTTTAGAAACAGCTAATGCATTTGAATTTGATAGTCTACACCAATTAATATCCACAAGCTCAAGTATCTTGTTTATAGAAAGACTTTTTGACTGGGTCATTAGGTTTTAGAAAGATTTGTAATCTTCCAGGAATTTGATTCCACTGTTAAATCACTGGGGGACTCCTCACTTCTGCTCGAATATACTTGAATTATGATGGCAGGAAGTGAAGATAAGATGATTGTATTGTTGGCTCAAGTACTGCACTGAGGCAGATATTACCTTGGGGTTTCTGCTCTCAACAACTGAAACGTTCGTATGGAAACAGTGGTGGCTAGTGATTCTGATCTCCTGCCCTTTATCATCTGTTTATTCTCTGTTAGTTCTGTGTCAGAATCACAGATAGTAACCTCCACCCCTGTCCCCCCAAGGTTTTCACAAGAAATTAATGATTTTGAAGCTGTTTTCTCCTTTAGGTATGTGAAGGTAATCTTTTCGTAGTCTCATAGGTAACTCCCAGTTATGCTTCACTTAACCCTACATTTGATGCTCTTATTCAAGAATTAGAAGCACAATACATAATATAATAAGGTAATGTTCAAGTAAGAGCCTTCCTAATGTTTGAATACATACAGCAGAAAATTATTCCAATTATCATAGTTTTAGGTACAATAAACAGTTCTTATAGGAATAAGAGAAGGGGAGAAATGCTAAAATTAAACTGCATGAAGGGATTGATTTGCAATTTCTTTGATAAGCCTCCACCTATTTTATGAGCCAGCCTCAGTAGGCATGGGAAGATACACTAAGATTTCTGTTTTTTCATTTTCTGTAAGAGAGCTCCCCTCGAGGTAAAATAAGTCTTTGGATGCTGGTTGTTGTTTTTTTTAAAGACCACTTAATCTTGACAATTCAACATTTTGGGTAACTCAATAAAAAGTTCAGAGAATAATACCCTTTGAATTAAGTTAAATAAAACTGCACCTATTTCCTTTGCCTTCTGTGCTTTTAAGAATTAAATAATACTGTTCTAAGGTGATGAGAGATTGTTCTTATTGAAGTAGTTTAGACCTAAAATGTGATATCCATTTAATTTTCTGTTGTTTGGATTGTCTTTACTATAAATTGCAATATTGGCATCCTGCTAGTGTGGAACCAATTTCAAAATGAAAATTTTAATATCAACTCAACACTTTAAACCAGTTTATTTTTGGAAGAATGTATTTGATTAATTTGGATTGAAAAGGAGGGAAATACTTTATTTTGAAATTTCATAGTAATTTTTCTCAGAGCATTTGTTTATGAAAACTATTTTAACATTTTTAAATTAACCTATTTTGGGGTTAACCAAAGCAACAAATTCTGATTCACCTGATCTGTGGGGTTTTTTTTGGATCTTACTAGCCTAGGTTATAAAACTGCAGCAGGCTCCAGAGCACTTGAAAGAGGTAGCATGGGTCTGCTTCTTTCTAAAACAGCTAAAAGAGATCAGACTTCTCTGTTAAAAGGATTTCAAAGGTAATCTGTTGGGTGAGCAAGAGCAGGTCATCTGGAGACTGGTTTGTCAGCCACGGAAAAGTAGTAAGAGGCATAATTTACAAACAGAGGAAGGCTGTAAAATGCAAAGTTAAATACACACAAAGTGTGGTTGGATTGCCTGCATGAAGTAACTAGGTGATTTTTTTATTTATTTTCTTTTTTAAATTATGTTGCAGAAGTGTTACACAAAGTGTCCTGATAAGGTAATAAAACTGGCCACATAAGAGGTTCCCAAAGGATGTTTACTTAGTGCATTTTACACTGTACTGGACAAAATGGTAAAAAATGACTAGTAGAGACAACTGTGAAGGAATTGGATAATTTCTTTCACCATTTCACTGGTCCTTGCAGAGAGCCCATGGCTCTCCAGCCTAAGAGCCATTTCAAGATCCTTCCAGGGTCAAATGGGAAATTATCCATGTCTAACAAATTACAGGACTTATGTTAGTAAATATTACTGATCTTGAGTTTGTCACATACAGACTGTAATCAGAGAGTATAAATTTTATAAAATTGGTACTCTAAATATCACCATGCTGTCTGAAGTGCAGGGGATGACAAAATGCAAGGTTATTGTCTTCATATATTTTTTTAGGCGAGAAACACATTTATTTTTTTGTGAATAGAATGTGTTCTCCAATGGGGAGGTAATTAATTTTCTATGATATAAAATACACAGAACAAGATAGAAAGTGTATTAAAAAGTTTTATTTTCATTACATTTGTAGTGTGAATGGGTTCGTAGGGATAGTTGTTTTTACCAGTGCTGTGAATGACAAAAGACCATATAAGAAAATTTTATTATAGAGCAGTAAATGTCTATAATGTCTCAGGAATTGAACCTGTGACAAGAATTTGTGCAGACAATTGTGAACGAACCTTCCAGTCAACAAGAACAACAACAACAAAAATCTGCATTTTAAAGGTAACTTCTGGCTCAATTAAACAGGAGAACTTTTACAGAGTTCAGCATCAGTTCCCTAAGTTTCTTTTTTGACTAATTAAAAGAGAAATAAGATTGCCACTAGTTCTGCACTGTGGTTAGTAAGTATGTTTCAGTATTTTCAGTAGCTTTCATAATTGCTGTATAATTAAATCTAATCAAAATGCCTTTTTAATAAAGAAATAATTTGAAGATGTCACTCTGATAAGTCACCCCTTCTCCAGTAACGTACCTCAACACAATGGTACCTAAGACCCAGATTAAGCTGAAAATATTGGTGTAATCTTGTGTGTTCAAATGGTTTGTTTTTAGAAAAAAAAGCCCAAACGTGATGGCTTCATCGACGCTTCTTGTAATATTTAATTCTGAGGCAAGGTTTGTATTATTAAAGAGTAGTAGTACGTGATGTGTCTGGTCACTTTTTTTAAGTTTTACATGCATCTAGTCAAATCCTAAATAAGAAAACCCCTGCTACCGTTTCTTAGTTTTGTTGAAAAACATGCTCATAGAGGAAATAATGGTTGTTATGAAAAAACAGAGGTGTAAGAAGTCAAATGCCTGTCTTCCTTTTTCATGCTAACTTTTTTATGACACTGCCTTTAAAAACAATATCAGTGGAAAAGTGCTACAAAGAGCAGTTGAGGGAAATAGAGCAGGAAAAGAGGAGCATCACATTTCTGTAGAATCAATATTTCCTAGATTTCTAGGAAAAAGAACACTGGCTAGCCTTTATATGGTCTTTGGAGAAAAAAAAAAAAGGCAAGTTCAAAAAATTAAAGAATTTCGTTAAATGTTAAGAGGAAAACTAAAAGTAAAAACAGACATAACATCCTGATATTGGTAAGGAAATGAGGAAAAAGCACACACAGAAGAAAGATACCTGTATGTTCACGCTAATGGCAATGCTGCTGCAGACATTGCCGTGAGAGTAGAATCAGGTCCCAAATGAATGGAAAGATAACTATAGTGGAAAATTGTTTTGAAATGGTGGTAAAACTGGTTCAGAGCAACTTGGTTTTGGTTGGGCAGGCAGTGGTATGTGACGAGAATCTTCTGAAGCTACTGAAAATATTTGAAGCAGTTAAAAATTAAAGTAATAAACTATATCTGTGTAAGAAAGAATAAGTGCTGTGACAGAGTTGAGCAAAAAGATAACGTCCAAGCAGCTGATTAGAGTTTGATTTCCTACAGTGTAGGAGGAGTCAGATCCAGATTCCAGATTTATTCAGGCTTCTTATGAAGCCCAAGGCCTTAATCTGAGCCTACAGTATGATCTGCCTGGGATTTTGGTTCAGTGGGTTCAATTTAAATTACCTCTAGCATTTCATCTCACAGCTTCAAGTTAAGTGCTTCCACATTATTAAAGTGTTCTGTAGCTTTTTCTTATTATGACACTGTGGGTTTGTGCAATCAGAGAGAACAAAAGAATAAATAAATGCTGTTGTCACTTGGAGCCCTAAATGAGACCATAAAGGAGCCTAAAATTAGACCAGCTTCAGAGGAACATACTTAAGCTATTGAAACTTCAGTCATCACTTGGAGAATTCCTTGTGCAGCCACCAAGGGATGAAATGCTGAAATTTTACAGTTTTATATTGCCTTATCTCCGTTATACTATTTACTTGTAAGGTTTCTGCTTAGCTGAAAGCTAGAATAGAAAAAGTGGATCTGCTAGAATCTGTGAATTAATCTCATCAGAAATACATTTTCCTTGCTGAACAAGTACTCTACACTAAACCTAAACTGTGCCACAGTTTATTATCTTGCATAGTCAGTGTTTGCCAATTAAGTTATGTCAGATTTACCAAAAAGCTTGAACTGAGGATTTCATGAGATGGCTGGAGACTGTCTTGGGCACAGTGATTATGAAATGATAGAGTTTTGATTCTCGGAGAAGTAAGGAAGAGGGGTCAGCAGGACTGCCACCTTGGACTTCTGGAGGGCTGATTTTGGCCTGTTTAGGGGCCAGTTGACCTAGTTCCTGGGGAGGCGTTCCAAAAGGGCAAAGGAGTCCAGGAAGGCTGGACATTCTTTAAGAAGGAAATCTTAAAAGGCACAGGACCTGACCATCCCCATGTGCCAAAAGACAAGCCGGAGGGGAAGAAGACTGGCCTGGCTGAACAGAGAGCTTTGGCTGGAACTCAAGAAAAAAAAGAGAGTGTTTGACCTTTGGAAGAAGGAGCAGGCAACTCAGGAGGACTAGAGGGATGTTGTGAAGTTATTCAGGGTGAAAATTAGAAGCGTCAAAGCCCAAACAGAACTTAATCTGGCAACTGCCTTAAAAGACAATAAAAAATGTTTCTATAAATACATTGGCAACAAAAGGAGGGCTAAGGAGAATTTCCATCCTTTATTGGATGCAGGGGGAAACATAGTGACCAAGGATGAGGAAAAGGCTGAGGTGCTTCATGCCATCTTTGCCTCAGTCTTTAATAGTAAGACCAGTTGTTCTCTGGGTACCCAGCGCCCTGAGCTGGTGACAGGGAGCAGAATGAAACCTGAATAATCCAAGGGGAAATGGTTAGTAATGTGCTACACCACTTAGAAACACATAAGTCTATGGGGACGGATGGGATCCACCCAAGGGTACTGAGGGAGCTGGTGGAACTGCTTACCACGCCACTTTCCATCATTTATCATCGGTCCTGGCTAACTGGGGAGGTCCCGGTTGACTGGAGGTTAGCAAATGTGATGCCCATCTACAAGAAGGGATGGAAGGAGGATCTGGGGAACTACAGACCTGTCAGTGTGACCTTGGTGCCAGGGAAGGTTATGGAGGAGATCATCCTGAGTGCCATCACACGGCACATACAGGACAACCAGGCCCAGTCAGCATGAGTTTATGAAAGGCAGGTCCTGCTTGACTAATGTGATCTCCTTCTATGACAAGGTGACCGGCTGAGTGGGTGAGGGAAAGGCTGTGGATGTTCTTTACCTGGACTTTAGTAACACCTTTGACACTGTTTCCCACAGCATTCTTCTGGAGAAACTGCCTGTTTATGGCTTGGGTGGGCATACTCTTTGCTACGTAAAAAAACTGGCTGGGTGGCCTGACCCAAAGAGTGGTAGTGAATGGAGTTAAATCCAGTTGGTGTTCTGGTTGCAAGTGGTGTTCCTCAGGGCTCAGTATTGGGGCGCATTCTCTTTAATATCTTTATCAATTATCTGGAGAAGGGGATTGAGTGCACCCTCAGTAAGTTTGCAGATGACTCCAAGTTGTGTAGGAGTGTTGATCTGCTTGAAGGTAGGATATCTCTACAGAGAGATCTGGACAGGCTGGATCCATGGGCTGAGGCCAATGGTATGATGTTCAACAAGGCCAAGTGCCAGGTCCTGCACTTGGGTCACCACAACCTCATGCAGCGTTACAAGCTGGGGGAAGAGTGGCTGGAGAGCTGCCTGGCAGAAAAGGACCTGGGGGTGTTGGTCAACTGCTGGCTGAATATGAGCCAGCAGTGTGCCCAGGTGGCCAAGAAGGCCAACAGCATCCTGGCCTGTATCAGGAACAGTGTGGTGAGCAGGACCAGGGAAGTGATCATCCCCCTGTACTTGGCACTGGTGAGGCCCCACCTCAAATACTGTGTTCAGTTTTGGGCCCTTCACTACAGGAGGGACACGGAGGTGCTGGAGCGGGTCCAGAGAAGGGCAACAAAGCTGGTGAGGGGTCTGGAGAACAAGTCTTTATGAGCAGCAGCTGAGGGAGCTGGGGTGGTTTAGGCTGGAGAAAAGGAGGCTGAGGGGAGACCTTATCTCTCTCTGCAACTGCCTGAAAGGAGGTTGTAGCGAGGTGGGGGTCAGTCTGTATCTTTTTCCAAGTAATAGGCAATAGGACGAGAGGAAATGGCCTCAAGTTGTGCCGGGGGAGGATTAGATTGAATATTAGGAAAAACTTCTTCACCAAAAGTGTTATTAAGAATTGGAACAGGCTGCCTAGGGGAGTGGTTGAATCACCATCCCTGGAGGTATTTAAAAGATGTGTAGATGTGGCACTTAAGGACATGGTTTAGTGGTAGCAGTGCTAGTTTATCAGTTGGACTTGATGATCTTAAAGGTCTCTTCCAACCTAAATGGTTCTGTGATTCTATGAGAAACATATGGTGACTGTACGTATCTCTGCTCACAGTATGGCAGTTTTCTTTTTTGTCAGTGGTATTGGACTTTAACTGAGTGTTTTTATAGTGATAGTGGATTACAGCATTTGATGTAGTTCTTTTAAGAAAGATTTTTTTAAAAGTAATTGTAAAAAATAATACCGTTCCAACACTTTTTTCATCACTGGGTTTGCTTGTAAGTTAAAAAAATAAAAATATATGCAGAGCAATCCTAAAGAAATGTTACAAAGAAATAGATGTGATTAATGCTGAGTATGAGGAAAAAGTATGATGAAAATGTCCTATTTTGGATTGCATCTGGGTATCTTTTATACCTGAAGTTTGCTGACGGCCATGTACATTTTGTGTTTTCTCTGACACTCTTTTCTCATGTCTTTTATATTCCTAAGTACTAAAAACCAGGAGAGAGCTTAAAAGCTGCAACTATGTGTATATTCAATGCCAAAACTATTAAATTACCCTAAAGTTAGCACAGTCCAACAGTATACTGCCAGAAACTGTTTTGCACATGCCGCCTTGTTCCTGAGTATTATTTTATGAAAAATGATGTTGCACACCCAAACCACCCTAATTCCCGTCCCTAGAACTGGTGGCTGAAGGTCTTTCATTGGTTTATGCAGTTTCATTTTATAGTAGAGCAATCTGTTGAAACAGATTGGCAGAGCTGTGACTGAGCTCTGAAATGATCATAGGAGTGGAGGAGTCATAAAGTTTAGCAGCTGTTTAGAAGATGTTCAGAAGATGTCAGCAGATGTTTAGCAGGTTCTTGCAGAATAGGCTGTTTGATTGTAAGGAAATAGTAGCTAAATCTTGTTCCGGAGTTAATTGCCTTAAGAGGCAATCCTATCAGCCAGAAAGGAAGTATTAATTTTATATGAATTAATATTTTATTTTAATTTCTTCATTTTCAGAAGTGTTTTACAAGGCAGTTCTGTAAGGATCTGAACTATTTTTGCACAATCTTATCTTGATATTAATAATAACTTTAGTCACCAAATTTCAAACCTTTTTCAATAAAAAAAGAAATGGTTTTGGTTGGGGGTGCGTGTGTGTTTTTCTTCCCAAGTGTTAGTGATTATTTACACAGTGGTAGCTGTAAGTAGAATATGGCAGTGTCTGAGTGAATCATGCTGTGCCTGCATAATCCCTACCCTTTCTCCTTAAATATAACAGCAAGGGAATTGTAGCTTTGACATTTCTGAAGAGTATACTACTAACTGAGCTTGTAAAAGAAATGTGAAATGGTATTTGATAAGCATAGTCTTTGTCCTGAATTCTAGACAGGTTTTTGAAGGAAAGTTTGAGTGCCTGGAAGCCCTTACAAAAGAGCACTATTTTTCTTCTCTCCCATTTCTCCATCTATGCAACATATAGCGCGTCATCCTCCCAGTCCTTGCCACTATTTCCAGGGAAATATCTTTATCTTATGCCATTAAGTCATTAACATTTTAGGTGTTCCTGGCCGCATTGATTAGGGGGGTAAAAGGCGCAGTCTTCTTCCAGAGGTATTCACTGGACGTGTCTACTAGGGACCTGAGCTATCTTGAGTGGGATATTTTGCCCATGTTTCCTCTTCTTGGGGCACTTATCTTCCGCATATCTTCATAGTGAAACTCTCCTATTTAATTGTTTCAGTTACCTTCTGTAAGGACCTCTCCATGTCCTAGTCTCCATGGCAATGGCAAGAAAGACATGATGGATTCTGGCATATGCATTAAGCTTGTACGCATCTCTGGAGATTAACATTTTTTCTTATTCTTTGCTTATTGGTGAATCTTCAAGGAATAATTGGAGACAAGCACATTTCTGATGTCTCTTCAAATGCTTGAATGATCCCATATTTATATCACCAGTCCTGCTCTGAAGCCGCTGAAGATGCACCACACTTCACAGCAGTTCAGTTTAAGCTGAGGAAAACTGATTTTAAAAGGAAGGGGCTTTCAGTGTCATGTATTGTAGAGGTAATACTTTGCTATTTCCTCACTTTGCAGATTAACAAGCTATTACATGTATAATGCTTTAAGAACAGAAAATAGTTTCAAATATTGCAAGGTACTTTGTCAAAACAAAAATTTTACAAAAATGTAAAACATACAATACTCCGAGCCGTGATACTTTTCACACATACGTTGTCCTTGCTGGAGAACTGGGAAGGTGAGGCTGAGCTCATGTGGATTTGTCAGGGTTTTGGTTTTATTTTTTTTCCTTAAGTGCTGGTATGGCATCAGAAACTATCAGTGATTTTACAAACTGTGCACTGTCTAAGTGACGTTACTCCTTTCAGATATATCAGGCCATATGGTTAAAATTCAGATTTCTAAGACAAAATCCTGAGCTTGGTTTAGCTATAGGCTGTTTTGTGTCTTCCCTGATACTGTGCTCTTTGGATTCCATTTTACATCCTAGCTCTTACTTTGTGATATTTATTCATCAATGCCAAACGTTCCAATAATCGAAGACACTGAAAGAACAGCAAAGTTAGAGTACTAATAACATTCTGCTGTGAAGTACCACACCAGCCTTGCATAATGCTGAATGTACAAAACAGATCACTGAAAAAATAGCTTGTATTACAAGTCTGTAATGAACTGTAAGTCTTGTTAGTTAATCATTCATAATTGTGCTCAGAAAGGAAAAGGGCAGTGGTTAATACTGATACTGCAAATGGCAAAATCCTGATTAAGTATGAATATGCACGGAAATGAATCTGCTGAGCCGTACCAGGCAACAGATATTTTGAGTCTGCTGCTACTTTTCTTGTTCATGAAGTGGAAAGAAAATAGCTCAAGGAGGACAGGCGTATTTGCAGAAGAGGGGAGAACAGTGAACGGGATAGATGAGCTGATTTTGCGAAATGGCAAAATATATAACTGCATTTTCATATCAAAGTTCATATAAGACACGTTCATAATATAGCAAAAAACACCTATGTCGCACAAATAAACACAGTTTAGTAAATGTGATTTTGTGATAATAATGTTTCTCTAACAAGAGAAATTAACTTGAACCACCTGAAATTTGTGGTCACTCAGTCGAGGATGAGAGACGTGTAAGTTTTTTGTGGGATTTTTTTGTTGTTAAAAAATAACTATTTAAATATCTGTGGATTTGTGAGTATTTCCAGAATTTTAATTGATACATGGGAATCCAAAACCTTTTTATTATCTAGTAAGATGGCACTTACAGCATCTTTAGCGTTCTTGGACACTGCTTCTCCTGTAATGAAGCACCCATTTTTATATTGTTGCAAAGGTGTGTTTGTGTGCATGCAGATTGTCTTTCCAGTAGGTTACCTGTGTGAAATAACTTGTGTCGTCTTTTGCTCAGTTTTGCTTTATTTGTTCTCAAAACTGTTTAAAATGGCTGATCACTTGCACAGAACAAATAAAACCTGCTACACAAGAAGAATCTCTTATTTTATGGAATTTATTGTTTCATCAGTACTGCATTTATAGCTTTTTACTTTGCCTTCTGTCTTTTCTAGCTATTAATTTTATTTAAAATCAGTTAGATTTAAGGACAAGTGGTCATGCATTCAGTATCTGTAAAATAAAGTCCTTTACCCAGAAGTACAGTCTTTTATCTCTGTTCTCTGATGTTTAGTACATCATCAGTACCATTTGAGGTTTTTCATGCCGTGTCAAAAGCTCTACCACATACTATTAATTTTATTTAGCATCCACTATCAACCTTTTCAGGGTAGTTGGTTACACGGTCCTGAAAATACATCAAAAGTTCACTCAGAGAGAAAGGCTTTGTGCCTGTTCTGTACTTGTATGCTTGAAGTACTTCCAAACCTTCTTCATCTTACGGGTGTCTGGAGCGTTCCATGGTACAGCAGATAGTTTCTACCAAAACGATGAAGTCTTTATTTTTCACTGCTGTGTTGTAGACTAATCGCTCACTTCTCCGCATGCTGCTGTTGATGTTAGTGTGCGCAGGACTGGGATAAATGGGAGCGTGATTCCCTGAGTTAGACCTTAATATGCTCTGGTTGTCAGTGACTTAGAAACCTATGAATTTAGGTGTGATGAGGAATTAATATCCAATGATAAAAAAATAGAAACATAAAATGAGGCAAAAAATACGTGAAAGCACTTTCATAACAGTCTAATATTCTTTTTGATCAGTTGCTTGTTATGAGCCGTAGGATAAACTTTGTTTCCAATTCTGTATTGAATTTATCTTGACATCTGCGTATTTACCAATTTTGGCACTAGTATACAGGGAAAAACTGCCTGAGTACATAGGTATGTATGTATTTATTTTCCCCCTTCCTTTGGCAGAGAGAACTGTAAAGGCAGCGCTTCTGGCGTTGTCCCAGTGCAACAGAAATGATTCATGTTTCTCCAACAGCTGACTTGTGAAATGATGTGGCAGAAAGGATGCCGCTTGTCATTTAACATCATTTTAGACTGTAGATACTACGATGAACTGCCTTTCAGATGTGGCTTAACCTTGAGAAGTGACTTCCAAAAGAAAGTCAGGGAGTGCTCCGTATGCACTGCTCCAGCAACTCCTTAACTAAACCAGCTGGAGTGCTCCATCCTTTGGGGGCAGACCACACCAAAACAACAGCAAAGACCCTTCGGTCTTTCTACGGCGTGCATGCTTTGCTTTCTTCTGTCAAAAGGTAGCTTGACTGATATGGCTGAAGATATTTGACAGAGTGCCTAAGTGATATAACCTTCTGGGTCATAAAAATTTACATCAAACTTGGAGTAATGCTGCTATAAACGTGAAGTGACACACCACATAGCTATCACGTTCATGCACAAGGATTCTCTAATATAATGACTGAATACGACCTTGCTTTAAGGCAAGCTGCTTTGTGAGTGAGTGCTGAAAAATACTATGTGGTTCTTGATATATGGCTTGCATTAGAGGAGCGTGACATTAGTTTGTCAGCAGCTTAACTCGCAAGAATCCAGAGCTTCGGGTTTTGCTTTTGTAAGAAGACAAATCGGAGAAAGGAATTGTAGGTGCTTCCAAAAAGAAAACAGCAAGAGTAATATAATATGTTATAAATATAATAGCAAAATGTGTAATGTCTAACACATCAACATTGGCATTTTATTTATATACTGTTTTATAATACAAATACACAAGAGTAATTACACTAACTCAGAAGGGTAATACGAACTCAGTGGTGCATGTGTGGTGTGTGTGTTATGCTTATTTTGTCTGGCACATACTTCCTTTTCTATTAGTTCACATATGTTTGTGTGAAACTTTGAAGTGTGAATAGACCCCTAAAGATCATTTGGATATCTGCTGTGTGGCCGTATGTGCATGTTGCTATATACGCACAATGTTTATATGCAGAAAGATGCCAGTTCTGCTTATCTTCTCATCCACTCACAAAGGCACAGTTTGAAGAGGGCAAAGTGTTAGATATCTGAGTCAGAGGATGCTGCTGTACTCAAGCTAATTTCTTTTTACATAAAACAGGTGGTGATATGCTTGTCTGTGTTTTGGTTAGCTTATACGTTGTCTGCTAATCTATCTATAGAAATAACTCTTATCTATTTAAAAGGAAACAAGTATGTTGATTCATTTGCCAGATAAAATACAGATCAAACTTTACAATTGAGGTCACTTCCTACTTGTCTTACAGTAGGCACTGTTTTACAGCAAATGGAAATTTCACATGCTAAGAAGTTCCACAGTTTGTACTTCATAATACACAGCTAATTTCAATGACTCAGGGAACCATTAGCAAAACAAATTTAAGGTTTGAAATCACATTCATAGCCAAGTTAAGAAAGAAAAGTTATTTTCTTTTTTTTTCTTGACAAATGAAGATTAACTGTTATCCCATTTATATCTTGTCTAGCTTGCTTAAGAGTTTTGTTTTAGATTTTGCTCCTTTGTAATGAGTAATTTAACACCATAACACAAATGCGGTATTGTGCCTAAGTAACAGATGTTAATAGATAAGACAGTTGTATATTACCCTAGAAGCAATAAATGGCCGCATATTTGCTCAAGTATAGTAGATTCTTAAACTTTTAACTAGAACAAGATTAAGAAATGTTAGTCTCAAATACTTAATATCTTCCTTTTTTCCTTTTTACATTCAATTAGTTCAAAAAATGTTTGGCTAGTACGTACAGATACCTGAATGGTATCACGTGAATCCTAATTCGCTGGGCTAAAGTATCTTTGGCAATAAAGAACAAAAGCATGTGAAATGAACATTAAAAAAAAAATTTAAAACTTTTTTTTCAGTTCAATTACAGAATAATAAATCTTTACAATGAGAGAAAAGTGAAGATTAATTCCTATTTTATCAAATCTGTTCATTCAAGTTGAATTGATTCAAGCTTTAAAGACAACGTAAAATCCTTCAGTGAATTTTAGTTTTCCTTAACAACTTTTCCCCATGCTTAATGTTTTTCTATAATAATGCTTTCCCAATAACTGACCTACGTTTCCAGTGATGCAGCCTCAGCCCACTTCTGCTTCTCTCCTAAAAAACCTAGTGCAAATAATTGACCTATTCATCTCTACAAAATGCCTGTTATATAAGTACTTAATTTGTTGCTCTTTTTGTTTTTTTTCCTCAGTTGACCGATTCTTAATCGGTTAATTTTTCTTCACTACAGTTCCTATAACTCAATTTGAAAGTTTCTTGAATTAAAAGCATGGTGATCTGTTCATTAGTTTATTTTAAAAAAACAACAAACCAAGCCAAAACCAACCCATGTGATACATTCCAGAAATCTTTTTTAGGGTTATGTCTGTTCAGTTTGATGTGATTCACGTTAGTGAAGTATCTCATTTTTCTTGTTTTGTAAGCTTCCTGACCACTTTTTCAGAAGAGACTTCTCAAGCTGTATATTCCGAGATAGGCAAAGCTGCTCTTTGTTTTGGTCATTTTAAGTGGTAAAGGATTTCAGAATTATGATGTAAAACATGAAAGTCTTAGCTTACAGTTTTACCTTTTGTAAAAACTATGCGGGGAAAAATAGAAATTGAGCTTTTCCAAATTCTCTTTTGTTGTTTTCTAAAAGTCTTCCTGTATGGTTTTTTTTTGTCTTCTCACAGCTTTGTTAAGGTGATTGCTTTCTCTGAGAGACCCAAAGTGAAGCCTATTTAAAGAACAAAACTACTTCTGTGTACATATGTTTTTAAAGACACAGCTGTGTGTACTAGGCAGGATGTAGGAAACCACCATAGATATATAGGACTGCACATGAACTCTGGAAGTCATTGAGACCATGTCCCTCACACAACTAGATTAATAATATCTGTAGCATTCCTAGTAGCTATTGATATAGATGATTTAGGAATGGATACAGAAAATTAAGTCCTCATGCTTCACTCTCCTTACTAGTAAATGTTCTTCCAACCTGAACGTTTTCCTTGCTCTAGTCGTCATAGATACAAAGTACAGGTCATCCTATAGTCCTTAAAGTGACCTTCTGACACAGCTGAAAACTTGTTATCCTGACCTCAGTCTTCATTTCATGCAGTTAAGTCAGTCAGGATATTTAAGCTTTCTTTAAAATTGTGTTTTCTAGATGCTGAAAGCTCATTGCTCTCTTGGTTTTTGTGACCCACTTCATATCATTCCTGAAATGTGGCCCTTCAGAGTGGCCAAAATGAAGTGGACAAAATCTGATTCCTTTCTAAAGCTGAATGGAAGCCCAGCTTTTTTTGCCTCTTGCATCAGTGTGATATTTTGTGGTAGGCCACTAAGAACCTCAGATTACCAATTACCCCTGATTGTTTTCTGCAGACTTCCTGCTTGTCAGCCTGCCTGCGGTTTACCAGTTCTGTATTTGGGCAATTACTATTTCTGCGTGAATGTTGGACCTTGATCTCTCTCATTTTGAAAGACTTTTTTTTTTAACTTGTATTTTTGGATTTTTTTAAAACTCCTTTGAAATTTCATCTTGTCCTCACATATTCAGGAAGCCATTCCCCTTTTTGTGTCATTTGGGAATTTAATAAGTATAGTTTATCCTCATCACAGATTTTTTGCTTGCGAAGGATTCTTAGACTGGTGTTAGAACTGACCTGCCTGCTGGGTGGGTATTAATATCAGAAAGCCTTACGGGTTTTTCTCATAGTCACCTTAATTCGAATGTGCTATCTAAGTATGCTCATTTGCACTTTCAGGTTTCAAGAACGGCAATAATATGTAGTTCTTCATCATGAAATAGCTATCTGAATAGTATCTTCTGTTAATAAGACAATATTTCAAAAGCACGCCTTGATTAAAATTCTTCCTAGTTTATTTCATAGATTATTAATAAATACAGCGCTAGAGAGGCTTACTACTATGTAGGTTTTAATAAAAAGAGAAACAGAGTCCTAGGGCTATGAAACTTGCGGTTTTCTTTCCTTTCAATGTAAGTGGTATGATTTAATTTTTATTTTAGTGAGCACGTGTTAAGCTGAGCGAATAATGTCATTGACTGCCTACAGTAGGTTGAGAGTTTTGTAAATCCTGTTATTTATTTCTGTACCTTTCAAAAATTAGATAATTTCAGAAGCAAATAAGTTTCTGTTCAGTTGTATTGAGCAGTATAAACACTCCAGCTATAGGCACAGGCTCCAGCTATACAAGATTAAACTTTGCATGCCTTCCCTTCTCTTTGTGGAGCTGTTTCATAAAAGCTCTTTCTGGCCCCAGCTATTACCATAAACTTTTCAATCTCCTTTATCTGCAGTAAATGGGCCTTTTGCATCGATTATTTCTTCCTGATTGAAAAATGGACAATTATAATCACTCCTTGTAACAAATGTACGACAGAAGTATCGATTTCTGAACCAGAAGCTATTACTGGTTGTGCATAAAGCGGGCTTGGCAAATATATGCAACTATGTGTGAAAATCCCAGCCTTGCTCAGCAGCACAATCTGATAAATTCTTGATTGACTGTGTGTGTCCTGGAGCCGTCTTGGGCTGGAGGGCTCCGAGTGTAACTTCTTTATATTTCTCCACATTTGAAGGACAGCCCCACAAAATTATATGTATATTATTCTGCAAATACAGTGCCAGATAGTACCACTGATGATATCACTTAAGTTTGTGTTACTTTGGTGCAAGCATAGGTCACAGAGCTAACACTTCTGTGGATATTTTTTTTCCACCTTTCAACTCTCTACAAGATTATGTGACTTAAATCCAGGATTTACTTTTTTCCTGTCCCACAGGGAGTTTTGTAACTGGAACACGAAGCGGGATTAATAGCATATTCTAATGCGTGACTTGCAGAGATCATAGTGCTCATGGAAACGTGAGGCTAGGAAGGACCCCCAGCGATCATTTAATTCAGCAGCTGGCATTGATGCAGGATGTATTGTACTTAAACCAAAGAGGTTTTGTCTAAGGTTGAGTCTTAAAACTTTAACTGAAGAAGACTACAAGCTTCCTATTGCTGCCTCTCATCATTGTAAGAATGGGAGAGCTTTCCGTGTTATTTACCTTGAACCTGTTTTTTACAGCTTAAGTTGATTTTCTTTTTGCACATCATCATCTGTCGGATAGCATCCTCTTTATCATGACAGAGAACGATGGGGGCTTTTTCCCTCCTCTGTTCCTCTTTTTTTGTATCAAAGAAAACCCATTCCTTTAGTTTCACCTTATGCTTTTTTAAAATCTCTTTTCATTCTTCTTACCACCTTTCAGGGTTTTTTTGCATACTTTTAGAAATGTAGATTTATATATTCTGAATTCGTTGTAATTTAGTTCAATCACCTTATGTTTTATTCCAGATATTACACAGGCAAATGAAGAAATTAGATTAAAAATGTACAATGAACATTGTATGAACATTGTCAACAAAAAGCATTACCCAACAAGAGCATTCCAGAGATATGTTCCCTCTTTTTTTTCAAATGAAATTGGATTTGAAGGATGCCTATATAACTAAGATATTAAAGTTAGATTTATCAATTGCTTGATTTATTTTGAAGAGAGATGTAAAGGTTTTGTTTAATGGCACAGCCTAGAAGTACATGATTTGTAAATAACGTTAGAAGTGCCCCATGTAAAAATATGTCTTGGCAAGCTAATGATACCTGCTGAAATTTATTGTTTATTTTAAGCATTTCTGTGTTTAGATGCTGTGTGTGTGCGCGTGTCTGTATAAATTCAAATTTCATTCACCTGTTGCAGCCTAGAATGAGTTGTGCATTCTCCTGAAGGAAGATGTTATACAGATTGACTTAAATTAGGGGACTATACTTGATAAAAAGGGGTTTGTTCTAGATTTTCTTTTTGTACAGTTAGTCATTTGGAAGTCTGGTCTAATGAAAAAGTTTTAAACAAAAAATTTCAAAAGTAGCACTAGTAGTTATTTGACCTGAAAGGTTTTTGTCGTTATACTGAAAAATCAGAATCTGTTGAAATCAGCTCAAAATCAAATAATTGTACTTGGCCAGTTAGCCCAAGCAGTATTCTCCCAGCTCATTTCAGGTTACCAAGTGCAAGATTGCATTTTGCAAACCTGAGACTTGAACGAACTCCAGTGATGTTCTCTCTCTCTTCCTCTTCTCTCTCTCTTCCCACCCTGTCATCCTCCAGGGTCCCAGTTCCCCATAAGTTTTATTCCCTTGGCCCATTACCTCTCAGGTTTTTCTGAGAGGGAGGGCAATGACATTATCCCGTGCGTGCGCCCTAATTATGAAAATCAACCAGAATTCCCTCAGAGGCCTGTAAAGACTGTAGCTTTAGAGGGCAGAAGTTGAATGTGATACACAGAAGAAATGACAGATAAAAGTTTAATATTCCTTAAAATGCCTTTAAGTGCTGCAATCCCTAAAAGCACAGGTATATAAGCACTCCATTAGAAATGGAGTAAGTGCTGTAAATCACCTTGAAACAGCCGTGTGCTTAATGCTGCTGTAGTCTTTAAAGAAGATACAGGGTGTGAGCAGCTAATGGTTTGGCCTCAGAAGGTCTTTCTGAAGTGGAGAGTAATGCAAGTGCCAAGTGCGGGAACAGTTATTTTTATGATACAAGCCTGTGAATAGGCAGGTGTTTAGACAGTATTTAAATAATGGATTTTCTTAACACAGATAAACATTGGATTCCTAGTTGCCTCACTAGACCAGCAAATATTTACTCTATTAATGATTAACGAGTACGTTTTGAATGACTTGTAGAATTCATGACGCTGATAGTAAATACCTCATGAACTGGCCGGAAACGTCTTCCAGGGGTAGGTATTAATCATGATTATAATTGTGACGCCTATTGTCAAACCAAGATGCGGACCATATTGTACTGGGTGCTGCGTAAACACGTACAAGTACTTCATGCCCTACAATACTTGTAATCTAAATGCAGGCACAGGACGGGAGAAGGGCTATCTTAAAAATGGCTTAGAGGTGGTGTTCGGGCAATGGGATGTCTAAAAGTACCTTGGTAATAGTAAATACTGATCAGCTCGGTTCAGAGCTGTCTATTCCCTGGTTGCTTTGGGTGTAATTTTATTCAACTTCATGTGTTCGTATGGGTTTCCATTGCTAGGCAAATTCTGCAATTTTATGCAATCTTTCCTGTGTCTATTACTTCTTTATACAGATGATGTACACTGGGTGACATTAGAATGACTCCCTTTCTTATTTTTCTGTTTCTATTGCCATAGTCATTTTAAGGATGACAGTTGAAACTTTTTTCCAGATTACTTTTAATTTATCCTTTCCAATCTAGTTGTTAGTATCTAAATCAGAAATGGTACATCAATATTTACACGAATGGTACATGGTAGTGTAGTTATAGGATGAGGGGTAACAGTTTTAAACTGAAAGAGGAGAGATTTAGATTAGATATTAGGAAGAAATTTTTTTACTCTGAGGGTGGTGAGGCACTGGAACAGGTTGCCCAGGGAAGCTGTGGATGCCCCATCCCTGGAAGTGTTCAAGGCCAGGTTGGATGGGGCTTTGAGCAGCCTGGTCTAGTGGAAGGTGTCCCTGCCCATGGCAGGGGGGTTGGAACTAGATGATCTTCAGGGTGTCTTTCAACCCAAACCGTTCTGTGATGCTATGAATATATTATTTTCCTTGTATTATTTATTATTCCTGTATTCACCAAGTCAAATCAGTCCAATGTCACTGTGTGGATCTAGCAGGATTCCTGTCATCATATGACATTATTTGCGAAAGGACCCAATTTGAATTTTGAGTCTATTATTAGTTAAATTTTGAGAATGGGTAACTGGCGAGTAACAAATTTGGTTTGCTTATTGCCTGCATTTTGGTCTGGTCAGTTGATTAGTGTCAGTTCATAGGTAAGGAAAACCAAGTTTAGTGTCTTTTCAGAGTGGAATCATTTTCAATAGCCTACGATTTTATGTAAGAAAAGAGGGATCTGCTTAAACAATGGGAGAAGGAGAGGTGTCTTTTCATGGTCATGTCTGGGAAAACCATCCGTAACTGAGGCAGCTTCAAAGTGCACTTCTGCTACCCAGTGCGTAAGAGGTCTCTCATCAATCCCGTCCACACTCATTTGCTCAGAAGATTATCGTTATGAAGACCTCTTGCTCTTTATCAGCGAGAGTACAATTTCATAGATCGAGAAAGATAATGTTGTTTTGGTTTGAATTCATACCAAACAGCTAGATTCTATAAATGCCAAAGTGTGTTTTCTATTATATATGTACAAACCGGAAAAGTGAACTCTCGCAAGACGCTGGTGTGCTGAAGTATTTTTTAATGCTGTAGTCAATCAGTAATAAAGTCTGTTCAAAAGTTTGTTTACTCAATTTGATCATATCATCCATTTTAATTGTGTTTAAATATCTTTAATGAGGAAAGATCTGTTAAACCATAAAGTTAGATGGCAGGCATCTTTTGTTCACGGTCTCATAAGTATACATTAAAATAAGTTATTGAATCTTTTGGGAAAAAGTCCAAATCGTAATGTTTTGACAATTATGTCACCTCTGGTAGTACTTATTCTACTCAGATGATGATAGTGCCCATTAAAATGAGAGCACAGCACACATGAAAAGAAAATACTCTCTACCATTAACTGTTTTGAATGAAGAACAGAGTAATAAAAATTATACCGAAATTTGGTCTGTTTTTAATTGCTGTGCAGTGCACAGCAATTGATAGCTAAAGTGCTAATTATTTTTAATGTAATTACATTTAATTATCATAATTGCTACTTATATCTGCTGTCCTAATAGAGAGATGTTAAGGTCCTTATTCACGGAACTGTTATGTTTCCATCATACAGGGAAAAGACGAATAGGGAACGTACCGCAGTTTTTGAGACAAACTGTTCTAGTGACTGCATCTTTTGGGGGCTACAGTTTGTAATAGGTGTCCATCGCAGTGTGAAAACGAGAGTCAGCTTTTCAGAACTCTGCCTGTGGCTTTTCCTCTTGTGGCTTGTGTAAATGGAAATCCAGACACTGGGAGCCAGACACCAGATATTCTCATTTCTCATCTTAAATTTTATCCAAAAAGGTATCCCCCTAGCACTTCAAAAAAGAATCAGCAATTACACATGTGATTGCAATTACAGCAGTGATTAAATATGAACCGTGCTGATTGATTTGTAACATTAACAAAGATTTTTGTTATATCACAGAGCATGAAGTTAAGATATACTCTACAGTATTTCTGGCATTAGAGCAGATATTTCATGTTTTATCATAAAACCTATACGAGGGGTATGTATATCGATGATACTCATACTCCACATTGCAAATAATGTATAATGAAATTCGATTTCTTTTTAAAAAGCACTAATGACTAGATATTCAGAAGTAGTAACTGGGTTTTTGCTTGCCCTACTTGAGATGTACCTGAATGATTTCCTTCTATACCGTTAAAACTAATAGAATGTTCTTGATGTGCCTCAGATTTAGCCCTGGGTCATCATTCACAGCCTTTTGGATGGAACTTTAATCTTCCTAACAGTTAAGTGGCAGGTACTGTATTCTTTAGAGGGGATCAAAACCTAGTATGGAAAGACTGAAAACTAAAAAAAATCAAGTGGATATTGATTTGGATAGCCATGTTTAAAAATATATTATTAAAATTTAAAAAAAAACCCTTTAAAATAAATTCCGTGAAAAAAAAGAAGCGTGCATAGCTGAATGATAGAAGAAATATGCTATGCTAGAGTAAGACAGCACACACAGTTGCCTTTTTGGTCTGGACAGAAGGGGTGCTTGTGCTTCACCGTGCTTCTGATGTATCTGAAATATAAGAAAGTATCACATGGCTAGTTGGTTTCTGTTCAGTCAAGAGCGCCGGGACTGATAATGTCTACCAGATGTTTTCTATGTATTTGAAAATATATATTTTGGAGGTTGTAGTAAATACCGTAACTTCTTGCTTGCAGAAATGTGTGTCCCTCAGATCTCCTTGCTAGCGTACTTTTCACCAACAATACCAGGAATATCTGATTGGCAGGATATGGATATTACATTCAGAATAACTAAATTATGGTTGGGAATTTAAAGTTTGTTTGTTTGTTTTTCTTTACTCTTCAACGGCTAGTTCTGAAGTAGGAAAGATGGGTTCACATGGGGTTTTTTCCCAGCATTGTAAGGTACATTGACCATTAGGAGAGAGCACCAGACAGGAGGGGGTGGCAACCCACGGAATTCCACCTGCCTGTTCCGTGCATGAGTGTACATTGTCAGGATGCTTTCCAGAGTTACTTGATGTTATGAAACAATGTTTAAAAAACCCTACATAGACAGTACTGGCAAAAAAATGCTGATATTTGCATTTCTGTTGATCTGTACTTATTGATTTTTCAGATACACAATAGAGATGTCCATTATATTAAAAGCTAAAAGCAAAACATTTATTAACCATAGCCATTCTAATTGGTTTTGAATCAGGGGAGAAGATGCTAGTTTTCCGCGTATAGTCACAGGGCAAGCTCTGTTTGAAGAAGCATGACTAGGTGGTGTTTCATGTAGATCTCTTGTTCATCCCACTTCCCCGAGCAAACTTTTCTCTTTCACCCTTGAGTCATGCTTGGGGAAATGCTGACAAGTACACTGAATTCTGATGTGAAGAACTGTTCTGTTGTGAACTCGCTTGTTGGTTAAAAATCATTCCTTTTTCCTCTTATACTGGGGCTTTTTTTTGGTAATTCACTCAAGAAACACTTTTACTCCCTTAAAAATGGATGAAGGTGTGTGGGTTGCTTGCAACTTCATCTTTAGTTCTGAACTTTCATTTAGTGGGAGAAAAGACTGAAACAAAACAATAGAGTCTAGAAACAGCCTTGGTTTAGTACAAAGTCAGTATGTGTGTTTCAACTAAACATTTGAAATTAAGAGTTTATATAAGAAACAAGACTTTCCACTGAGGGTCATAAAGCAAAAGCCAAGAAATTCTGCCCTGAAACGCCTGGTTTTGCGGGGAGTTCCTCAAAACCATTCCCAGAATCCCAGCACTTCCAGGTCGCTATTCTGAGAAACAGTGCTGTTGCAGAAGAAAAGATGAATCACAGCAAATTCAGCCTGGCTGCAAGTGACATATTTTTTACCCCATCAGCATTTGATTATTCAGATCCACAATTCAACAGAAATATTTATAAGTATTTCTGAAAAGGCTTATATTAAACTTGGTCAACTTATATTTGCAATAGTTAATTTGTTATCTATTTAATATTTTTTTTGGTAATTTTGATATATTATTTGGTGAAGGAATTTCATCAACCTTCAGCAAAACTGCAGTAAAATTTCTGACTTCCCATTGTACTTCTCTGTATCTTATCATTAGTTCACCATATGAAACCTGCTGTTATATTTAAACTTTTACCATATTTGCTTAACTTTTCTAGTTCTTGATCATGTAATTTTATCCCTTTTTCCTTTAGCCTTTGCTGTCATGTGTACAGTACTTATCAATCATGATTGTTCTATAGGGTCTTTTTTTATATTGTGTGACAATACCATGTCTTTTATCTCATAATCACTAATTCGTCTTTCATGTTGCCTCTCTTGAAAGGAAATTAATCTTATCCAAAGCACTGTTAGCCATACCAGTTACATCATGAAAAGTGTAATGCACTTAAGCATTTTGTTACCCAAAATAATAGTAGTTACTTCCATACGGTCAAAAACTCAGCTCCTCAGTTCGTCCTAAGTTTTGGTCCCCGGAACACCCACTATATAAATATATTCATTTTCTTTTCAACTCTTTCATTAAGTAAACCAACTAATTCCCTATGAAACAAAACTTCATTGCAATTCTGGTGATGATTTGCTGTTAGGACTTCATCAGTAACTAAAATGGATGAGATTTATTTCATTTGTGCAGCCTTCACATTAACCAAGTTATTATGAAGTGAAGAAACATCAAAAAAGAACAATTGTGCTTTAAAACTGAAGCACCAAATGCTTCGTAATGAGAGCATAGCCACTTTGCAATAGGGGAACTAGCCACGACCCATATGGAAAGTGTCATTTCGCATTTGTTGGCTTGGAGATGATATGCTTAGCAGTGTGAGGCTGGATGTCATTTCTGGGTTTATAATTGTGTTTACAATATTTCAGTGAAATTCAAAACTGTTCAAACTGAATTTGTGTGCAGTATCAAAATCTAATTTATGTTTATATACATAAAATTGCATATAACACTCAATAATAACTTATGTTCTACAGTGTAGGCACTGTGAGATTATGCTTCTTTGTAAAGGAATAATTGCTACGTATTGATACCTGTAGCTATAATTGCTCTCTGTTGCTTCGTATTTATCTGTCATTGTACTAGGAGTGTAATTCCTGAAGTCTTCAAACCAGGGTATTTTCAGGAAGCTGATTTTATTTTAGTAGGATGCATTTTTCATGATAAAATGCGTAGAGGCTGACAATATATTTCTTGTGTAGTCTTGAGATCATTAAAAGGGAAAGAACTGAAGAAAAGGAAAAAAAACCATAGTAAGCGAGAATGGGAGCAGGATATAATAGAAAAATGGGTTTGAATAAAAGAAAAAGGATCATAGGAAATATTGTCTTTTCAAGAAACGGAATTTGGAGATGGAAAACACACAAAAAGTGGTACACTAGGTGCAGATGTGTTGATGAGGTTTTTAATGTCTATTTCTTTAGGTGCCAATACCAGTATTATAGAAGTTGATACTTAATGTCTTAAGTATCGACACAGTCTCCCACAGCATCCTCATAGGGAAGTTTAGGAAGTGTGGGTTAGATGAATGGGCAGTGGGATGGATTGAAAACTGGTTGAAAGATAGAGCTCAGAGGGTTGTGATTAGGGGCACAGAGTCTAGTTGGAGGTTAGTGACAAGTGGTGTTCCCCAGGGATCAGTACTGGGTCCAGTCCTGTTCAATGTATTCATCAATGACATGGACAAGGGGATAGAGTGCACCCTCAGCAAGATGCTGCTGACACAAAGCTGGGGGGGTGGCTGACACACCGGCAGGCTGTGCCGCCATACAGAGAGACCCGGACAGGCTGGAGAGTTGGGTGGAGAGAAACCTTATGAAATTCAACAAGGGCAAGTGTAGGGTGCTGCACCTGGGGAGGAATAACCCCATGCACCAGTACAGGTTGGGGGCTGACCTCCTGGAGAGCAGCTCAGCTGAAAGAGACCTGGGAGTCCTGGTGGACAACAGGATGACCATGAGCCAGCAATGTGCCCTTGTGGCCAGGAAGGCCAATGGCATCCTGGGGTGCATCAAGAAGAGTGTGGCCAGCAGGTCGAGGGAGGTCATCCTCCCCCTCTACTCTGCCTTGGTGAGGCCGCACCTGGAGTACTGTGTCCACTTCTGGGCTCCCCGGTTGAAGAAGGACAGGGAACTGCTGGAGAGGGTCCAGCAAAGGGCTTCCAGTCATCTATACTTAAAGGGTGTGGGTGTCAGGAGGATGGGACCAGGCTCTTTTCAGTGGTGCCCGGGGACAGGACAGGAGGTAATGGGCACAAACTTGAGCATAGGAAGTTCCATCTAAACATGAGGAGGAACTTCTTTCCTTTGAGGGTGGCAGAGCACTGGCACAGGCTGCCCAGAGAGGTGGTGGAGTCTCTGTCTCTGGAGACATTCAAAACCCGCCTGGACGTGTTCCTGTGCAGCCTGCTGTAGGTGACCCTGCTCTGGCAGGGGGTTGGACTAGATGATCTCCAGAGGTCCCTTCCAACCCATACCATTCTGTGATTCTTCTCACTGTCCTCATAATTAAAAAATGGAAGATACACAAGCTATCAGTTTCTGATTATAGCATTACAATGAATTCTCTCCTCAGTAAGTCGTGTAAACACAAGATAGCAAATTATATTTTGCCAAATGCTTTCATTGGCAACATTAAAACTGTTTTCACCAATCTTGTGTTACAGAAACAGTTCAGTTTTGGATTGTGTTCGAGTTTTCTGTCACCAAAGGAGACTCTTGAGTGTCACACTCCTGCTAGCTTCCAGCTGACTGCAAGTGCATCCCCTGAAGTCTTTGAAAGATTTTTGTAGTACCTTTCCTTTTCAGCAGTGTCTCTTCCAGCTGAAATTACTTGCAGTTCAGTTAACACTTTTTTTTTGCCTGATTCACAAGAAACATCAGAGTTGTTTTTTTCCTTTTGAAATAGCTATGGATTTTTGCCATTCTTCTACCTATTTCTTGCCTATTTTCTAACCTTCAACCAAAAGTGTCTGCACATTCATATGCAAAAATCAGCTACACTAGCCTATAACTGTCCCCCTGCACGATGTATTCTCTTGTCTGGCTGATGTTCCCTACCCTTCCTGCCTCCATCACTGGGCTTTTAAATAGGGCAACATCTGCACCTAAATCTGGGAGTTGCAGGTTCTCACAAAAAGAGTTGCTGTTGGGACTTGTATTTCAGCAGTTATGGATGTTTCATCTCATGAAACTCCGGAGTATAGGATTCTTTGTAGGTGATATTTCAGCTGTGATGCTGCAAAGCTGTTTCTGCCAGCGGAAAATCTGTAACAGGAAAAAGAAGAAAAAATCAGAACCTGAGGAGGGTTGATAACAGGTTTCTAAGCACTGCAAGGTTTTATTTTCTGGTCATTGTGTTGTTCTTGGAGATGAATATGAGTCTATTTGAGCGATTTTCGCTGTTCTGAAGAGGTGATTCTGAACACTTCTTGGGCTGAAATGGGAAAGATTTTTCTTTTTTTTAATCAGAGCTAATCTCCGTGCACATTTTCCTGCAGAAGTATGGATCAAGAGTGAGAGAGCAGCATACCAGCTGGGAGAAGGCAGTATTTAGTAGGCAAGGTTGAAATACACAGAGCAGTGCGGATGCTTGGGCCAACTTGCCGTAAATGCTTCAGCTGTGTTAGTGCAGGACTCTGCTGGGCATCTGCATCCTCTCCGCCAGTTGCAAAATATAGGTGTGGAAAAACGCCTTGATACAGGACAGGATGCTGTACCAGCACCTCCAACAACCAAGTCAGGTCTGTACTTTTCTGGCAGACTGTAACGGGTCAGGCAGGTCCCATCGTGGCTTGGGATTGTTTGTAGAGTAGAGGAATGGCATGTCTGAACCACTGCGGAAGAGGAAAAGGAGGTGGCCGATAATTGATTCATCTGTATGCAGTATAGGGACAGACTCGTTGTGTACTGATATATACGCAGACTCATGAGACATATTCATGTATCTGTAAAATAAAATAGTAAGTCCTCTTTTTAGTTTTTGCCTCAAGCTTTACTGTAGCGTGAAGAATACCAACACGAAATGGGATTACACCTGAAATAAGACAATGTAGTACATGTTTTTAGTGTTCCTCATTCAGCTTCTTGCACCATGCTGTTCATATTTCACTTTGTTTTAATTTAATTAACTTCTCACTGAAATTACTTTTCCAAATTCTAATGAGCGCTCCCTGATTTACAGTTTTTTTCAAGCGACAGATTTACCATTTGGTGAAAAACCCCCTAGTAGATAAAAAGATAAAAGGCCAAGGTTTTAATAGAAGATTAGGCTTTTCTAAGTCTCTGGGAATAATTAAGATCTAGTTGACCTATGAATATTTATAAATGTGTTAATTAAGGGATGTGTGAGTGAATCCACCTTGCTGTGTCACATACTCATTAACCCTAGCAACTCCCAGATGTTCATTGTATCTGTGTTAAGGACGACCCACAATTCAACTGTATCATACCAGTTTGAGGAGGTCTTCTTGAGGTGGTGTTTAAATCTGTGTAGTACCAAAGTAAGTAGCACAGGCTCAGGAAACACTCCGTGCCAAAGGGCTGTGTCTGTGGCTTCAGTGTTTTCACCAAGGTAGCCATGGGGGTGCTATGATGCTGACCGTTCCTTGAAGAGCCAAAGGACTTTTCAAAATTGTATTTCTCAGTTATTTTATGTATTGAATTTGATTCAGTAACTTTGTATCTATTTTTAGAAAATGCCTAACTAGTGATAAATGAGTGTTAATAAGGGAGAGGCTTATTGCCTGTGCTTCTTACTATTAATTAAAAAAAACCCTGAGAATTTTTATATTATTTTTCTGAAATTGCCCTAACAATAATTATTTAAGCATCTTAGTGAATTAATATGGGTAGGCTGAGGAATTGTCTTCAGACTTGCAAGAGCAGTGCCTGGCTGAAGCTGCATGAGCAGGAACCATTTCTAACTGTACTGTAAGTGTACGTAAGCCCACCTTCAGCTGGACTGGGGATGTCAAAGCCTTTTAGGCTGAACCACTCCTTTAAGGCCAGACTGGACTGGACTGTTGTTATAGTGGTATATTTACAAAGGGTCACGTTAGCCAAGAAAGGTGAGTGAAATCAATTCAGAAAATTTAAATATTGTTTCTTACTCTGAATCAATTGTTGAAAGGGTTTTTTCCTCTTTCCGGAAGATTATTATCTGCTTTTTTTTTCTCAAGAAGGCCAGAGCTGAAGGCACCCTTTCTGAACACTGATCAGTGCACTCTGGTGCGCTCTGGCACACAGTTAGGCCTATATAGAGCCAAGTCATGGATGTTTAATTAAAGTACACGTTGTGTTTTGCTAGCACAAGTCTCCTTGAATTGCATAGTGTGTACTTGGAGATACTGGGGGTTAAGAAGCCCTCCCTGGTTTGTCTTAGTGGTTAATCCACTGTTAAAATGTACTGCCTTAGTCTGGGCTGAATCTATCCAACTTCTCTTTCTGGCTGATGGAAGGGGTTTTGGGTTGTTTTTTTTTTTGTTGTTGGTTTTTTTTGTCCTGTCCTTACTTCCTCCAATACATCAAAAAGCTCTTTAATATCTGTTGTTTCTTCCCTTTGAAAGTCCCATATACTGTAATTAAGCCCCCACTAAATCTTGGTTTTGATAAATAAATAAATAGATTGAGCTCATTAAGACTCTGACCATAGGACGTTTTCTCCAGACTTCAGATAGGTTTTCTGGCTTTTTTTCTGCACTCTTCCTAGCTTTTCAGTAACCTTTCAAAATGCAGTGCTCAGTCAGGGATAGGGGGTAGTAGTAAGACCCACTCACCAAGCTCTGGAAGTGCTGCATTAGACCTTTCTTATGCCAGCTTCTCAATAGGAGTGCTTTTAACTGTGACCCTTACACCTGTTTTAGGGTCAGTGTTTTCCATGGTGCAGTCTGCTCCCACTTTTCTGCCGAAGGACACATTGTGGAATAGTTGCACAGGAGGAGGGGGCAGAAGGAAAGGAGATCGCAGGAAGGCTTTGCAAAAATTGGCACTGAAGTTACTTTTCTATACCAAGGCATAACATTGTCTGTGTTATTTGGTGGCATTAATGGTAGTTTTAGGCTTATCTGGGCAGAGGTCAGTGACATGTTGTCTGAATGGTGACAACTGTTCTGTATTACTGAATAAAGGTTAGTAAAGTATGTGTGTCTCCTCCCTATTGCACAACTGATTCTGAATGAAAAGAAAATAATATTAGGAGATAGTGCTTTTTTTTCCTATTTTTTTTTTAAGTTCACATTACGTTCATTTTAAGAGAAGTTTTTAACTGTAAGAGTATGCAGGACCTCATAGGACAACAGTAATCTAGCCTCAGGCTGTATGGAAATAATGATAGTCAGAGATGAAGAAGCTCTATTAATCACATCAACTTGCATATCACCAGTGGAAACCCTTATTGCTTTCTATGTATGCAAAATCTGGATTTACAATAGTTTAAACAACACATGGCTGACTTCTGAGTTACCAGCATAGAAAAACAACATTGAATGTCGCCTGTCAAGAACTGGGAATTTGGCTCCAATGCAATGACAGCTGTGCTGACTCTAAATAAGTCAGCTGCCCAGCTGCTGCAGGTCAGGCTAAAGCACCTGCCTCCCTGCCAGATGCTCGACAGGTCCTCGAAGGTGGGTGCAGGCTGCTTTTAGAAATACCTGCAAGTACTTGTGGCCAGCTGGGCAGGGCTGAAGGAGAAACTGCATTTGCTAAGCAACCCCCTTTCTGTTTTGCCAGGTTTATGGGGTGCCCGTGTGGCTAACAAGTGATGGAGAGTGGTGGGAATCAAAAAGGGATGAGGCATGTGGAGGGTTTTTGCTGTTAGTTGTTAGCCCTTACAAGTAAATGCTCTTTTCTTCCTGGGCTGCAGCATTTCCCCTCTTTCTCTTTCCCCAGTCTCTCCAAGGAGGAGGGCCATGGCCTATTGTCCACAGTCTTCCCACAGGAGGAGGAGGTGGAGTAGGACAGCGGGGTGATGGTGCGGCTTCTCCCGCCGCTCTGCCCTCGGTGGAGCGGGGCATGGGGGGAATGCTGCTTGCTACAGTAAGGACAAGACAGAGCCTTCTGAATGAGGGTAGGTGGCTGTTTGCCTTGAAGGGAACTGAAACAAGTGGTCGGTGTTTTGTGTGTCTTTATAGGAAAGAAGAGACAATACAACCCTTCCAGTAAAGTATCAAAAATAATTCCCCCCCCCCAATATTTTCCTTTTGACATTTTTTACTGTATTCTTGGCATTCTATAACGTGTGCCAAAACCCTGCATATCACACAACTTAAATTGAAGAGACTTATTTAAATTAGAGTTGCTTTATTAAACTACCCTTCATTCAGTGTTCGGTGACATTGTGTTCCCTACCAGCCATTACAAGAAGATTTAGTTGAAGATAGACTTGAAGCGATAAAGACTTGCTTTGTCAAAGGAAAAAGATCTACTAGGGCTTAAATTTGATTAGGTTTTATTAAAGTTAAGAATAGTTGGATCTGTTTTGGTGAATTATCTACGTATTGGCAACTTAGGACTCTCCCTAGACTGCTGAAAAATATTGAAGTTCATAATCAGCTGTTTTGCGTAAAGGGCATAAACAATTTAAAAGGATAGAAACGTTTAAATGTCAGACTAATTATCCCACTGTGGACATGCTCTCAAAGGAGAATGATTCTCTGCAATGCAAAAGACCAAGCTTTTATTTCCATACTAACATTTTTTCCCATAAAACTTATCTTGCAATGAGCATTATTTTTAGAAATTCTAATATCAGTATTCCAAAACTAGAAGTTTCAAACCCATCTTTTGTTGTATCCACCTGGCTATTTCCTCCTCTCATTTAAATTTTAAGCTTTTAAGTGTACTAGGGTTTGACTTTAAACTTTCAAGTGTATTAGGGTTTGGTCTTTTTTAAGGTATACTTTTCTAACAGGGTGGGTATGGTGTGAAAATTAATTTCAAAATAGTTCTTTTTTTTTTTTAAATAAAACCTCCCTTTAGATAAAAGATAATTAATGGAAACATTTTTAGCTGGGAAAATGGCATACATAACAGTGGTAGACCTCTGAGAATTGCTACTTTTATTTTACTTGCATATATATTTATTTTCAATATGATAGTGTACACCGTGCTTTTTACACTTCAGAAAATACACTCCAGACTATAAATACTTCCAATGGAGGTAATTGAAACTAGTTTCAGTAAAAGCACATAACATACCCTTTATCTTTTCTCTGATGATCTGGTAGAGAATAAACATCTCAAACTGAGAGAAAGAGATTAAGAGAAGGCAAATTAGCAGCTAATAACAGTGCTGGCCATATACCTTCCTTGTATTTTAAATGGCGTTTTTTTGGTTCTGTCATTATCATCTGCACGAAACACATCTAAACAACATAGCCTTCTTGGGAAAAAAGAAGTATTCATGTTTGTTTATTTTAAAGGTATTGTTCAAAGAACAGATGACTGCATGCAAACTAGACCAGAAAACTGTATAAAACTGTATAATAAGAT
The DNA here is from genome assembly GCF_963924245.1 of Chroicocephalus ridibundus. Taxonomy (NCBI): domain Eukaryota; kingdom Metazoa; phylum Chordata; class Aves; order Charadriiformes; family Laridae; genus Chroicocephalus; species Chroicocephalus ridibundus. The sequence goes on along the minus strand of NC_086284.1, from coordinate 119,225,486 downwards.
TAAACTATAATGAGCTGTGCTACTTGTTAGAATGTAACTCATTTTTTATTTGCATCGGTACGTGGGTTTTCAGAGATTCAGCAGCCCATCAGACTCAGAGACACTAGGCTGTTGTTGTCTTGGTCCAGGTCCTGCAGAAGTCCTGTATGACCGGTCCTTAAATTAAGATAAGGAAAAGCCCACACCTGAAGCCCGTTCAACTAAAGCAAGAGATTCTCTGACAGTTTGTAAAGAAAAGGCCACCAAATTCGTCAGGCTCAACTTGCCCTTAGTGAAGCCATGTTGGCTGTCACTGTTCGCCTCCTATTTTCCATGTGCTTTAGCATAGTTTCCAGAAGGATCAGCTCCAAGATCTTGCTGGGCACAGAGGTGAGAGTAAGCGGTTTGTAGTTCCCTGGATCTTCCTTTTTTCCCGTTTTAAAAATGGGGGTTATGTTTCTCCTTTTCCAGTCAGCGGGAACTTCCCTGGACTGCCACGACTTCTCAAATATGATGGACAGATAGCAGCTTAGCAACTTCATTCACCAGTTCCCTCAGGACTCACAGATGCATCTCATCAGGTCCCATGGATGTGTGAACCTCCAAATTCTTTAGATGGTCTTGAACCTGGTCTTCTCCTACAGTGGGCGGTTCTTCATTCTCTTAGCCCCTGTTTTTGCTTTCTGCGACTTGGGTGGTGTGGCTAGAGCACTTGCCGGTGAAGACCAAGGCAAGGAAAGCATTGAGTACCTCAGCCTTCTCCACATCCCAGGTGACCAGGACTCCTTTTTCCTTCTGGAGAGGGCCCACATTTTCTCTAGTCCTCTTTTGATCAATGACATACTTATAGAAGCTCTTCTTTTTGCCCTTGATGTCTCCAGCCAGATTTAACTCTGTCTGGGCTTTAGCTTTCCTATCCTGAACCCTGTCTGCTCGGACAATTTCTCTGTATTCCTCCCAGGCTACCTGTCCGTCCTTACCCCCTCTGTAGGCTTCTTGTTTGTGTTTGAGTTTGTCCAAGAGCTCCTTCTTCATCCATACAGGCCTCCTGGCATTTTTGCCCGACTTCCTCTTTGTTGGGATGAATCACTCCTGAGCTTGGAGGAGGTGATCCTTCAATATTAGCCAGCTTGCTCGGGCCCCTCTTTCCCTCCAGGGCTTTATCCCAAGGTACTCTACCAAGCAGATCCCTAAAGAGGACAGAGTCTGCTCTCCTGAAGTCCAGGGTAGTGAGCTGGCTGTGCACTCCCCTCGCTGCCCTAAGGATTTTGAACTCCACCATTTCATGGTCACCGCAGCCAAGGCTGCCCTTGAGCTTCACATTCCCCACCAGCCCCTCCTTGTTGGTGAGAACATGGTCTAGCATAGCACCTCTCCTCGTTGACTCCTCTATCACTTGGAGAAGGAATTTATCATGAATGCATTCCAGGAACCTCTTGGATTGCTTATGTTCCCCTCGGTTGTCCCTCCAACAGATATTGGGGTGGTTGAAGTGAACAGGAGTCTGCTCCTATCTGTCTACAGAGGGCCTCATCCGCTTCGTCTTCCTGGTCAGGTGGCCTGTAGCAGACCTCCACTGTAATGTCACTTGTCCCTGCCCTCCCTTTAATCCTGATCCCTAAGCTCTCTGTCAGCTCCTCATCCATCCCCAGGTGGAGCTCTGCACTCCAGCTAGTCATTGAGATAGAAGGTGACACCCCCTCCTCACCTACCCTGCCTGTCCTTCCTAAAGAACCTGTGTCCTTCCACTCCAACACACCAGTCATAGGAGCCATCCCACCACCATCTCATCTTATGAGGCCAGTAAGATCATAGTAGATCTTAATGGGATGCTGTTTTAAAATTTCTTCTTAGCATGTCTTTTTATCTCTGTGGTCCATACACTTAAAACTTGATAAATTAAACTTTTGTTTCTTGGTTACTGAAATATTTTATAGTTAACCACCTGATAAGATCAAGAGTTTTGCGTGAAGAATCATGTATGGTAGGAAGGGAGAGGGCGCAACGCTTTTCAGGAGGTAGTCAGTGACCTGGAACTGAGATTGCTGATTGCTTACTTGTTGATATGTTAATATGGAGTAATTATTCCAGTGAATTGAAGCTGAAAGTCAATATGGATATTCATTAATTCAGAAGAAGCTTCCTCATTGTTAATCTTGGTTGGGATATTTCCAGAACACCACTCTACAGCCTTCCCATATCACTTTGCCAAAATAATAGATAAATTTTTGAGAGTTTCTTAGAATAAGCAGTGTTCTACTAACACTGACTTTAGGACTCCCAGCTGAAGGCACTTTTCTAAAGTAATAATGCTTTTAAAGCATTTTGCACTGGCAATAAGGAAAGTTGCATTAAATTTGTTTCTGTAAAAAATTGCTCTTATGTTGCAGTCAATGTAATGGACAACTAGAATAGGTTACAATATTTTAAAATTACTGTAAACATACAATATGTTTATTCTTTTATAAACTGCTTTCCTCTGTAATTCTGTGCGTAGCACAGGTTGTGCAACTAATGAAATAACATCTCTTCACACATCCATGTCCTTTGCATTTATTTATGACAAGTTTTTGTTCAGCTTCGTTGTTAATGAGACGTCATTAAGGAATCCAAAATCAAGGCTGTGCCTTTAGCTCAGATGTAATTCAAATGTGACTGTGAGAAACTGGAACAAATGTATTTTCTTATTAGAATTAAGCTATTTATGTTGAAGGTGTACAGACTGAATTGTCGTTTACACTTACTAATGAAATTGCACATTACCAATACATTTAATGTTCCCAGGCAGTTTAGAAGCTGAAATATTAAAATGATGTCTGAAATTCAGTGTCTGTCTAAAAGGTGTTCTGATTCTCTTGAATTTAGCAAGGAGGCTGGATGTTATTTCTGTAGATTAAACGAAGTCCAATGGTCAGGGTTGTTCTATAATTTTTTTTTCAATGTACTGTATTTTTATGCATGGGATGGTGAATTTCCTCTAAACTCTAAATTTACTCTTCCTCAGCCTATCATGGCTAATAGATTTATTTTTTTCTTAATCTCCTGTTGGGGTAAGCAGTGCCGGGTGGGTAGAATGAGGGAGAGCACCCGCTTTCAGCACTTCCCATCACCTTGGTAATAACATGGATTTCTCCTCTGGCTGCAAGCTGAGCTGCACCTTAATTTAATAAATATAGAAATTAAACCACCACAATTAGTAACATGAACAAAGTCACTTTGGTGACTCACAGTTAGTGCGTTGCCAGCCTAATGAATCTGTCAGTTAATTTCCAGCCTGGTTTTGTGCCACCTGCTCCCAGCCCTGCCCTCCGACTGCCCTGCCCGGGGTGGGCATGCTGGTGGGGATGGAGGCCGAAGGAGCCGCAGGTCCCTCAGCCTCCTGCTGGAGGCTGTGTGGGACATTGGAGGTAACAGCTTTGCCTGTATTTGCACTATTTTCTGCTTAAATTAAAAAAAAAAACCCAACATTCCCAGTGAAAACGTTTGACACATAGAACTCAAAGCTGTATTGGACTGCGCCACCTGCTCATTTTGTGTCGCTTAATAGCTTCTAAGCACGGTTGCAGCTGCTGTAATGCGTGAACTTTAAGCTCCTGTAGCCTTACATCAAGCACCTGAACTATTTCTTATCTTCTGTCAACAGTAAGAAAAGGGTTTTAACATTCTGTGGGTTAGGATTTTTTCCCTGAAGATTGCATTTTCTTTAGTGAAAAAGTAATGTTATATTTCATCTGGGTAACTAATGTTATCTTAATTATAAATACAAAAAACAGATGGAACTTGTACAAGTACAAAATTTGATTTTTGTAGCTCAGTGTTTTCTTTTAAGAGTAGGTGTTTTTTCATTTAACAAAAAAGGCATTTTCAGGAAATACCCTTTTCTGTTAGTGAGATTTGCAAAAGATTCATCTCAGTGGCAACTACATCAGAAAACCTTTTATTAGTTATTAATTAGATGAAATTCATAGAGTATTAAAACTTTCCCCCTTGAGTATACCTGCGTTCCTGTTCTAGCTGTGTGGGTGCAAAAGTTATTAGTGTAGGAGTCATTAAAAATTTCAAACTACTTTGTTTTATTCACACAAGAACCATTTTTAACTTAAAGTGTGAAGACCCTCAGGGGCAGAAATCAGCAGCCATCCCTTCACATGTAGATGCAAAATGGATCTTTCCTTCCTCTTTGCTGCTCTGAGGCAGACAAATCTTCCAACAATTTCTCAACCTACAGAGCATAAGACATTACTTCGTAGTCCACAAAACTATGGGAAAGAAAGAAAAAAAATATAATAATGAGGCAATTAGAATAAAAATTGAGCGATTGCTTCTTCTGTAGGTAAGGAAATGGTAACAGTGATAAAGTCAAAGTTTAGTTCAATATCTGTTTTACATTGTTTATGAGGATGTTAATGGTCTATGGTTTTTCTTAGCTATTATTTTTAGTGTTTAGGTGATCTGCTTAGATACAAATAGCTTCCAAAACAATATTCTGTTGCATTGCACCAGTTGCATAAAGTTTCTGACTTACAGATCCTTTCCATTCAGGTGCTACCTATCTTGGGAGTGTTTGATGTAGGCTACGTCCATTTTGTTTAATGTGACCTGTTTTATCCCTGGGAACAAGGAGTTATTGGGAAGGGGGGGGAAGATTTCTGCATCCTGGACTTCCTGGAGAAAAAGGTTTCATCCATTTCATGTATCTGACAGCCTGCTCGTTAAGAACACTGATGGAGAGGAGAGTATGGGGAGGAGAGTATCCTCTACAGTATTTGTGCACATAAATCAAAACACTGTTGTACTTTCTTCCTGGTTCTGTTGCCTTTTAAATGGGAACTAAATGTTTCAGGAAAACACCTCTTAGGAAAGCAGAGATGAGAAGATCTGAAGGTTTCTTTATTCAAGGAGCTGCAATTCTCGAGTCCCAGCTCCCTTTCTGTCCCCTGGTGACTGCCTTTGGGATGGGACTTCACAGGGAGTGAAGTCGCCTGTTGCGTATTAACGCGTGCAGACCACTTCATGGCTCTGCAAGCCTATATGTTAACTGTGCTTACTGCAACAGCTGTATCACTACCAGGTGTTTTAAGATCCCTCAGTTTTTAAAAGAACTGTATAGAATAATATACGATCTAATTAAATCCCTCTGCAGATTGTCTTAGAGTTTGTGTGATGTTCAGTAGCAATGCATGTGTTGGGATGGCAGTAACTTTATAACGTTTCTCATGCTGCTTCTCTTCTACAAATGCTGAGGTGAGGGTTTATTTCTTCCAAAAAAACATAAAAGTGAGCTGATTGCCGAGACGAGCTTAAATTTGAAATCGGGAAGGCAAGGAACAGATTGCGTATCAAACAATATTTTCTCTGTCAGTGGAAAATAGTAACAGAAGGATTTTCAGTTGGAGAAAATCATATGAGTAATGTAAGTAGTGTTTAAAATTGCCAGCTATTTAAAGTGGAAAGAAAATTGCAAATGTGGTTGGCAGAGCCCTCACTGCCAGCATTATTTCACTAAGAAGGCACAAACAGGCAGATGGATAATGGTATATATCAGCTACCAAACAGACTGGGTTTTGTTGTTTGTTTTTTTTTGGCTCTGCATCTCTACTGCTAAATTTCAGAAAAGCTTTATCTTTTAAAAACTAGTTCAATAATATTCAGCAAATGGGTCGGCATCCCCCATCTAAATAGTTTGTGCATTAACAAAACGTTTAGCTTTGAAGTTCTTGAAATGGCAAATACTGACATAATATGATTAATAACTTGACTCGTTTCTGAAGGATAGCTTCCTTTTTTTTTTTTTGAGTCACTGATTTAGGGACTATTTTGCATCTACTTTTACAATTAAAAAAAGTAGCAAGTTTACTACATACAATATATTTTACTAGGAAAATGTCTCGAGCTGCTCTGTGATTCTGCTGTGCTGCAGAATCTTCTCGATCACGCAACTGGTGATCTAAAAAGTCCATTTTCCATGGCTAACTTTCTGAATTGCAGCTGAAAATTTGACAACACCAACACATGCCAACTGTTACAAACAAAACAAGATGGGATTCATACTGGAATAAGGATGTTTCTGTGACTGTTCACAGAAGTTTGAGCTGTTTTTACAAACATCCGAAGTACCAGGTTCTTGCTGCAAATCTACTATCCGGGAGAACCTGTGATTGCCATCAATGGCTGGCATAGTGTCTCTAGTATTAAATGATCTTCAGGGTAAGAAAACCACACTGACAGGATATAATTTCTGTTCCTGAAGACCATCTCCCTCAAGAGAAGGTACTCCTGCTAGCCACCTCTCATGTAGGTACTCCTGTGTTACGGTTGGCGGGCTGCTTTACTGTTCGGTGCAATATTGTACGTGTGTAATAAATACGGTGTCGGCTGTTGCAAATCTATCTTGCAGATGTTAAAACTCTTCTCAAAGCTGGAAGAGATGCAGAGTCAACAACGATCCATATTAGCGTGCCCAGCAAAATGGAAATAGAAGGGCGCCTTGTGCCAGCTCGAGTCAGTAATTAAAGCAGGAGGAGGCTGTTGCTGACCAGTTCCATGAACTGAGGAATGGCCCAGGCATTGACCCAGCCGGTGCTGACACAGCTCCAGTCGCCACTCATGCTGCAACAGAAAACTACCGATATCCCAGTCAGTGTGGATAACCTCGCTGCAGGTCACTGTAGAGATGCCAGTTGTGACGTGGCTGTGCAACATTATTGTGTGATGCCGTGCTCCGCATGAGGGAAGGGTCTCATGTATGAGCTTACTGAGGGGGCATTGGGGGAACGCAATTGATTTAGAGACTGTAAGGACTCTCAGTTTTCAGGGTTCCCAGCTTTTGATTCACAGTAGCTTGGAAAATCAGGACTGAAATACTCTCAGTTCCCATTGATTTAATAGGATTGAGTTTCTGACTAAGACTGCCATCCCTCCAATTTCTGACGCTAAAACGGTATTCAGTTTCTGTGTGGTCTGCCATATGTGTGCAACTGAACGATAAATTTTAAGGGTAGCTACCAAAAATCAAGGGGATTTAATATGACTCCAGCTTTTAGCCTAATAAACGGTATGTGCTATCGAAGTATCAATTTTTATGCCAAGTAGATGGTGACAGCAAGGAAGCAACGCACCAGGCATGTTATCATCTACTGTCATAAATTGCAAGGTGGAAAGATAGGGGGGCAGTTTTGGCGCATCTGGGTCAATATAGTTTAAGTTAGGCACTTAAAATATTTTTCCCAGGAAGAAAAATAAAATTGTTTTCCCTGATATCACTGAAAATATAAAAATTATTTCCATATAATACTGTAACATTTGCATCATAGGGCTTTATTTAATAAATTAGTCATTTTGTCAAAATATGTAAGTGAAGCATCATATTGGCAGAAAGTTGGTATGTGTGTTAAAAGGATTAAAGTAAGAGTAACCTCTTACAAATCTGCAGGCTCTTCTGTTCAAAGCTACTGTGCCTTAAACCAAAATGAGTAGGAGATATTTTATTAGCTCCGGAGATATTAACAGAGGATGTTTTCATGCAAGGACAGAAGTTCAGCTAACATTCCCTTCCTCTCACTATTTCCCTGTACATTTCGTTTGTTCATACTGCTCATTGTAAGAGGTATCTTACTATAATAACCCTTTGGCGCATGAGCTCATGTAGACGAAATAGAGGTAAACACAGCAAATTTAATTGGAATATATGCATATTCAGTGAAATGTGATACAACACTCCTGAAATTCCATTCTTGTCTGGCAATGGATATCACTAAGTTCTGTCCTATTTCTTAAATATTACAAAAAACGACTGGCAGTGTTACCAATAATATTTGGAAGAATTTACTGAAGAACCCCCACACGTGGAGATCTGTAAATGCCAGCGCCCTCCAGAGCCGCAGGCTGAGCTGACATGTCTCATGCATTCGGATCTTGTCACAGATACCCCTGGTGACAATTCCAAGTAGCTTTCCAGCTCACGAGGAAAAGGTCTGTTGTTTTACAACATTGCCAGCTGAAAAAAATTCTTCTGCTCTTTCCGTGACAGGTGTCTTGTCCTGGCACTGCAGTTTCAGATCATTGAGATCCTCTTCTACTCACTTGGTTCAGCTGGGCTCTGGCAGCAGTCACACGTTTATCCTTTGTTAAACACAGGGGTCTAAGCAGCAGCCAAGTGACACCCATCCGGTGGCTGGGAGCAGTCAGCGTAGCATGCCTTAGCTTGGGGCTGGAGTGATTTTTCACTCCTACTAGAAAAATTTCACCTGTTCGAAATCAAAATTTGATTTATGGAGAAAGCAAATATACAAAAATAAAACAGACAAATAATTCACTTTTATCTCAGTTTATGAAGCACTTCTCTTACAACTGGCAGAGATTGATTTTTTTTTTTTTAATTTTTTTTTCTCATCAACTAAACCACTTTTTTTAATTGCAGTTAAAAGGAAAATTGTTATTTATACTTAGAAAACCTCAAGTTACCTAGGAGGTAGAAATTTTTAAGTAAGCTTCAATCCCTGGTAAGTCACCAGGAATGGGGAGTGGTGGAGAGCCGCTTTCCCAGGGTTTTGTGAATCGCAGGTAGGGCACTCAGGAAGGGCATAGCCAAAAAGCTCGCTATCAGCCATGTCCTTTTCCTTACTTTTCAGCAGGATCATATGTACAAATATTTTCCTGGTCTTTCACTGTTTCATCTCTTGATTCAATGCAGTACGTAAGAGGTTCCCTCCCCCCTGAGGAAAGCCTGCGTCTGCTGCTCCTTGGCAACTCAAGGTAAAACCAAGCTGGCTCAAGAGCAGGCAGATGTCTGTGAGGGCAGCCCGCAGGAGCTGCAGGTCACTTGGTCTGCCTCTGGCTGAGGAGACAGGTCTTGGCTCTTCCCTATCCCAAAAAGAGCTTCCCTACTGTCTGCAGAGAAAAGTCTAGATCACACTATCTCCACACATCACTGTTCAAAGCAGAAAGCCCTGTTCTCAGCTGCTTCTCTACCTTGTCCTCATCTGATCCTTCCTCACCACCATCACCAGTCCTTCCCAGTGGTGCAGAAGGTCCCATCCCTCATCCATCCCTCTTCATTTGTTGGTTCTCCAAAGCGCCCAGAAGCTCAAGCTGAGGAGCAGGAGAGGATGTGGGAGAGAGTCCTGGGAGGAGGACAGCAGAGGACCCCTGCCAGGTATGCGGGAGGAAAGAAAGTACTTACCCCTCTCCCTGCCAACTCCTAGAGTACTTGCATCCCTGTGAAACCCCACCTCTCAGCTGAGAGAGCTGAATTATTTACAGCAGCAGTATAGGTAAAACAGTGTGGAAGACGAGTTGTTTCCACAGTTGTGTGACTGGATGGAAAAGTGGAAAATGGGAGAAAGGAGCTGTAGAGAGGAATCGTAACTGAACGTCGAGGGAGAAATAAATAACACTATGAGCTAATTGTCTGTAAAATCTAATCTTTTAAATATTATGTCAGTGTTTTGTTTAAACATGTATATGAAAATTTTAATATGCACACATAGCTAAAGGCAATAATCTTCAAAACAATAAAGGAAAAAATAAATTATGTCTTTTTTCTCATATGCTGAATTTCAGCCCTGAGAGGATTTTACCATCAAAATTATAAATCGTTGGTGCATTACTGTTATAAAATAAATGTGAGAGTCATAATTTGAAATGTAACTCCTGAAGGAATTGGATGATCTTGGATTATTAAAATATTTTTATGGTCACAAACAGAACAAGCAGAACAATCTGTCATGGTATTGGTCAACTAATTTTTCAGGACTTACCTTTTCCTGTTTGTTTTAGCAGTAGCTATAATGCACATAATTTGGCTTCCGTGTTGTTTGATGAGTATGTGTTATTCTCAAATGGGTTTTGAATATCCCTGTTTTCAGGAACAGATTTTCAAAACAGTGGTGGTTTGCTGTCGTATGCCTTGAGCAGAGGAACTGTCTGTGTTTGAAGCTTTCATTTAGGTTCAGGATCCTATGCTTTCTTCCAAGTACAAAAAAATAATTCTGCAATCAGTGAGTTGATGAATTAATGAATATCCTTAAGCGTATAGGGACAGGGTGGTCAAAGCCTGTCACACTCAGTGCCCCAACAGCTTTCCAGCAATGAGCGTGTAAGGTTGTTAGCAGAGATCTGCGCCTGTGCCCTAATTTTTTATTTTACCTAACTCCCAGCAGTTGCCTTTGAAAAGCTGCTGGTTGTCATGCACCCTTGAAAGCCAGGCTCTCAGTTTTGACAATCCTAGAAGCTAAATTGTATCTGAAGGGGATATCCACAACAGCAAAACATTTTATCAGTGTCGACAGGTGTAACTCCGACAGAAGTGATCCCCAAGCACTACAAATGGCTAGCAGCCTGTTTTTCTGAGACGGAGATGAAGAAGCTTTGCACCTGGGTAGGAAACTAAGAGAGACTGGCTGTGCCTCCTGTCACCAGCCAAAGTCCTGCTCCTGGAGTCCAGTGCAGGCTTCCATCAGGGAGGTCTGCGTGCCCGCAGCAAATGGAAGGGGGTGATGGACAATGCATGTGCCGCTTAACTGAATTAGTCAATGCAGTGCTTAGAGAAGGTATATTTTCTCCATCGTTCAAAAAAGTAATAGTCTGACAGGCAGCACAGATTCTTAACGTAAGATGTATTGGTTGTCACCATTATCCAGTGTCAAATCCTTGACTCCTCAGAAGGATCTTAATGAAACTGGCCAAAGGAGAACTAGTATATCATCAGATTGAAGTCAATTGAAGTTTTAAATGTTAGCTGATATAGTGTGGATTCAGGGCACTGCACCTCAGTGACACTGGACAGATTGCGAAGTGTGATACAAATGACCATTGAAGTCTGCCGTTCCCCCGGAGAGAGAGAGAGAGAGAGAGATCCCTTCACTTCTCCCACAGCGGCAGTTTACAGAATCTTTTTTTCTATAATAATGTCCAGCCTCCTCTCATCACTGTTACTGGGGACTGTTGGATGTTAAGCGCTCTTGAAAATCAAACTAACAATGCAGAAGTCTGACTTCAAAGAGCTGTTTTTGAAGGATGTGCCAAATCTCATTTTAAAACTGAATTTCTCTATTTAACTTACGTAAACATAAATAAAATATTTTATAAATATAAATTATGGGTACATATATTTATAGCAAATATGAATTAATTTCTGTTTTCCTGCTGCGTGTCAGGCACCCACCTTAACTGAGTGCAGGTTGTTAACTTCTATTTTATGCTCAATACATATACTTTCTTACAGTATATGTATACCACACCAAACTGCTGTAACACATTTTAAATTTACAGATGGATTGCAACAAACAAATTCTTGCAGAGACTAAACATAAAGGGAATATGTAATTATAAAAACATTTTTCTAGAGGATAAGAAAATCCATGTCCTATTAAAAATAGCTATTTTTTGCTATGAGGCAATTTCCATTTTCATTTAGGATATTATTCGTGAAAGGAGCAGGCTAGGATATTCAGGTTCTTATCTTGTATAGTGAGATGACTTACTTTATGAAAAGGTTTGTAGTACACTGTGCCTAGATGTATGAGTATATATTTAGTGTTATTCTAGAATACTCAATCATGGTTCAGGTGTCAGGACAAATGCCTCATGGGTAGTTTTTGATCCTACAATATGATTGCGCGTGTATATTTGGATAATGGAGAATTGGAACAAGGATCTTTGGAAAGCAGGGCACCTCCTGTCTTGCTGATTGTTCTGATTCAGTCAGGCCAGCGAGCGAGTGTGCTGCAATAGCAAAGTTAGTGGACTGTTCTGATATACAAGAATACCTCTCAATAGTGTAAAACTCAACACATTAGTGATATAATCACAAATATCTGCTCAGGGAGTGAGATATGAGACTGAATATGTCTGCATTAAAAGCAACAAAACCCATCTTTTTTGTCAATAACTTCTGCACTGTTACGTTCTCTTTTTCCCACTGCCTCCCTTTTTGGACTGTTTTGTGGGGTTTTTTTTTTAATACAATGTAGATGCAATTAATAGGCATTAGAATCACTCCTCGATAACGGATCATACAAGATTATCATATCAAATGCTGAAAATGCTTCCAGAAAATTTCTTGTAATGCTAGCAATATATCTTAACTGAAGCATGCAAGGGAGCATAATGTCAGATTTTTTTTTCTTCTGTAGTCGCAAGAGGATGCTAAACAACAACATCAGATAAAAATGGACTTTTCTGTCTGCAGTAGCAGCCTATGGTATTTGCAGGTTGCCCTTTGCTGTCTGATGAAGACAAAAGTGTATCCTTATTCCACGCTCAACATTTAAAAGGTGAATGCTGAAGGACAGTGAAATAATTACCAAGGAAAGAATACAAACCATTTCCAGACAATAAGCTTCTTTCGATTAATTCATTTAATTGCTGCTTTTCTATACTTACGGTTAGTGAACTGTCAAAAATACCTTTACACTTCTAGTAAGCTCTGCAGCAGGAGTTGCCAGTGGTGCTGGGGATTGGCCAAGGTACTTCTCTGCTGTGCAGAAGACTTCCAGCATCCCTTCTGTTTCGGGCTAACTACCGCAGTAGATCAGCAGTTTGAAAACTCTGCTTAACTACTTTTTTTATATCTAGAAAAGATATAGTGTCTTTTTCTAGTTATATAAAGAAAGAAATAAGAAATGTATGAGCTCATATACAGGGGGAGTATGAATTCACAATAGCAGTTTGTGTTTTATGCCGGTGGGGATGCCATGCAGGTTTTCCAGATAGTCTTTTCCTGCTGCCTTCCTTTCCTGTGTCATACTGAGGATGGTTATTTTAAAACCTTTCAAATCCATGTCAGAAACAAATACATGGGTATTTCTTTGGTGGAGAGGACCAACTGCATTATAGATTTGTCCAGACACAGCAGCCAAGGGGAGGGAAGCGATCAGTACTCGTGGCCAGTAAGAATGGATTGGGCTGGGATACGGCAGGTTAAATTTAAAAAATTAAGAGAAAGGGTATTATTAGAGCAGCCGCAGTTAATAGGAAGTGATTTGAGAGAAGAAAATATGTGAGTCTTAAACAGAAGTTTTGATTTGAGAGCGGGAAGCCTCTAAGCAGCCAGGTCTGCAAGGAGAAGGCAGTTCTAGGATACGGGAGGGTTAAGACCCTTGGGGTGGAAAACCTTTGTGAAACGCAGGCTTGGGGGTAGCGAAGAGATACCAGGGAACTCAGTGGCAGAGGTTGCTGTAGGGTTTCAGCTGTGAGGTGAGGGGCTTGGGGAGGGACTGGGTAGTTAGCGGGGACAGCCCAACCTTGGCGTGTCTGACTTGATTTTGAGGCAAGAACTTAGACAAGAATACCATCAATACCTCACCCGGGCACCCTTTAAAAATTTAAAAAAAAAAAAAAAAAAAAGTAGTGACAGAAATATTGTAGCCTTACCTAACATTGTCCTTATTTTGACACAAGATTACCGTGTTTTTTCTGCTTTGGGTGTCAGTCGTGCTTTTGGGGTGTTTTCAGCTCTGTGGAGATGAGAAGGGAAGTCTCCCTGTCTCAGCAGAGGCACATTGCAGCGTACAGAGGCAGGAAGGGTCTGAGACCCACGCATGACACAGCGAGGGGTCTGCGGTAATGGAGATGTGGTGGGAACAGTGTGCGACCTTTCCCCAGCTTGCAGTATGCTATTTTGTAATAGCACAGTCTGTAAGAACAGGAGGTGGTGCTACTGTGGGATGAATGTGAAGATAAAGTAAAACTTTCTGTTAAATGTTTTCTCATTTTGCAAAGTTGTCTTTGTAGCAGCATATGTGGAGGAGAGGAGGGCAGGTAATTTGGATTCCCTTGTTGATGCTTGTTAAGTTCTAACCACAAAATCAGTCCTTGCTTCAGTTCTGTTTCCTTTTTAGGTTCTTATTTAAATCTTTAGTCTGTTTACTTCCTTTTATGCTGTGCAGTTCCTCACAAAGATGAGTCTTCTCTTCCCTGCACGGTGCTTCCTTCCTCTTTTCCGTAGTCTGTTCCAGGTTTCATTAATTGAGAGTCTTCACCCACACAGTAGGCAAATTTGGCTATATAGGTCTTGCCATTTAGTCTTCATTATCTTTATCTTCTTGGCATCTTTACTATAATTTCCTTCATAATAGGTTCATCTCTTCCTTTCTGTAGATAGGTGCCTTTTTTCTCTTCTTTTTAAGATGTCGTTAGCTCTTTCCTGCTTCATACAACCACAGACTTCACAATGTTTTTCAACTTGATTTGATGTCTTATTCAGTTATCAGTTTTTTCTGTCACCGTATAGCACTAAACGATCTGTTATCCTATGCTTCTACCTCTCTCAAATTAAATTCCCTCTGTATCTACTCTTATTTTATTACATATTTTGCAATAGCTGTTATAAAAGTAATAAGCAACTAACTTTCTGGCCATAAAAGGGTAAAATTCAAACTTTCTCCATTATGCTTTATAATTTGCTGGAATATGAAGGTATTTATTGGTTGTAACAGGGTAGTGTCTTTCTATTACCTAAAACAGAAGCCTAAACCAGAAGTGTTGAGGTTGTTTAATATGCCCTATATTGGCCAAAAAGCTCTGTAAATATGGGGATTCTAGATATTCATCATTATGAGACACTACAATGTGGCTTTTTAAAATAATAATAAACAACAACAAAATCTTTCATTTTTATTTAAAATAAATATTCCAAGGATTCATTGGTGTTTTTCATCCTTGCTTCATTAAATTGTCAAAATAGCAACAGATTCTTTTTTACAGCCCACAAAGCAATACCGCAGAGCTTCAAGATACTACTTTTCAAGATGCAGAAAATACCCCCCCCCCCAAGTTGTCATGAACTAGATAACTTGAATTACAATAATAGTGATAGCCTGGTTTCCACACTGCTATGCAAGTGTAACTTGCCATTTTTTAAATACATTAAAAAACAGAAAGCAAAGCTCAATTTAGATATTTAGTCAGAACTCTTAGCAGTCTTGTTTTTTTAAAAAAAAAGGCAAGCAAGCTGTTCAGTGTATACTTCAATGATAAAATAAACAACATTTTCAGTGTTATCAACTGTAATAAGAATATAAAATACCTGAAGCCAACTGACTGAAGTATCTCTGTCATTTTGGGACATTGAGCTATCTAAACTGTATCGAATAAAGTGGAAAACTAGAAGTGAAAATGAATTTATCTGAAATGTCCATATTTGAATGGACATTTTATACTACTTTGCTCATCCGGATACAGAAACAAAATTCATCTGACCTTAAGAATAAAATAAATAGCCTCCATGAGGTCTATTTATACTTCTTAGATTAGAACACGATAGCTACATTGGGTTATGAAGCTGGATCCACTGGGGTAGTGCAGCCTTAATCTACTTGGTGTACTTTATTTCATTGCCTTCAATTTCTAAGTTTTGTTGCATTTGTTGTTAATACTCAGCTGAAAAATTATGTTCAAGGCCCTCAGCATGTCTTTCATAAAGTGGTGTTGACTCATAAGTGCCAATTCCAGATAATGATTTAGTCCTGATTCTAGACAGTGACATTTATTGAATAATCATCGCCTTCTTAGTATCAGTTAATCCCTGAATTGCTTTTGTATTGATTACTAATAACATTTAAAAATAATAATAAAAATGAACTAATTTGGGATTGAGTCTATAATTTAGAATACATTCTGACCTTCTCTGAAGTTTTGACTGAATAATGAACGACGTTGACCCTAAGTTGTCCCTCTTATTTTTCATCCTTTTGATGTAAGTTTGATTCTGCTCCTTATGTGAAGCATAAAATCTAAATATGAATATAAAGATTTTTTTAAACATATGCAGTACAGCATTCAAGAGATTATCCTTCAGGATGACAGATAGAGATAAAGGCAGTGCACTTGCAACCAGACCATGAAGTTGATTCTGATAATCGTTTAGATCCAGGTCTTCACTTAGCACAAATCAGCCTCCCTCCTAAGTATCTGAGGCTATTCCAATTCTTTACTTCTCCATATTTGTCCCTGATAATTTAACTTTGTCATGTACATATTCGGTCCTTCCAGTAAGAAATTCGTAATATATCGCAACGTTACAACTGACGGTTTTTTTGAATAAAGTTTGAACATTTCTTCCCAATAATTATACTAGGCTTTGAATCCAAAATTGAATTCATGAATAAAAATGTGTGAATAGGAAACCATCTGTGTCTGTTAACTGCTGAATGCTTTGATTCACTCAGAGATTGATTGCTACCTCAGTAAAATACGCACTTTTTTTTTCTCAAAGTATTATGTGACATGAGACAAAGTTTACAAAATGGCATTCATTCTGCATTTTCTTTTTTTCCCTTTTATCATTTAGCACATCTGAAACCCTGAAAATCTGAGTATCTGAAAAACCCTGAAATCTGAGTATCTGTAGATGCCTACCACAAGAATGTGAGCTTTTCTTTTATAGTGGTCCTTTCCCAGTTATTGTAGCCCAACAAATGCAGCGGTTCCTGAATGGCACCCGCCACTTTGGGGTTCTCATCTGCACCTTCTGTCATTTCTGCCTTTCTCTGCCCTGAGGTCCAAATCCCTGACCTCTGCCATACTCAGCTATGCATCCAGCTTCCACTGTCTCTGTAAGACTATTCGAGTTTAGTCATTTAGGGATCGTATAGACTTCTGCTAAGTAGTATGAAAACACAGCTGTTTCACCCTGTGTGAGCGTATCTCTTGAAAACTTCTGGTTTATTTTTGAATCCTGCCACCTAGGAGACAAAGGCTAAGTCACTCCAGATAATGTGGAATATGTCTTAGATGAGTGAAGCTTTGATGATGTCAGTGGATTAATGCACTTGCTGTATCATTGCTATTTTCCTTTTCTTGCCTTTTTTTTTTTTCTCACTTACTTGAAGAGCTGATGTATCTTCTTTGGATTCCCCTCTATTTACCAGCCTCCCACACGCTGCTGGCTGAACAAAGAGGCGTAGAAGAATGGTTTGGAATCATAGTGGTTTGGAATGGTTTGGAATGATAGTGGTCCTCAAGGCAGCTGTATTTTGAATTCACACTGGTTTATCTGAAGAAGTAGACCATTCCTCAGAAACTTCATTCTACTGAAATAGAGACAGAACCCTAAAGGTCATTGGAAATGAGAACAAATCAACTGCTTGTGAAAGGGAAAACTGAGTTTCATCTCTAATCAAATTCTGCTCTGGTTGCACAACCCTCAGCCATAATAAACTAAGAACAAACAAGAAGGTTCCCATCTACTTCTTGCGCTCTTCTAAGCAATGACTCTTCTCCAGCAGTTGAAAGAAACTCTTAAGATAATGTTGCTATAATTAAAGGCAACGGGAAATAATGTGGAATAATATTTATTAGTAAACAGGTACCTCCTAGGCTATTACATCTGAATACTGAACAGATACACCACATTCTAACACTGTAGTAAATCTTATATTAGTTTTAGGTAACAGCTTTTAAACTCTTGCAGATGTACTTATTACTCAGGGGGACTGTAGAAGTTTTCTAAAGGACAGGATATTTTCTTAATTATGTTTTTAAGTATGAAATCAACTATTCCCTTAATTAGCTGAGATATGCTATGATGCCACTGCAAAATATAACATTAACTTTAAAAAATAAAAGAGTAAGCAAGTTCTAAACTGTAGTCAACTGGTCATGGAATGATATGCAGAGTTTTTTAAGAGGATATAGTGAACTTCTTTTTAATGTGCTGGTAACTTTGAAGGAAAAGAGAAATTCATTCACCTATTGCGTAGAAAAACAATTCTATGAAAGTATGTCTTGTCAAATTAGAAATTAGAAATACTGTATGTGAGTTGTTTCTAATCAGGTTGTACAGAGCTGATAAATTCATACTTTTCAGCAAAGTCTAAATAAATTTGCCTGGGCTCTTTGTGGCTTTGGCCGGTATTCTGGGATTGGCATTCAGAGATGTGAATAGATTTGGGAATTAAAATTTCCTCCTTCAAATATTGCCTAGGTACATGGTGTACGTAGACGCATACTGGTTAATTGTCCTCAATAAAAATCCATGCTTTATTTTGCACCGAGTCTTCTGGTTTCTTTTTTCATAAATCTTCAGTATAAATACTCGCGCTGTACTATTATAGCTCTTTGAGATTTTACAAGTTACTGGTGAATATTAAACATTAAAATGCTTAAAGTTCAAATTCTGAAGTATGAGACCTCTGGTTGAAGTACAGTTTCTATAGCACATGTGATGGAAAAACTGTAGTTGCTGAGGTTAGTGCTATACCAAGCTCTCCTTTCTTGCAGGCTTTATCAACTCTCTTATGACTTTTGACTTTCTTCAGGCTTTCTCTGCCAGTCTGTCCTTTCAGATGGTGGAAACTGGGAGTCAGAGTCAAGGCCCAGTGCTGAACAGAAGTGTTCAGTGCCATCAATGTTCAACTAGTACCATCAGTGTTCAACATTGTTTTGTTTTACTTTTCATAATCAAGAAATTAAAGTTTAGTTTGTAACATCTATGTTATAATATTGTTAGAAAAACGTTAACAATTCTGTACTCTTTTACATGCATTATTTTCCCCACAGATTTTCTTTCGGTTGTATCAATTTGCATCAGCTTAAAATGTGCAGTGTCATTTGAATTTCATCATATCTTAAAATAAAAAGCCTCTCAGTCAAAAAATAAGTGAAAATCCCAAACCTCATTTATAACCTACAGCGTAAGAATAACTTTTTGATTAAAGGCAGGTGATCTTGTAGTCAGATTGTAAAACATTTTACTGCTTTTTGTAATTTATGTGACTGAAACATTCCATGTTAGTAGCAGCATATTTGTTTTGTGCTGAAGATTTCTGAGTGTTTTTTTAGTGCTCTGTTGCTGTTCATGTTAAGCAGATTATATTCATTATATTCATCACCCCTTTTCTAGTTGCATAGCAAGGATTAAACTTCACTTTTTACGTGCAGGTAATAAATTATCTGACTTCTGAGTGTTTAGCGTTCCTCCTTGCTCCTACTGAAGTAAATGTGTGATGCCTGCTTACCATTTGTTTGCTCTTCTGATGGGCTAGCAAACTGGAATTCAGCTAAAATGCATCAACAGTCAGACACAATGCCATAAAAATATCCATTGGCATTTTGAAGGATGTTACTAAATGAAATTGTTGTTAAAGAAAAATCAGGTGCAGTACTGATTCCCAGCATACTCTTTGAAGCTCTTTTCCACAGCATATGGAATATAAAGTTAACAGTATATATTACCATGAGGACTGAAGTCAAGTTCATGTTGAGAAGCAAAAGCATATTTTGGTTATTTATGGTCTTTGCTTAACTTGGCTTAACAGACTCCCTTTCCTGTGGTATCAAGAAATAATTCCGGTTGATAATCCATGAATGATCATTGTGTTTTGCAAAGAGATGAACGCCCGCGGGCACAGAGGTCAGTGTCGCATTTCATCACGTGTGAAGGATCCGTTTAGACCCCACAGGTTTTCATAAGGGGTGCAAATTTCTTGCCTTTCCCAAGGCCTAGAACGGGTAATTCCCCTCCTGATATTCAACTGACAGCTTTAGGGAGCCTTCCCGTATACCTGAACCACAACATTTTCTAAACATCCTAAAAAATCCTAAAAATCACATTTTAGTAGTTTTCTGAAAATCTAGAGAGTTGTATGTCCGCTTGCAGTAAGTTCAGTGCCTGCCTATCCAGGTAGGTAAAAACATTTTTAGAAAACTGCCCATCTTTAAAAAATAGTCAGATGGAGCAAAGAATAACTTTAATTATTGAGGGCCTCATCGAACTAAATGCTGAAGCTGTGAAATGTGAGGAGCACATTATGCTTTCGGCACTGCAGCCTCTTTAATAGACTTCAGTAAATTACCCTCATTCAGTCTCCTCAAGCCCCGGCGCCGTTCACGTTCACTGCTCCAGGCAGCTCATGACGGCATGCCAAAACCAAAATGCTGACAGGACTCCAGTCTGTCTTTCTGCCTGCCTTTCACCCAAATTTCTGGACATTATATAGCATCATCTGGTTTTTTATAGGGGACATATTTATTCTTAGTAATCTGTTAATGAACAACATACTTTCTGTTATTTTAGGTTGGAGGAGAGTCGATAAAATGTATGGATCAGTCAAACGTGAAGGATTTTTTTTTATAAAGGAAAAGAATAAGTACGAGGAGTTATTTTTCACCTCAAGCCATTCTGCGAGGAACTAGGCTGAGGAAACTTTTTTTTTTTTAAATCTGAAAGAATAAAAACCATCTTGAGTCATTTGCATTGTGAAAATCAATACTGTGAAGTTTAAGATAGAGGGGGGAAGAGTTATTTCTATGGTAAATGCTACAATTAGTGTTTCTTCAGGCTACAAGTGACTAATGAAAACGTATCATGAACTGGAAAATAACAAATAGTTGGGAGGGTCTCTTAAGGCAAAAACGATGAATTTGTTTGCAGGAGGAAATCTCAGCCTTAAATTGCTTCCATTTTTTCCAGTAGATGACTGTTTAAGCTATCATGCAAATGTACCACTGACATTTCTTAGCTTTTCTGGTGAGAAACTGAAATCTTCATTACACCTTCATTGATTTTTAAAACACCTGTGTATTTTAGTGAAAAACTGTCTTTAGCTATAATATGTTACTTGTATGATTTTTATATTACAGTGCCAGTCTTTTCTTAGCAGCTGGGTCACAACATTTCATTCAATAGGAAAACAGAAGTTTCCATGCGGACTCAGACAATATCCAGCTACTCCAACTTCCTTTCTTTAATAAAGCAAATATCAAACACTTCAGAGGGAAGTTTAAGGCCTCCACAGATGTGATATCATCAGGCACACAATAGCTGTTATCTGGATATCTAATAATTAGCTTGCTGTGAATTTTAGAGCATGGAATTTTATATCCCAACATTTTGTTATCAATTATTTTGAGAATTCTTGATATAAAAATATTTTTTCTTTGAACTATGACTAAAATCTTTTATGTCAGATCTTACAGCAGCAAGCATCATCTGCGTATCACATGCTGTTCGGAAACAGTACATCTCAACTTTTATTTTCACTTCAAGACCAATATCCATTGACTGTGACTGGGTTACAAAATTGGAAGAAATTAAATTTCCAAAGTATCTTGCCCCTTAGTGTTCATTACCTCATTCATTTTTATCATGTCTTTACTATGGTGTTCTGTATTTGACTTGACGCTGCACAACATTTTGATTAAGGAACTAGAGCAATGCGAATCACTGTGGTATGTATTAAATAGATTAAAGATTGTCTGACCTGTAGATTTCAAGAATCAAGTGTATTTGGGGAATCAAAGTTGATATGACAAGTTTCTGTTGAAGTTTTGTAACGAACAGTTCTTGCCAGGAGGAGGATAACAAGTAGAGTTTCCAAGCTGCTCAGTGACTTGTCATCCTCAGTAAATGCTGGGCTGCAGCAAACAGGGTTTGTTATTTGAGCAACAGCCAAGTTACAGGGTCATGCATCCCCTGGAAAGGACTGCAGTCTCTAAACAAATGTGTACAGTCTCTCTCAGGGAAGAAAGACTGACTTTGATAAACTTATACTGCAATATTAATGAGGAATTCTTTTGATTCCAGTTTGGATCCAAATACAGTATCTAATTTGACATACACCTGTAATTCTTCCAAGACACAAACTTTCGATCTTTATACTTTTGACACACCCCGTTGTATGTTTTGATAAAGAGTAGACGTAAATCCTTTATATATATACATAGACATATTCTTTCCTTTAGTGCATTATGGATGTAAAACCTTCCATGGCAATGGTTAACTGTGGTAAGTCACATACAGCTTATCAGGTAGTTACATTTTAGAAGGTAATCAGTTACTTTGAATTAAAGATCTGTTAGCATTTGGAATTTAAATCGTCAAATTAAAATAATTTATGAAAATTTTATTGCTATTTTTGCAATTGCACAGCACATATCATCATGAAAAGTTACTGCGTATAAAATGCGGAAAGAAGAATAGCAAATTTGTATTAACTAGGCATTTGGCATAGGGAGTGCATTATGGAATTTCTGGGATGTAAAAATTATCAAAAGCACATCTAATTTTTAAAAGTCAGTTTGATGTGCATATATATCTTTCTGAAAGCCTTCAGGAAGCAGTTATGGAGTAGCCAGATTTTTAGAGGTGCAAACTGATATTTAACACAATTTTCAGAAGCACCAGGAGAAGCTGAACTTTCGCCGAAATCCTTAGGTTTGTATTTTCAGTACGTGCTGCTGGTGTATTTTCCATGCTCAGAATTTTCAAGGCTAATTATTACAGCAGCCTGTTCATTCTTCCCATCTGTGTGTTTACCTCTGAGCAGCTGAAAAGATCAGGACTGTGCAGGCGCACTCCTGGGTGGATTATTTACAAAAAATATGTATCAGTTACAGCTAGCAGCTCCCATTATTGAGATAATTACAAGATGTTTATGAAACACTTTGGAGATGTTGTAGTTGAGACGACAAGGTCATTTGGCTAAAGCCACCCGCAGAAAGGAGACTGAAGCTGGTGGCCCCTGTGCTCAGAGGTGAACATAATGGCCAGAGCAGGTTTTCCAGTATTTTGCAGCAAGAGGCATGTTACAGGAAAGTATTTTTTCCTCATAACATTCTTCAAGAATACATACACACAAATTAAGATTTGACTATTCTATTTAATAAATGAGTATGAAGAAACATAGCATGAACCTGATCATTTTTAATCAAGACTTGAATTCAGAGGATAACAAGCATTCAGAAAATCTCTTCGTAATGCATTTGTAATATAACCAGGCTTCTGTGGATTTTAGTAAACCACAGATCGTGACGGTAAAATTCCCAGCTGTACAAAAGAATCAACATAGAGCCTACACTAGCATGAACTTTAAAATAAGTCTCTTAGTTTTAGAACCCTCTCAGCTTTGTGGATTTTGGAATAAGTGTTTCTAAAAAAAAAAATATCTTTTTTTTGTAAATATCTTTTCCTACTTGGTTTTCTACAGCGTTTACTACATTAACTCCTACAAACAACTAAACAACTAAACAGCTTACAGGGCTTATTATAGCTACAGTACCATCACAACTAAGCTTTTAAATGAGTAAAAGTGAGAAAATTGTTTTCAAAAAAATTAAGATCTCTGTCTTAAACATTCTGTTGCATCCAAAACCTATACTAAAACCGAGATCTTCTGTTTAAAGTCTACATCTAACATCTTTTCATGTTCCCAGCCTCTTTTGTCTGGCAAACCTAGCCCACGAGTTATCTTAGGGGACTGAGGCAAAGCTAATATAAAATCAATTGAAGAACTCACTTTGACTTCAATAGGCTTTAGATCAGTCTGAGATGCGCCGAGTTATAAACCTGCTGCTTATGGCCCCAGTGGAGTAATTTTGCAGAAGTTTTATAGCTGGAGAGAGGTCGTCCATCCGCTGTACACATCTGACTGTGGGTACTCTTGCTGCTGGTTTGGCTACGCCAGAGGTGGCTCTAGGGGACGTGCAGAGCTTCCCAGTACAGCAGATGTGGTTTACTGGACTCCTTGGGTGCCTGGAGATCTTGCTGGATTTAAATGGTTCAAACAGCCAGCAAAGGCCTGGTGACTTTTTCCCATGACTTCCTGAATGTGTTTGTGTGTGTGTTTAATGAATGTGTGTATACGCATATATGAATGAGTCTTGTTTTGCACATTACATTACTTGATAATCGCAACTCTCATTTACAATTTTGTGGAGAGCGTGTTTATGGGGTACAGCATATTTCCCCCCTTACTATGTACAGAGGAGACCAATAGACTCATTTAGTGTGCTGTTAGGTTTGTGTAACTGGAAGTGTTATGTGTACAAAGTGTTCTGGATACTTAGGTTTATTACTTTGGCAGTCACAGTTTGCTTGATGGTATTTCAGAGAGTATGTAAAATAAATGAGAACTCTTCCATTTATGTTGGCTTTCTTATTGATGAGCATGTCTTGTTAACAGTCTTTTTTCTGGCTGGCTGTGGAATTTGATTCCATCTGAGAATGAGAGAACATTTGGATATATTTTATACAAGAAATTTTGATTATTTTTTCTGCTTACTGATTTTGTAGTCTTGAATTATATGCTTTTTTATCATAATGCAGGCCCCTATTAATAGATAATACATTAAGTATATTTATTATTCAATTTTAATTTATATCAATATGTGGGGGGAGTTTATATTTTAAAATAAACATGTTTAGTTAATTGAAGTTTAATTTATATGAGTCAAAAAATCACTGTGAAGCTCACTCTCTAGCCTTGCAGGTATATAGAAGGCACACTTCAAAATGAATTCTTGGTAGTCTGTGGCTGATAGTCTCACCATTAATTGTCAGTTGTACTCGATGTAATTATGAATATACGCAGAATAAATAATTTTCTTTCTTTCTTTTGCCTATTAATTCCCAGTGAGCTTCACCAGATTATACTGTTGTTGCTATTTCAAGTATATACCTTATTGATTTACATATATACCCTGAAGGAAGCTAATTCTAGGTGAAAGCAAAATTCAGGAGAGCAAAATGTCCATCTGGCTGTTTAAGTTGCTGGTGTCACCAAGACCTGGTGTTACCTCCTGTCTCAGCTCTTCTCCCTTCTTCTCCTATCTCTCTCTCTCCCTCCTCTGTCTAATGGAGAGCGGTAGGGGTTGCCCTTCTCTGGTGGATATTCTGCTGAAATGAAAACGAGCAACACAGTGGTTTCCACCAGTTTGCTGACACTAAGATAGTGTTTGGATTTCTGGGTCGTATTCTAATGTTTGTGGACAAGTAGGCGTACATTCCTCAGTCCCTCTCCTCCTTCTCTGCTGACTTGATCTCTTCAGCATTCTCTGATCTGCTGCCATCCTGCTCTTTCAACTGAGACCTTGCTGCAGTCCTCATCTCCCTTTGTCCTCAAACCTAGTCTCCATTCATCAGGTTCCAATGTCTGTCTCCCGTCTCAGGTTGCACTGTTTGACTCCAGGTTGATCTTCACACACTGTAGCAATTCTCCCCTTCTGTCCCCGCTTCGTAGTCCCTTTCCCTACGTATAAACCCTACGTGCTTTGTTTCTGCATTCCTCTGCATATCCTCCCAGCCATAGCCACTTTTTCCCAAAACTATCATTCAGTCACATACTGTTCCACTTCCCTGACTTTTTGTCTTTGCCCTTTGAGTCCTATCCGTTTCCTCTACACCAGCTGCTCCTTGGATCTGAGTCCTCCCACCTCCACAAATATCCATGGTAGGATTTTCCTACCCCTTGCTCTTATTTCAAGTATTTGTCACAAATGTAGCCAGGTGCAGCCAGTACAAGGAGAATCTAGCTTCATTGTTGTACCCGTGGCCTTAATCATGTTGATATGATCTCTGGGGACGATACCTGTGATGACTCATGCACAGGAACTGTGTAGTTCAAAAAAATGCAAGCTGCACTTCACAGTGCCCTTATTCCAGTCCAGCTGTGTGTCTGTCGAAAGCCATGGCCTATCTTATCAGCCACACGCTCCTGTCCCAGCTTCCTAGTCATCTGTATTAGTAATTTGCCAACCACACAGTGAGCAAGATCAACTCTTGTCATTTGCTGACACAAAATGAATGTGGAAAAAAACCCCAGTTTTCTCTGACCTCTTCAGAGTTATCCAACTTAGTGCATACACGTAAGATCAGTTAATCTTCTGCAAGGGAGGAGCAGCGTTACAGGCTGGAGAGCTGCCTGGCAGAAAGGGACCTGGGGGTGTTGGCTGACTGACGGCTGAATATGAGCCAGCAGTGTGCCCAGGTGGCCAAGGTGGCCAACAGCATCCTGGCCTGTATCAGGAACGGTGTGGTGAGTAGGACCAGGGAACTCATCATCCCCCTGTACTTGGCACTGGTGAGGCCATGCCTTGAGCGCTGTGTTCAGTTTTGGGCTCCTCACTACAGGAGGGACATTGAGGTGCTGGAGCGTGTCCAGAGAAGGGCACCAAAGCTGGTGAGGGGTCTGGAGACCAAGACTTATGAGGAGCGGCTGAGGGGGCTGGTGTTGTTTAGCCTGGAGCAAAGGAGGCTGAGGGGAGACCTTATCGCTCTCTGCAACTACCTGAAAGGAGGCTGTAGCGAGGTGGGGGTTGGTCTCTTCTCCCAAGTGGCGGGCGACAGGACAAGAGGAAACAGCCTCAAGTTCTGTCAGTGGAGGTTTAGACTGGATATTAGGAAAAATTTTTACACTGAAAGGGTGATTAAGCATTGGAACAGGCTGCCCAGGGAAGTGGTTCAATCACCATCCCTGGAGGTATTTAAAAGACACACAGACATAGTGCTTAGAGATATGGTTTAGTGATAGGTTTTGTCAGTGTTAGGTTGATGGTTGGACTAGATGATCTGAAAGGTTTCTTCCAACCCAGGCTATTCTATGATTCTAAGTTGAGAGAGGAAAGAAAGGAAACACAGGACTTCCCTTTTCAGCAGCAGTCTACCTTCCATATCCAATCTGCAAGCATTTGGAATGTCTGCAAATGCCATCAGTCTTGCATATGATTGTGCTAATTCCATGTGCAACATTTTTTTCTTCCAGAAAATCCAGAATTTTCTAGCACTTTGCTTGTGCCATTATGATCACTCAGCAAAAAATCAGCTTGCTTTCTCAAGCCAATTTTTTTCCTTTTCTGCTTTCCATTGTTTTTGAAATTAATTATTTGGTTTCTCCTGAAACTGAGCAATCCTTTCTCTGTCCATTTCGTGTCCTCTGGGAAGAATCAAGCTATTTTGTTCAAGACATCTTACAACACCATCTTAACTCTTTCTTTCTCTTCTCCACTTTCCCAATATTTTTTTTTCATAACCAAGTAAGTCAGCAACAGGGGTTCTTGCAGTTTTTCATTTTCTGAACTTTTGGCCTCATTTATTAGTTCAATACCTTGGGCATGGAGATGGTACTCAAAAGAAAACAAATGATCTTTTCCATAATTGCTTTGCACACATACACACAAAACGCTGAAGTATCTTAAGGGAAGGATTTTTATCTAGGTAATCATAACCTGAAATTGAAGCCATGACACAGAAAAGAGACAGATAAGTAGGAATGAAATTAGTAGTTATTGAGGGTAGCTCATCCTTATCATCATTCTGCACACTTCATTATGAACTATAGATCTGAAAAATGCTTTTCAAACTACAATTTCTAATGTTCTAAAATACACTTTATCATCAGTTCCTCTTCTGACTTGTATACAAGGATAAATGAAGCAACTAGTTCTGCCACCTTTCCCCCATGGAAATGAGAAAAATTATAAACTTACTGATTAATTTAGTAGAGTATACTCTCAGCTATACAGTTTTCCAGCTGTGTAATGGATAGCACTGAGCATCGAAGAACATATATTTACTTAAGTAGGTTTGCAAGGATGAGCAAAGAAACAAGTTTGGCTGCTGAAAGAGTTTCTGCTAGTACCTGTAATGCAGGAAAAGACAAAAGAATAAGTGAATTTAAAAAAAATTAATTATTTTGGCAGCTGCAAAGTGTCTTAACATCTACACTGGTGTAAGTACTGAGATGCACAAGGGCGGCTACATTTGGATGAGTGCTCGCTTAGTGGTCTCTCGATTCTGGGCCACTGCCAGTAGCTGGAGGGGCACGGGGTGGCAACCCAGGGCAGAGCCTGCAGGATACAGAGGGCACCGTGGGGCTCTACCTGTATTATAACGGAGTCAGAAAATACAATGCTACCATCTGGGAAATCAGATACGTTGTTTTCTCAGTGTAAGGATCAGAGGCACATGCAGAGACATCTCAGTAAATGATTCTGTCCCTTAAATGATAGACATGAGCTTATAGTCACTAATTATTTGGATGATGACTGCTACATATCTCCGATTCTGTAGTAGTCATTTATCAGTGGGGTGCATTGATTGATGAGTTGGTCTTTATAATCCAACAGGGTGAGATTCATCATACCCGACTTTAGATGTCTACATCTTAACTAAAGCTGAGGCTTTATTTCTAGTCAGTGGGAAAAATAGGTGATTTTGTAGCAAGATCAAAATGTTGTTTTTTTAGATATTTACTTTAGGAGGATATATATATTAAGATAAGATCAATCACAACTTGAAAGAGCTTTCCCTCCTAGAAAGCTCTCCTCTACCTGCCTAGAAAAGGTGTCCAAATGTGACTAGTTCAAGTCAGATGTGAATATATAAACATTTGCTTTTGTTTGGAAAAATGCTACCTATAGCATTCACCACTTCCTATAAAACATCTGCTTTGTATTTTGAGGGCAGTGGTAAGAAAAATGGATGCATCTTGTGAGTGTTGTTTAGTTCGCTAAAGTAACTTTACTTGAATTACCTGAATGTCTGGAAAAGCCAACATTTCTTGAAGGAATGGATTACCTAGTTCTGTATTAACTATAAAAAAATCAGGTTGAAACAACTGCTGAACATGAGAAGCCTATGAAAGCAAGAAGGGAACAAACAGAATGCTACCAAAGATAGCATCGTTGGTATGTTTTCTGAAGATAGTAACGTGAATCTGGGGAAAGCTTTTATTACTTGTGACGCAGATGCCGATACACAACTCTTTATTAACGATGATGATCACATGAAAAGGCACAGTTCTGTTGGTCTGAATGGGAAAGACATCATGCATATCATCTGTATTCCCTCCCCTGGAGTTTGGCTGTAATTGTAAGTTTAACAACATAAAAGCGTGCGTTTCCTTGTTCAGTGTTGCTGTCTTTGGCTTTTCCCTGTGGGATTATAACACCCTGTCCTTGCAGTTTGGTGGAGCTAAAAAGGCATGCTTCCGGCTGTCAGCAGTTGCCAGAATGCTGTTCTAAGGTGCTTCGTGCCGAATACTGACAGTCACCGGCGATGGCAGCCTGTGCCCATCCGTGGCTGACTCACCCCTGTTAAAATCAGGCGCTTTGTTGGCAGGCAAAAATGTTGGGCTTTTTCCAGTACTGTCAAGGTGCCTATCGCTAAATGCGTCTTCCCCCCCGCCAGGTTGCATCGCCTGACTTCACATGTAGCCAGTTAACCAAGTCTGAGATCCACTAGTCTGCACTTTGACAGTATTCGGGTGACCCAAATGGAAAGCACACACTTTGCATACACCAGAACAGGTCTGAGAGGAACACGCTTTCAGACAGGTCGAAGCCACCCAGGTATTTTGTATAGTACATTGCTGCTGTTTTTAAACTACACAGACTACAAATAGAAATGGCTTTTCTGACGAAGCAGCAAAAGCAGGCTTGTCCTGTGAGCTACACCTGGGACTTTCCTGCTGAAGTAGTATGCAGAGAGGGAAAACAAGTGATCTTCTGGCTTTCTATACAGAAGTAATATTTGAAATGTGTTATCAGGCTTGCAAAGCTTTTCGCTCAAATTTTAAGATCCTTTCTAAGATTTAACCTGGAAGAAAAGTTGTGCTGTTTGTTGTGTATCTGGTAAATTCTGTTAGCTGTGAAGGCTTTAAAGAGGGGCAATCATCATGATAGTATCCAGTAAATGATTTCATTATTCATCCAATTGCTAATCTCCTTTTAAAAAAAAAAAAAAAAAAACAGATAAAAATTATTGAGCTCTAAGCATCAATTATGTCCTTAGGCACAGAAGTGTTGGATGTCACTGATCTTCAAAAATTTCTCTTAGCTTTTCTATTTTCCGTATTATTTGACTAGCTTAGCTTTGTTGGAACAAACTTAAGCTCCTGAGCAGAGCAGACATTTTTCTGTAGCTTTCTTTGTTTTCTAATTCTTTCATAAAGACTAAAGCCATTAGCGTTATTAGAAAATATGGGAAAAATTACTAATATCAAAAAACAAACATTTTGTAAACATTGGGGGTAAATGTATTCTTTCACATAAGCATTTTCAATTTGAAGTCCTCTCATAGGCTGAAATAGATACTCCAAATTGCAAGTAGTGCTTCTACATTTTTCTCCCTAAATAAAACATAACAAAGCTAAATAAAAACTCTATAAATGGAAATATCATCATGAATTTGGCTGGTTTGCTATTTGGTTATTCTGCACTAGATTTCCGGTATTTGTGTAGTCTCCCCCTAGTGAGAAAATAAAAAAAAAAAACAAAGAAAAGAAAGGTATTCTGTGTTTTGTTTTCTTTCTTTTTCCCTAGTAAGTTCTATCCTTGCTCAGTAATTTAGATAGGGGGGTTTGCTTTAGTTTTGGAGGTGGGGTTCTCTTAGGGGGTCTTTTGTTTGTGTCCTGTCTTCCTAATACTGTGACATTTTTTATTAAAACGTTTGGGCTGGGGAGGTATTTGGAAAGCAAGAGATTTTCAGAGCTAGAATTTGCTATCTTTTCTTTCCCAAGGCAGATACTGCTAACTAGTTTTTCAGTTGTATTTGCTTGTTAAAGCAGTTTTAGGATTGAGTTGAGAATACTTTAGTGCTCTAATTGTTTCATTAAGATACAATTTAAGAATGTTTTTGTTATGCAAGGTTATATGTAGCTAAATGTAATTTTGTTTTCCTTTTTTTGGTAAACCTATTTGCTTCTTCACCCTCTAGTCAATGCCATGCACAATGCTGATGAAGTTCTTAGAACTTAAGCAGGGGGTTGGTAGGACAACTCGTACTAATTACAAGGGATAGTATGTGATTTCTTGGTAGGGTAAATAAACCTGTGTAGACTTCTGTTTTGCATGACTGCTTGTAGTAGCCAAGGTGACTTAGTAAATCTTACCTCTGGTGTTCTCTGCAGTACTGCACCTCATGTACAGACATCTCCATCAGTTCTTCACTTCCATTTGTAGATGGCTGCCAAAATGTTTGTACTCTAATAACTTGCGACTTGTTTCTGCTGTGAGTCTGCACTGTTCTTTCCATTGAGACATTCCAGTTCATCAGGCTCTGTTCCCATACGAACCCCTACGGCTGGTTGCCCCTCCTCTGCAGTCTGCCTATGGTTCATATATGGTAGGAAGTTTAGACTTGTATCTTTTCTGAAGGATTGCCTCAGTCTTCAATGTGCACAGTATAGCTTGTCCACTACGTATAAATTGCTTCTTGGAAAATCTGATAGCTAATGTATCTTTAAGGTTCTTCTGTAAGATTCTAACAGAACTGAGGAAGCACCATACCCAACAAAGTTGATAACATGTAGAATTTCAGTTGCAAGAAGAGTTTGATATTGCTTTTCTTTCCGAAGCAGAATAAAAGCAACATTGCCCAGCTATCCTGTGACATAACTTTATTCTGTAAAACATCAATTTGTTAGATTGATACAAATATGACATTTTAAAAATCTATTTTATGTTTATGTACTCCTGATCAGCAGGCAATGCTTCTACATTCTTCTCCCCAAGTACAAGATAATAAAGCTAAATAAAACTGCTTCTGCGATAAGCCCCTAACAAAATAAAAAGTAGAAGGGGAAAAGAAAGGTAGTCTGTAATAAACTTTTGTACTTTCATAGAATCATAGAATCATAGGGTTGGAAGGGACCTCTGGAGATCATCTAGTCCAACCCCCCTGCCAGAGCAGGGTCACCTAGAGCAGGTTACACAGGAACACGTCCAGGTGGGTTTTGAATGTCTCCAGAGATGGAGACTCCACCACCTCTCTGGGCAGCCTGTTCCAGTGCTCTGCCACCCTCAGGGTAAAGAAGTTCCTCCTCATGTTTAGGTGGAACTTCCTATGTTCCAGTTTGTGCCCATTGCCTCTTGTCCTGTCCCCGGGCACCACTGAAAAGAGCCTCGCCCCATCGTCCTGACACCCACCCTTTAAGTATTTATAAGCGTTGATAAGGTCACCCCTCAGACGTCTTTTTTCCAGACTGAAGAGACCCAAATCCCTCAGCCTTTCCTCATAAGAGAGGTGTTCCAGTCCCCTAATCATCCTCGTAGCCCTCCGCTGCACCCTTTCCAGCAGTTCCCTGTCCCTCTTGAACCGGGGAGCCCAGAACTGGACACTTTATCAGCTTTAACGTATTATGCTGGACATGAGTCAGTACTTTTTCTCACTGTGATTAATATAGCGAAGGAACTGTTCTCTCAGCAATAAATATTCATAAATCCATTTAATACTGATAGGGAATTATGTACACATACTCTTAGACTAGAAGTATAAGGTAAGTATGAGCAGAGAAGTTGCTACGACCCAGAGCCATGCAGAGGA
Organism: Chroicocephalus ridibundus; assembly: GCF_963924245.1. Taxonomy (NCBI): domain Eukaryota; kingdom Metazoa; phylum Chordata; class Aves; order Charadriiformes; family Laridae; genus Chroicocephalus; species Chroicocephalus ridibundus. The sequence goes on along the minus strand of NC_086284.1, from coordinate 119,193,466 downwards.
AATGAAAAATCCTATCAACAGCATTGATCCTAAGGCAAAATTGCTAAGGGTTCCTCATATAGCTGTAATTTCAGGAATGCCTTTTGGGTATCAGAAAGTGGTAGCAAAGATACTGAAATACTTTTATCAACAGATTTACTAGAGATGGCAATGATTATGCTATGTTGGTTTTGTACTGCCACTGATTCTAAATCTCTCATGGAGAGAAAATCCTTTCTTGTCATATGCAATTCATGTTCTTATGATTTAGGATTTCAAGTTTGATATTTGGCAAAGATTTACTGTCGTGAAATGTGGGAGATGATTTTGGTTTGATCTGGGGTGAGGTCAGGAGCCTGCCTTTGCTGCTGCACATTTCCTGTTTTTATCAACAAAAAAGAACACAGTACTTAATCATGCCTCTTTTGAAATACATAATTGTAAGCTCAGTGCCATTTATGGAAAGTTGAATGACAACTGGAAAGAAGGCCATAGTGATTAGGTGTGCCTGCAGAGAAAGTAGCCGAGACCCCTAAAATCTATTTGCTTTCTCAGTATCTAGACTTAAACTTGTAGATTTTAGTGAACTACAAATGAGTTTTATTCCTACTTTCCATTGAAAGATGTATATGGATTAATATTGCAGACAACAGGCTGTAGTATTTCTACATACTACATATGTAGTATATGTACATTTACCTAATGTGAAAATCTTCAAACACAAAGCCAAAAAAAGAACTTGCTGTAGTAATAAAGCTGTGCTGAAATAAACCCCCCTCTTTTGGATTATCTGAAAAACCTATTTGATGCCACCTTGGAAGGCATCAGCACCTAATTTCTTGGGACAAAATCTAGCCATTTGTCGCGTGAAACGGGGCCAAGCGGTTTTGGCAGAAGATAAACCCCCTTGCGTTCTAACACTCCTCACCGAGGTGGGAGGCTAGGTGCGGCTAGGTTTAAATTCTGAGTGATGCCCAATTCAGCACTATCAGTCCAATCGCGTTTAATGTGTATTAAACTATTACGATTTGGATACACTAATAGTGGACTGCACCTTCAGTCTAGTCGTACTCCTGAACTAGCACGGCCTTTCTCAAGTTTTGGTCGCGTTCAGTGAGAAAGCGAAACGGCTAGCTACTTAAACAGTGCAGTTTATTTAAACAACAGATATACAGGTTCTTTTGGATTGCCGGTGATAAATACACTGTCTGCAAAGCACGTGCAAATAAAGATATTGCTAAGTATACAAACGCGCGACAAAATTATAAACGATACAGCCTGGCTATAAATGTAGGGTAGAGATTCTCTAGAGAAATTTCTAAGTCCCCGAGAAAGCGCTCGGTGTAATCGAAGTCTTACCCAAAGGCGTCCCTATGGGGGGGAAGAGAGGCTCAGCCCGTCGACTGATCCCGAAAATCAGCGGTGGAATTCTTCGCGATGGTGTCTTCCCTGACATCCCCTCTCTCTTGGGCTATTTTTATATTATTTTTTTATCTTCAAAGTGGAGTTTGAGTGACTTTAGTCATACATACTTTTATTATGATTAATGTATTCAAGGAGGAGTGTTCACACCTCGGGGGCGGATAGCCTCCGGGATGGAGGTGTGTTTTGGTACATTGTGGTGAGCAAAGTTCGCACAAAAGGACAGCATTTCATCAACATTTGACGAAATGTTGGCTCGGGTAGCGTGTAGGCCGCTTATCAGTTCCGTAGTACCATCTCGTCCCCATATCTGCTATTCGTCACAAGGGAAGGCCACGGAACAAGCGTGTTCCGTTCCATCCCTCGTGTAGTTTCGCAAACAACCTTGTACAGGGAATCACAGATGCTGCATTCTTCGTGTGCTAGCTGCGGCTGTATTCTACTCAGAAGCCTCTCGATTTTATGACTTTCCTTAATGTGTGAACAATGCTGTATTTTTGTATTCTTGGCCAATTTAGTAATTATTCCACATAATCCACCCCGTGACTACAGTCACTCAAGCTCCACGATAATCAATACTGATGGGGAATATCACATGTCCTCTTATGGCGAGGGATATCAAGTGCAAATACTTCTTGTGGGGTGATTAAGCGAGTTAAGCTTTTCATCATAATCCAAAGTCTAACATACAAAACAATTGTCAAAGCAAAGCACAATACAGTGAGTACTAGTAGAACAACAACAGGATGGAGCATCTTGTTATAAAGTCCTGTAGCTGTTGGTGACCATCCAAAGAGGGTGTCCCACCATTCATGTCCTCCGTCTCTCTTGACCCTTTCCAGTACATGGTGTATTTCTTCAACATCATGATGGACAGTAATCAGAGTTCTTTGTCCATTTTCTTGGGCCTCTTTCAACAATCGCTTCAATTCATCGTGTTGTAGCAACTTCTTCACTAGTGAGAGATTCATTCCGATAGGGGTAGGCAGCAAATCTCGAATCAATGTGTAATTAGATTGTAGCAATTGAAAAGACGTAACAGGAGCTGAATAACTAAAGTCACATCCAATGATGTTAGTAAAGTTACAAACACAAAGATTTGAGTTATTACTTATATCTACTGCTATGTCATCTACGAATACAAAAGTACAGGGAGACCTCATGCAAACACACCCTTTCCCAATATACACAAGCACAGTTTCTGGGGTTTCATCAGGTTGTATCTCAAAATGACAAACATTCTGGTTGGTGTCAAGACAAATGTCTTGTGCCTTGAGAGTATTACTCTCACAAATGAATCCTTGTTGATCTCGTGAAATGCATGCTTCAACATCAACAGTTTGCCATTTATTCTCGTTTTGTTGTGCCCACACTCTATGCTCTACCGGATGGAGTATAGCTCCATGGTGATTCAACCCCAGTGCGATGATTGGGTATATGGTGTATACTGAGGCATTGCGTATCGTTAAGACAAAAGCTGTGGCTTTGCTCTCAGTGGGATCATAGGTGAAATTAACCAGATACCACCAGGATTGAAATTTTCTCTCAAACTCAATTGCATTATCCCATATTACTTTTCGAATTTCGGTGGGCAAGGTGCCTTCTTCACCTTCCCTTATAATTGCGGCTGTCATAGATTGCATCCACAGTTGGGCTTGGATACAACTAAGGGCCAAGGAAACATTGTTTTGGGTTGTACCAAGTGCATTTGTGATCAGCTGATGGTCTTTTTCACCTGTTTCCTCCCACTGAGGCAATATATTTGATAAAAGCCATTGGTGATTTCCCAATGCTGATAGAGAGGACTGTAGAGGATGTTTTAATTTGTCTAGATCACTAGTAGTTGTGACTAGTTTGTTTGCAAGTATCTCAGCATCTATACTATTTAAGACTCCCAGTCCTGTTCCTAAGATACCAGTCACATCTCTCTTCAGTCGTTGTGAGGTGGCAACAGTTCGCCGGCCTAACCATGCTGACCATCCTGCATAAGATGTACTCAGGAATGGTGAGCAGGTGGGTTTGATCGCAGAGATATTAATCTGCATTGACAATTCTACTCGTTTGAGGGAATATGTTGGGTTAAACAGTATTTGTTGTTGACCTGTGTGTTTAATGGCATAAGGGCCAATGTTAAAGGTGTAAGGAGTTAGACTAATGGAGGGCTGAGTAGCTACACCCTTGAAAGTTTGTGGGGGTGTAGGTTTTGGATTCATTTCAACAGGTTCAGATGTATTTGAGTCAATCATAAATTCAAATAACAATTCCGTGCCCCTGTAGCCCCAAATACAATATACTATGATAGGTTTGATAAAGGTGAAGTTGTGCCAGCAATCTGAGTTTGGCTCTATAATTTTGTAACAATCAGTGTTATATTTGTCTGGTTTAGTAGAGTCTACATGGATGGTTTCAATTACAGTTGGTCTATGGTGAGCAGACCCATTGATTACTCGGCAGCTAATTTGTATTTTCTTTCCTGGAGCGGCTTCAAGCTTAGCCATTTGGAGTGAGTCTTTCCAACTCCATTTATCTCTGGAATATACTTCACTTCCTTGTATAACCAGAGTGGAGAGATTTAAATCCCTCATGTTTTCTAGTGTCTCAGTGCTTGCAGTGTATCGTGACAGTGCATTATCCCAAAGCTCATCATCAAGGGGCAGATTCTTAAGTCCGCTCAATAAGGTGTCATTGTCGGGGGTTTCAAATAGTGGCAGTGGAACCAGACTAGACTGTGGAGTTGAGTCAGGTTCGACTATATCTATGCTTTGATCTATCTCATGTTTTGAAAACACCTCATTTTCATGTAGGACTACAGTGGCCAGGCTCAATTTTCCTTTTCCTGTTTCTGCCATCGCATTGTGTTTTACATAAGCTTGAGACCACGGCCATTCTGGGTCTCTTTGACTACAAACAACAGGGAGTAAAAAGATAAAACTGAATAGCGTCAATTCCATCTGCCAATTCGTCATTCTAAAATTTAGGCCTCCAGATGGCCATACATAACAAAAATAATATTATTGCCAGAATCAATGTCAGGATTCCCTGGAGACACTCGAGGTTAGGTAGGCCAATGCGTCTGTCCACGTACAGTTCTTCCAAGGTTCCTGTAAGACACAAAGGAAAAGAGAATCTGCTCGGTCTTACTTGACCGACAGGGTTAAAAAGACAGCGAGGTTCACCAGGAATAGTTGTTAAAAACACTCCTGGTCCCCAAGAATCTCCTGCTTCTTCCTCGCTCAGCATAATTCTGTCCCCCCCTTCAGAAGAAACTCGCCACACGTACTCAACAGCTGACTCTTCTGGTCGCCTCGAATATTTCTCCCTTATTTTTGTTAACTCGGTTGGTGTCCATGGAACGGTACGCACAGTGGTGTGAATTTCATCATCATCATCAACCGCAGTTTCAGTTTTAACCAGAGGACGTAAAGGAAAAACTTGGGATTTCAAAGTAAAAGTCCTTTCCTCCTCATCTTCTTCGTCATCCTCACTATTAGACAAAAAATCTCCGGTCTGGGTTACGGAATTTGGATAACACATTAACTTACGAATCTGTTGGACCTGGGTCGAGGGCTGCATTTTATCTAAGAGCCCAGTCACCCTTTCTAATAATATTTTAAGTTGAGAATTCTGGTTTCCTAAATATTCATTCTCACTTACAAGCTTATCAACTTGAGTTCTTAATTTTTCTCCTGTCTCCTTTTGCAAGGCTAATGATGACTTCAGCACCTCATTCTCCGATTTCAGGGTTGCATATTCTACAGCTGAAATCAGATTAGGAGCAGGGGTTTCTCTAGCTTCTTCTTGTGCACAAGATAAACAGGCGCCTAACACAGCACAAATCACACCCTTGCCTTTCCCCGCTCTGAGCTTCTGTGAAACCCGACACTCTTCAATACGTTCCACCACTTTCTCTTCATCCTTCCAAAATTTTTGGGCCCACTCCTTCCCAGCCTGGGAAGGGGCACAATCGTATTTTTGCAGCAGTTTATCCATGGCAATCCCGCCGGACTACGCCAAATTCTGTCACGTGAAACGGGGCCAAGCGGTTTTGGCAGAAGATAAACCCCCTTGCGTTCTAACACTCCTCACCGAGGTGGGAGGCTAGGTGCGGCTAGGTTTAAATTCTGAGTGATGCCCAATTCAGCACTATCAGTCCAATCGCGTTTAATTATATTATAATTATATTATCATTATATTATCATGTTATATTTCATGTTATATTTCATGTTATATTTCAATATTATCATGTTGCTATTTTAACGACCCCATGCAGTAATATACGTTTATAAGCTAGTGAGCAACCTTTAGGGGCATAAAAACTCAATTTCCCAAGATCAAAGATCCTTTTTTTTTCCCCCTTGGGAGAGGAAAGCATAAGGCTGTTTCCTCCATTATTAACATTTTGCCTCAGGGCAAGTGGCAACGTAATCCCTATCATTTTTACCTCCCGCTGGTCCACTGGGAAAACACAATCCAGCCGCGCGTGTTTGTGGCTCTTCTTTTCATTCGTGTTTCCTGCTGTGCCTGTGCTATGACAGGGCAGCAGCAGGTGGCATAAATAAACTAGAAACCTGGCAGAAAACTATAGACAGCTTCTGAGATTTTGAATTTGACAATGTTTTGGAGCCTCATCATCACTAGGAGAAAAGATTTTTTGTCTAAGCTCTCTGCTTTCAGAGCAGCAAGGATAAAGTCCCCGCCCTTTAGCAGGAAGCAAAAATAAAAGCAATGTTTTCGTGGCTCCTGAGAACACACTTAGTTGCATGATTAAATGATGTTTGTGAGTGTGTTTTCCACTGCTGTCGGGCTTTGAAACTGGTTTAAAATGAAATTCTGACTCAGTATGAGTGAATGGGGAAGGAAGCACCTCTCCATTATCTTTGGGTATGAAATACTATTCTTTTACTTGTTACCCGTGGAAAGGCTTTAGTGGTTCCTGCAAAAGAAATGAATGATCTTAGCTTCAGGTCTTTTGCTGGTTGATTAAAATAGATTCCCATTAAGGAAGTTTCTCATTCTTTTCCACGGCAAAATAACTCAGGCTGCCTCTTTTACGGAGACCCCCTCAAGGCACTTAGCAATTTTGGAAATGTGTGGCACCAAAAGGGTGGCCTCTGCCCTGATCAGGATAGCAACCGTTTCCTTGCATTCCAGGCTCCCAGTCTGAGCTTCCTTTTATCATCAGAACAGAGAGCTAAGGATGCACAGTGCCCAATAACCTGATAACGCACGTTTCCTGTTGCAGAGAATAGTTCGACATTGCTTTTCTTTCTCAATCAGAGCAAAAGCAATTGTCCAGCTATCCTATGATAGCTGCAAAACGTTAATTTAATAGCATGCTAAAAATACAAGGTGTTTCTTTTTTTCTTTTAGGGATACAAATCAAATCCATGAAATTTCACGACAGGACACTAACAGAAGAGATGTATTATAATCATATGACTTACAATTTTATGGAATGCTTTAGTATATCTTCCTTTAACTTACTTCATACTTGTCTTTTATAGTTAGTTGATTTTCTGAATCAAAGTTTTTCCTGTGTTGCAAACAAAGAGTTAGAGACTTTGATACTTTATTGAGAACATCTTCTCACAGATCATAGCAGAACATAAACCAGAAATAAAACACTTCAATACATAGGATTAACATGGCATTTAGACACAAGATTGCAATTTGTTATGAAAATGTGGGTTAAGTATTTATATTTTTTCTAGGGTTTTCATTGCCAACAGTATTACTTCATGTTTCTTTTCGTAACAAATAACAAGGTACTGGTAAAAGATACTGATAATAAAAATTTTAAGTGTCTTCCTGAATTTGCTTTGCAGTATAAATAAGAGTAGGTGGGGTATCAGTGTTTAATCTGTACATAATTTCTTGATGGAATACAGAACTGGTACTCATGAGAATGCATCTGTCTCTGGGTGCCAACTAGTTACCTCTGCTTTGCCAATGGTAATAATTTGACTGGAAATTTCTAGGAATAAGTGCAAAATTTGCTAGAAAAAGTGAAGCCACTGAAATGAAGCCTAAAATACTAAAGTAAAAAATATGTTGAAACCATGAGTACACCTACATGAATACAAAATGTATTGAGCGCTTCACTTACTTCAGGAAGTTGATAATGGAAGACTGTACATATCACTTAAAGGAGTAGAACTGAAGTGACCACTGTTGCTCTCACAGAATATGGCCACAAATAATTAAAGTGAAGAATGAAGCTGTTGCAATCTCTTGAATCAGCATGAAACTGCATGGGCATTAAGAAAATTGGGTAATAAAAAATTTTCTGCTTTGCATCCTACAGAAGATTGCTCACATTCAATGAACAGAGAAGTAGTCACTTAAATGTAGAGCATAAACAGACTGAGGCTGATGATATTCAGTATGATTAGACAAAGAAACTCAAGCATAGAAAATCATACATTCCCTAACCGAACACACAGAGTGGAAAATTAACAGATTGAATAAGGGGATTTCTCTGGCCTCTTTTTTGTGTAGAGTGAAACAAATTATTAAGAAACCTAGGTCTGAGATTCTTAAGCTTTTCTTGTGACATACTTCAAAGTGCTTATGAAAGCCATGTATCAAGAAGTTTCTTCTGAGCGTACAAATAGATGAGGAGACAGGCTGTGAGCTGCTTCTGTTGCCACTGCAGATGATAGGATGTGACCAAAACATTTATAGTCAAAACCGTCTTGAAAAACACAAGTTTTCAAGAAAACAAACAAGCTGATTTCTAACGTTAGCCTGTGTTTTGCAGTGCTTGGTTAGATAATAAATCTATGCATATGATAATATGTCATTAGAAAGTATAAGATACTTTTCTTAAGTGTAGCCTATGCTACTTGTTGTGGGCACAAACACTCCATTAGAAGACTCATTTGAACTCAGAACATGAGTAACTTTACATGATAGAAAGGACTGATTTATTTTTCCCATTCAGAGTGAATGGGAAATGAGTGAAAAACATGCAGCAGTTATAAACCACTTACACACTGGGGAGGGTTAGTAAAGTCAGAGGGACATTTGGAAGTCAAATATGGTAGGAAGTTTAAGGTATCTTTATTACATAAAGATAAAAACAAATTATGACAGACTTTTATTGTACAGGTATTAACTGGCAAGATCTGCTATTAAGGCTTCAGGTCCCTGAGCATCAGTGGAAATGAAGCATCATCCATAGTATTGGAAAATGGAGCTAGGGAGCCCTTAAACTGACTAGATATAGACTAGCCCATGGGACCAGAGGGTTTGCATTCAAGGGTGAGGGAACTGGGCAATTCCAGCAGGCTGCTATCTGTCACCTTTGAAGGGTCATGGTGATCAATAGAGTTTTCTGATGACTGGAAGAAAGGAAATCTCACACTCATCTTCAGTAGTTCGATTGCAATCATGAAATGGTAGAGTTTTTCATTCTCAGAGAAGTAAGGAGAAGGCTCAGCAGGACTACCACCTTGGACTTCTGTAGGGCTGACTTTGGCCTGTTTAGGGGCCTGATTGACAGAGTCCTTTGTGAGTCATTCCGGAAGGGCAAAGGAGTCCGGGAAGGCTGGACATTCTTCAAGAAGGAAATCTTAAAAGGCGCAGGACCTGGCCATCCCCATGTGCCAAAAGATGAGCCAGAGGGGAAGAAGAGGGATAAGGAGAATTTCCATCCTTTATTGGATGCAGGGGGAAACATAGTGACCAAAGATGAGGAAAAGGCTGAGGTGCTTCATGCGTTCTTTACCTCAGTCTTTAATAGTAAGACCAGTTGTTCTCTGGGTACCCAGCCCCTTGAGCTGGACAACAGGGACAGGGAGCAGAATGAAGCCTGAATAACCCAAGGGGAAATGGTTAGTAATGTGCTACACCACTTAGAAACACATAAGTCTATGGGGACGGATGGGATCCATCTAAGGGTACTGAGGGAGCTGGCAGAAGTGTTCACCACGCCACTTTCCATCATTTATCATCGGTCCTGGCTAACTGGGGAGGTCCCGGTTGACTGGAGGTTAGCAAATGTGATGCCCATCTACAAGAAGGGATGGAAGGAGGATCTGGGGAACTACAGACCTGTCAGTCTGACCTTGGTGCCAGGGAAGGTTATGGAGGAGATCATCCTGAGTGCCATCACACGGCACATACAGGACAACCAGGCCCAGTCAGCATGAGTTTATGAAAGGCAGGTCCTGCTTGACTAATATGATCTCCTTCTATGACAAGGTGACCCGCTGAGTGGGTGAGGGAAAGGCTGTGGATGTTGTTTACCCGGACTTTAGTAAAGCCTTTGACATAGCATTCTTCTGGAGAAACTGCCTGTTTATGGCTTGTGTGGGCATACTCTTTGCTATGTAAAAAAACTGGGTGGCCCGCCCAAAGAGTGGTAGTGAATGGAGTTAAATCCAGCTGGTGGCCGGTCACAAGCAATGTTCCTCAGGGCTCAGTATTGGGGCCTGTTCTCTATAATATCTTTATCAATGATCCGGACAAGGGGATTGAGTGTGCCCTTAGGAAGTTTGTAGACGATACCAGGTTGGGCGGTAATGTTGATCTCCTTGAGGGTAGGAAGGCTTTACAGAGGGATCTGGAGAGGCTGGATCCATGGGCCAAAGCCAATGGTATGACGTTCAACAAGGCCAAATGTCAGGTCCTGCACTTGGGTCACAACAACCCCATGCAGCGCTACAGGCTTGGGGAAGAGTGGCTGGAGAGCTGCCTGGCAGAAAAGGACCTGGGGGTGTTGGTGAACTGCCAGCTGAATGTGAGCTGGCAGTGTGTCCAGCTGGCCAAGGCGGCCAACAGCATCCTGGCCCGTATCAGGAACAGTGCGGTCGGCAGGGCTAGGGAAGTGATCATCCCCCTGTACTCAGCACTGGTGAGGGCCCACCTCAAATACTGTGTTCAGTTTTGGGCCCTTCACTACAGGAGGGACATTGAGGTCCTGGAGCAGGTCTGAAGAAGGTGAACAAAGCTAGTGAAGGGTCTAGAGCATGAGGAGCAGCTGAGGGAACTGGAGTTGTTCAGCTTAGAGAAAAGGAGGCTGAGGGGAGACCTTATCGCTCTCTAGAACTACCTGAAAGGACGTTGTAATGAGGTGGGTGTTGGTCTCTTCTCCCAAGTAGCAAGTGATAGGACAAGAGGAAATGGCCTCAAGTCGCACCAGGAGAGGTTTATATTGGATAGTAGGAAAAATTTCTTGACTGAAAGGGTTGTCAAACATTGGAATAGGCTGCCTAGGGGAGTGGTTGAATCACCATCCCTGGAGGTATTTAAAAGATGTGTAGATGTGGCACTTAGGGACGTGGTTTAGTGGTAACTTGGCAGTGCTAGGTTAACGGTTAGACTTCATGATCTTAAAGGTCTTTTCCAACCTAAACAATTCTATGGTTCTTTAAGAGAGGCAAGCTCAAGAGGATCCAGGACAAACAGTGTCACTTCAATCACCATGAAGATTGTGGAGCAAATCCTTCTGAAAACCATATCCAGGCATGTAAGTACGAGAAGTTAATTAGTACAACCATTGTGGGTTTATCAAGGACAAATTGTATCTGACCAACTTGATTGATGGTTGTCTACAATGGTATGTGATGCTGAGAAGACAAGAGGGAGCAGTGGATGCTCTTTAACTTTAGCAAGGCCTTGGATGTGGTCTGCCATACGGCAGTATCCTTACAGACTAGATGGGTGGACCACCACGTATGTGGAAAACTGTCTTGACTGCTGGGCATAAAAGGTAGAAATCGGCAGTTCGAGGTCTAGCTGATAGCTGGTTATCAATGGCTCACTTCAGTTACTGATGATGTGGCCAAGACCATTTAGCATTTTTATTAACCACCTGTGCAATGGATGAAGTACATGTTCAGCAAGCTCGGGATTTAACACTGAACTTGAAAGCACATTGTAGGGAAGGGCCGTCATTCAGGGGGACCTCAGTGGGCTGGAGGAATGGACTGGCAGAAATATCGTGAAGTTTAGCACAGACAAATGCAAAATCCTGCATCTGAACTGGGATAATCCCAAGCACCAACAGAGGTTGGGCGTCAACTGGCAAGAAATCAGCTTTGCAGAAAAGGAGTGGTAGATGACAGGTAGATGACATGCTAGCTAGATGACAGCTAGCAGTGTGCCCTTGCAGCACAGAAAGACAACCACGTCCTGGGTGATGCTAGTGAGACTTCATCCAGCAGGCAGAAGGCAGTGAGTCTTCCCCTCTGTTTGACACTTGTGAAACTCCACCTGGAGTACTGTGCCCAATTTTGGGCTCCCCAGTACCAGAGAGAGGCTGAGGTACTGGACCAGGCCCAGCGGTGGGCCACCATGCTGGTCAGGGGCCAGAAGCGCAGGGTGTACGAGGAGAGGCTGAGAGCTGGGCTTGTTCAGCCTGGAAAAGGGAAGGCTGATGGGCACTTCATCAGCCAACTAATGGTGGTCATTATAGAGGAGACAAAGCCAGACTCTAAAGACCACATGGGCAAAAGAAAAGATGCAATGGGCTCAAGTTGCAAGATAGGAAATTTGTTCTGAAATAGGGGAAATTGTTTCCCAGTTGTTTTGAAGAGTGGTCAAGCACTACAGCAGGTGCATAGACGGGCTGAGGAATATCCATGCCTGCAGGTATTTAAAACTTGACTGGATGAGTCCCTGGGCAACTGATCTACCTGAGACTTGCTCAGTTGGGGGTGGGATAGATGTCTCCACAGATTCCTTTCAACTTGAATTATTTTGTGATTCTGTGATTTAAGAATATTTACTGATGAGGTTTTTTTTCAATTCTTGCCAGGTAATACTGACTTAAACGATCTTTCTTGAACAAACAAACAAATTAAAATGTATTATTGAAGCCGAATACACTTAGACTCTTCATGAAAATGTAAAAGGACAGAGAGTAGGAGAGGCTTTTATGTTCCCTTTGACTCTTTTGAAATATCAAATGTTATTTCAGATAATGAGTTTCTGGAGAACACAGAACTAATGAAGTTTTAACAGTATTCAACCCTGGGGTTGTGGTGTCTTAGCTTAAGTTCTTCCTCTCCTCTGTCCGTATAACTAATCAGTTTTGAGAGCTGGAGCGCGTATGCTCCTTTTCAAAGAGCGGCAGAGCAGCCACTCTTTCCTCTGGCCTTATGTTCATACTTTTATTACAGTCGATGTTTATATTGGGAAGCTATAACCTCCAGCAGCTGACTGTGAAAAACAAGGTGGATATAATTAACAACACTGCTTCCTGCTATTCAGAAACAGAATTAGGAATGATCCCTGCTTTGGTTTCTGGCATGTAGTAAGAAGTCATATTGACTTATTATTTGGGGTTTTTAATTGTCATTAGGAAGTTTTCAGGTCATGGTAAAAAAAGATATACCCCACAGGCCTTTCTCAGTACCTAATACAGATATATTTTATTATAGGAAACATATGCATTGTGTGTTTCAGATTTTTTAGTAAGAATAATTATGATAATCCCATATGCAGAGCATTTAAAAACAGATTCAGACACGGTTATGTTGATGTTCCTTCAAGATCTGTTTCTCTTAACGGCATTTGATCCTGTCAGATACTAGTGGTGAGATTCAGTTGCTTAAACACAGAGTCTAGTGCTCTTGTGAACATCCTAATGTATTCTCTCTGGCCTCCAGCTATTTCTCCAAAAGGGCGTGGGTATCTCACAAGTCCTGTGTTGGATTTGCCAGCCCTATGCACGCCTCCACATTGGAAAACAAGTCTACACAGGAGCAGTACTAAGTAGATTTATATCTTCACAAATATCCATTAATGTGACTGTACTTCTTGACTTCAATTAAGGCCATGCAAGCAATTGTCCTGTACGGGACAGTGGGGTTTTGTTTCTCTGTTGTGGCCTTTCTCAGTTACTGATGCTGTAGCTCCTGCAAGCTAGGGTATGCGGAGAAAGCCCTAAGGAAACCCACTGTGTATAGATCCAAAGGCCTTGGTCATCTTTCTCAAAAGTTACTTTTTTTTTTTTTCTTGCTACTGCTTGCTGCTTGTGATTGCTAAGGGTCTATCAGACCCTTATTTCATTCCTGAGCCCGTCATCCAACTGTGCTTAAACCCACCAAGGGGACTGCTTTGCCTCCACGTGCCACATAAGAAGTGTCACCTTCCTCAGGGCCACCATCCTTAGTGCCGTTCTGTAGGAGTGGCATCTCTTTTTTTCTATATGTGATACTGTATGGTGTCATTCTTCAGTCCTTCAGAAAATGAATGAGTACCATATGAGTCAGGGAAAATTAAAGCTCTACCTGATTTGTCTCCCAGAGCTCCAGTTTTTGTCTTTATCAGCCTTGTGCATTAGCCTTTCTTTTGCATCTATGTGTTTCCTTATTATGATTTTTTTTTCATGGTAGAAACTCATTTAATATTTGATGTATAATGGTGTCCAATAAGAAGTTTCTTCTTTTCTTCTGTATCTCCTAATCACAATAAATATTTTTCCCGCTACTAGACACAAAAATATGTTAGGAATTAAAACTATCAGCCTTAAAACTCTCTTTGCTATCCTTTCATAACAGGTGTCATTAATGAAATAAGGTTTTTCAAATGTTGCCTTATTTTTATTCTAAAACTCTACTATTCTGTATGCATTAATTATATAATTTTACATTGCAAAGCAGTCATAATTTTTATTATGCAAAATGTTTTTGTGGCCTCAACGTTGTGCTAGCTTCTCTGGGAAGTGACATTTTCACTCCACTAGCTGTGGCAGAATTCCACGAAACTGTCAGGGTTTCTGCGAGAAGCTGGAGAGCTATACGGAGAGTTTCTGTGTATCACAGGAAGACAGATTGTACAAGGTAACTTTTTTCTTTGGAGTACTCCATTACATATCCCTGCATAGAAGAGATTATGGTGATTTTCCTAGGTTGTCCAGGTTGGAAATGATCTTTGCATACTGTTTGAGGAGAAAACCACATTATCCATGTTGTTTTGCTTTATACCCTCTTTTAGTCTTCCTTTCCATATCACCTTGAACTTCGTCAACAGCATTTCTTCAACAATTAAATATCTCTAAATGGAAAGCCTTAAAAATACGTTGTATTTTTTTGTGTGAGTCAAATTCTGGGCTAGAGAACAGATGATGATGAGTAAACTCCCGTAGGTGTGTGGCCATTTGCAAATTTGTATAGAGGGGTTGGACTCAGTTCAGTTATTTTTGCATTCTTGATCAGATTTGCTACTTGTGACAGCACTTGAGAGCGTGAAGTATCTGCCTACTTTGTTTTAAAAATTTAGTCATGCTGGATGGAAATCAGTTTAAAAGTGTGGGTTGAAAACGAGGTGTGTTCATCCAATATTTTCATGATAAGTGGGGAATAATTCAATTCAGCACAATCATACTTGAAATATAAACCCATTTAAAACCTATTATTCTAATTGCATCAACTAATACAACAGAACTAGCCAAACTGATTTGGAAATTTATATATTGAAGTTACTCATTTCTAATGGAAGAAAAATTGTTGGCCAGTTCTACTGCAAACTGACATCTGAATTTTTAATTCTTCATTATGCTTCAGTATTAGTTTCTAGACTTTTTTTTTCCTGATGCTGAAGAATAAAACAAGTACAGGAATCATCCTATGCCAATCACCTAGGATGATACCGGGACTCAGTTTTCACATTGGGATGAAATGTTAAAAGATACATTGAGTCGCCATCTTTAGAAAGTAAGGTAATGTATCTCTTTCAAACATGGAAGGTACCAGAGTGATCAATGGCTTTCGTGAAAGAATATGGGAAGTATTGGTATATTCTCATGTCAATAACCTATCCTAAGTGAGGCTTAATGTTCAAAGTGGCATAGAAGTTTATATTAAGTATATAGCATCTACTGTTTAATTTCACAGTCACAGTGTTTACTTTCTTGTTGATGGCTCTGGGGTGCGTCAAGTTTGAAGGTAAATAAATAAAACACAACTTCTGTCTCACAAAATCACATCAGTGATTACTGAATGTCTCATGGTTGTTCATTGTTTGAGTGCTAATATAATTCTGAGTTGCCATGGCAGATGCGCAAAAGGCCCAGTCTCACACCAAGTTTCTGTCATTCAAGATCCCTTCAAAATACCCAGAAAAAACAGCCGCTGCACTGCAGAGCTTGAAATGTAAACCCTTATGTCATGGAAATATTTAAAATTTGGCATGACTTTCAGTTTTAACCATATTCACGTTAAGGTAGATTTCCACACAGAAGGACAATATGTTTTAAATTGAATCAGGACTAGGAAGGGAAATTGACTTTAAGCCGGGTTGAAAGCCGGTTTGATTATGTCACATATCCAACCTGCAGCTGTTCCAATACAAAACAACAAATAAATTGAGATCAAAAAATAGCAGATAGCTTTTAAATATTTTTTTAACTAGTTCAAAATAATTTCAGGTATTTTGTCAAGCCTCTAATCACTACTGATGCCTATGAATAAGCTATCTACTTTTAGTTTTATTTTTCCTTATTTTACTTGGTCCATACAGATTTATTTGTATGTGTATGTGGTGTGTGCACATATAGAAGAAATAAAGTAACAATAAGAGCTGGACTTTCTATAGTTCTGTTTATCAATATTTGAACTGACTTTCCCTGAAGAATAGACTCATCGCTCTCTCTTCCTTGCTGTGCTGATGACCAGTTGCATAGTGTAACTAAACACGTTTATAGTTTGATAGAATGAAGGATATTTACATTTTTATTGCACAGGCTGCATACCATGCATAGCTTTGACCTTGGGTTGCCTCTGTTCAGACTGGAACTTCATGGACAGTGAAAATTTGTAAGTATATGGATTTCCTCAAGACTCACATTAATACTTATCTAGATTTCCTGGGCTTTGTTGTTTTCCATTATTTCACGTCATGTACCTCTACAAACATATTAAGTTTTCCTTGAATTTGACTTATCTAGTGTGCTCTTTACCCGTGTTCATGTTTTCAGTAATAGAGTAAACCTGTATGGAATGGAAAATGTGAAAAGTTCGAAGTCTAAACTTTCCTTCAAACTTATCAAGGTGCTTATCTCAATAGTGATGCATTAATTCTTTGTTGCTCTGTCTTTTAATGAAATAGTGTTCTCAGCTGCTGGCATGGCATGCAAATGTTTTATTTCAAACTGTTCACTTGGACACCCAAGAGGCTGCTCTTTGAATTCTGGCACTATTAGCATGTTGTAGAATGAGAGGATATTAATCTGATCTATATATATATTATGCATCTTATATATTAATACTGCATAGATATTATATATTGTATGGAGAGTATAAACATTATATATAATAAGAATGAGCCAAGTCCAAAAGTAATGTTTAGACCATGAGTAAAGCAAACAACTTTTTGTGCATGTAAGTTGTCTAGGGTTTATTTCCCCTAGACTTCAGTTTTCACACTTTCTAGTTTAATTTTTGGAGGAGAAAATGTATATCCTTGCCAATATCCCAACTCTTTGTGCATCTCCATGCGTCCTCTTTGTTCCAGCGGAAAAAACTTCAGTAAAGACTGCAATGGATTCATGAAACCCATTCGAACAGAAACTTGTATTTCCAATCTAGCACACTGGGACTCTTATCAGTAATTTTAAAAACATAGAAACTTGGTGCTTATATTTACATTTTTATGTATAAAGTCCTCTGCTTATATGGCTAGAATGGTGGGTGTTTGGAATGCGCTTTTCAGCTATTGCAGCTACAGGTTTTTGGAGAATAGTTTGGGCATCCAAAGCCTGGCAATGTCAAGGCTTCTGTTCTCCTTTTCCTCAGGAAGCCCATGATAAAGCTGGAGTCAGTCATGTGTTGCCAGATTTTCTTCTATTTCTCATTCTGTTTTGTCAAGTTTTGCTAACGCCACTGTACTCTTGTTCGTAAGTGGTGATGCAGTGCTCATCTAGGAGTGGTATGGCAGGCTAAACTAACGATCACTAATCTTGAAGCTAATTCTTGTTAAGGAAAATTTTCCAAATGGGAGAATACTTTCCTCAACAGTAATATTTATGTTTTCTCGTATACTTTGCGTATTTCAGTTTTATGCTGGGAATACAGAACCTCAATCCATTTGATGGAGACAGAAACACTGAAAATCTTTTAATTCCTTCCTCTGATGCCGTCCACACAGCAAATTCACCCCTGAGCTACTAGAAGTTGTTATAAGGTACCTCCGTCCTCAGTCAGCCTGTTGGAGCTCAAGTTATTCATAACCTGGGATCCCCAGCAGTTCTCCAAGACAGCTGGTAGGAAAACAGGCAGGTTTTTACAGATTTGTTACAGTTTCTTTTTTTTCAAAGCACCAATTTTCTGCAACTAGCATTTTCCGCAGAAAACCTGTTTTGGTAGTAAATTGCTGTTGTGCTCTAAACACCACTGGCAGGAGAGGTCACTCTATCAGGTTGGCAGTCTTACTACACAGCTGTACTACGGCCCTCTGAGTCACAAGCGTTCACTTCTGTGAATTGAATTAATGAGAAAATGAATGCATGTTAATGGGTATAATGCCTCAAGTTGGGAAGAAGACAGCAGAACGTGACTGCCAGTGATACAGATTGGGTATCTACTAAGAGCATGGCATGTCTAGACTGCGAAGTCTCTACCTGTGTGTAAATACACTCTTTTGATTGAGAAGAAAAGCTAGGAGCTGCACAGTGAGGACTGTTGTGGCATGGAGCTGTCTCAGGGAGAACTTGATCCTTAGTTAGAACCTATGATAATTTTCTTTGTAATAAGAATGGAACCTATTATTTTCTAAAGATAATTTGGTTCTTCAAAGCAAATAGGACCATGAAATATGGCAAAATTGCTCTAATATTAGTAGATAGAAGACAAAGAAAGCAGATCTGTTGTTTTAAGATCATCCTTTTTAATTGTGAGAGCTTTTTTCTAGCAGCTCACGTTTCTATTTGGAATCATATTTTAAGCAACCTGCCACATTCCAAATCTTTAATATTTTAAGTCATGTGTGATTTTCTCGTTTGACAGTGTTACCAGCTTAGTCTGGCAGCAGAGCTTATCAAAATCCTGTCTCCTCAGCATTGTGAATTTGTTCACATTCTAAAACTTCGGGTTTTATTAAATTAACAAATCAATAACTAAAAGGATCAATGGATTCGGTAGCAGCTGGTTTAATCTCAGCAGAAATGGATTGCTGCCAAATTCCATGTTGCTGTTTAAATGGATTCGGCCAGGCATCTTTTGCTAAAAAAAGTAAACTTTGGTGAAAGAAAAGCATTTTCTTTAAAAATTGTATATATAAATGGTGATCACACACTACACACTACCACTTTTTTTTAAGAGACCCTAGGAAACAGAAATTGCTTTACTCAAGACACCATCTCAGCACCTTTTAGGGGTCTTCTTTTCCAAAGCTGGCACTGCTGGTTATAAAAATGAAAAAGTGTTTAAATTTTTTTCCTGTTTACGTGTTGCTGGTTTTCTGCTCTACATCTCTAAGCATTTGATACTGCTTTCTATTTTCTCAGTTGTTCAGTGTATACGTACAATACAGGACATTTTCATTTTGTCGCTGAATGCCAAATGAAAGATAGCTAAGTACATAGAAGGCATTTTCCAATCCTTATCACACACCATTAGACACTAATGTACTATAATAATGATCTTGATAATTGCTTTGTCACCTCACAGCACACCTTCAACTTGGATAATACATTTTCAGATCTTTTTCTTTTATATAAATTAAATCTCCTTGTTAGTATTACATAATGAAAATTCTGCTATTAATGTTGAATGGTGAACATGTGAAGTACCATATGTAGAACCGTGATTTACATGGGCATGAAACATTAGAAATTCCACTATTTGATGAGGCCAGTCTTTGAAGAAATGGATAATATAAATGTTCATTGAATTTTGAACAGTGAGAAGTTTTTTGAGAAGTGACTGGGTCACTTTGTCCAGAGCCAAAAGTTGCCTACTTTTTTTAGTTGTTTTTTTTTTTTTTTTTTTAAGAGGGGGCAGTTTATGTTAGCAAATTGTTTACAGTGGATTTAAAATGTCATAGGTTATAGAACTTCTTTATCCTCTGGGAGAATATTTCACAGCTGAATAGATACTGCTGTCTAAAATTTTTTTCTTATCATTTGGACTACACTTTTCCCTTTGTTTTCCTTTTTCTTTTTTCAACTCAGTACTGTTACTGCACTAACCTATCACCCACCTTGTCCTCACTGATTACCTCTTCTGTGTGTTTATATGCACTACATATTTGTACACTATTATCCTATTCTGGAGTTTGCTGCTTAGCCAAGCTCCTCATATTTAGGGCAAATAAAGTCCTTTTTTCTTTCATTGCAAACACGTAGAGGAAGCCTTCTTGCAGTCCAGTGTTGGTCCTGAAGGAGCACCCTCTGTAGTCTTCCAGCACACTGGGCCTAATTAGTATGAGAGGGACAAGGGTATCTCCCATCCGTTCATCTCTTCTTACTGGCCTGATTTGAGTTGGAGCCCTGTTTATTCACTGAGCACATCTGACATTTATTCAATAAAATTAAAGTGTGTTAACCTTTCTTCCTTATTTTCCTAATTTTGCTTCAACTGTTTCAACTTTTGGCACACTCGTTGGATATGTTGCATGCTTTTTTTCCTCCCAAAAGGGGAAAGTGACACAGAAGAAATCTCACCTTTTTCTCTAGGACGTCTTCCCCAACAAAATCAAGCCCTTCACATGGTGGCCAGTTTCTGTTCCAGCCTCTCCTCATTTCCTCCCAAAACCAAATCTGTTGGATCTGAAATGTCAGAGATGAGAGAAAAAACATGTAATGACCTTGCTATTAGTGTGTCATATATGCACAATCTGCATCCTCACGAGACTCAAAGTATTTCTGCCTGTTTACTGTTGAGCCTCCCTATATTTGAGATTTCCCTGTCAGGAGTTTTCCTTTCTTATTTACGGGTGCTTTCTAAAATCAACTTTTCGTTTGATCTCGTATCACTACTTTTGCTATGTCCTGAGGCTCAATCTGTCTCTGAGATCATAGAAATCTCCATGATGAAGGTATTGCTTCTGCCATGGTATGACCCAGACGTTTCTCTTTCAGAGGGAGTGGTGTGTTATCTGTTCAGGTCATCAAGAACCCCAGGACAGAGAATAAAGTAATTCTCCATCCACATGGCTCATCCCTCATCTCCATCCAGGGTCTCATCCCTCACCTACTCTCCTCTGATTCTTCTGAGAATTTATTTCTTATTGCTTATAAATCCTTCAACAAAGAAAAAGATCACAAAAAGATTAGGAAGGAAGTAGTTATGTCAGTGCTGGCTATCTGGTCCCTGCAAGGTGGAACTCAAGGAACAGTCCTTCTGTTACTTACCTTCCTGTCCATTTAACCACAGGGCTCTTTCTAGAGTTATAGCTGACCTCAGAGGGAAGAGATCTCAGAATTTTTCACCTCAGTGCTTGTATTGTTTTCCCCAAATATTTACAATCCTGTGGTAACAAAGGAGGTTTTTTGGGCTCCTTTTCAATAGGCTGTCTTATTCTTGGGAAATATCTGTTCTCTGCTTGTCTCTTCGCTCCATAGCCAAAATAGTCCAGCATCTGTTTCTCCACTGTCCAGGTATTTTGAGCATTTCCTTGATTTCATATCAAATATCATAATCCCCTTAAAAAGGCTTCTCTATTTTGGTGAGCGCTATAAGTCAAACTGGTAGCTTGACCCAACTCAGATAACTGTAGAGAATAAAACGCAATTATTGGGGTATCCCTGGAAACATAGCAGGCTCTTGTCACAAAGCTAGTTCCTGAAGAGCTGAAATCCCAAAGGCTGTTGGATTTCTCTGTGTCCAGACCTGAATTTCTTTTCCTGTTCTTCGCTACCCTCCAATTTTGGCAATAGCAAGTTAAACAAGCTCAATGCTTGGACTGTGCCAGAGTTGGGCCCCATGAGATGGGAGGGTAAGACAATATGCCCTTTATTTTTCAAGCTGTGGTATATCAGCAGTTACCACAGTTTGACCTGACAGGCACATCTGTCTTCTCAAATCCTCTTCGTTTGAAGACTCAAGAGGCATTAAGAGGACTTCATTTTGATTTTGAGGCTGACATTTTGAAACTTACTTCAGACAACCTTTGCTTGAAGAAACACCTCATCGCTCATATTTAGCAGCACGGGCATAGAAAACCTCTGTTCCACCTAGTGACAAGCCAGCAGATGTCAGAGACTTACTGTTGATCAAGTCAGGTTTATGGAGTGTATGTACATTTTTAAAGAGTATGAAAGCATCCTGAAACCTGGGAAATTTCCCAGGCTTCTTAGGGAAAAGAAAGACTCCCTTTCCATGACAGTCCTGTGATTGATCTCAGAGGTGTCAGAAACATCACTAAGAGCTCCATTGCTTTAGGAATTTAGACCCACTTCTGACCTTCTCTCTCTATGAAAATGTGCTGAAAAACAAAGATCCTTTTCTGTTTTCTGTTTCCCTCTACTCCTTCATTTTTTTGGACAAGTTGTCATGGTAACATACTACCTGAGGCCAGGCTGGATCCTGGCCACTGATAATAAAGAAAAGTCATGACTCAACTTACACCTACGCTACCTACCTAGCCCTGTCTTCCCGTCTCTTTTCAGCTACCACTTTCCTTTGTCAGAAGAAACTCTGCTTTTCTGGCTCTAGTTGTTATCAAGAAATTTCTTTTTTTTGGTATCAAATGAAAGAGATCTTACCCTTATTATTTCCTAAAGCTATTGGGAATGCAGGATTAACACTCATTTTCAGAAAGCTGAATGCCTGTATGTGCAGGTTCATGATGATGACAGTAATTGCAACACCATCATTTCAGAAGTGTCCCGGCTTGCACATAGTCACGCTCTGATGTTAGTTTTTTCAAAGAACGAACTCAAATATATTTTAGTCTATTAACATTTTGAGAACACGTTCCCACCCCTTTCACCAAGGTTTTTGTAGATGAAGTGGACTAGATCTCTTTCCATGCTTTGACAAGTAACTGCTGGCTGGCTTGCAGCTCTGTAGAAAGCATGTAGAGCTCTAATCCACTTTCAGTCTTCAATTTCCTCTGAGTAGTTCGACCTTAGAATATAGACCTTAAAATTGACCGGCGTTTGGGGTTAGGGATGCCCACAGTGTGAATGTGCATATGAACAACACATCCCAAGATGCCTCCAGTGACTAGTGGGTCATATTCCCTTCCTTGATTCCCTCCACAATAAGCTGTGTTGTGGGGAGAAGCAGAGCATGGGGTGTTTCCTCCGCCTCATTGTTCAAATTGTCATTACTAGCACCTAGCAATTCTCTTCACTCACCCCAATCCATCACAATGTTTCAGTGGGATGGAGAGTGGCAGGCAATAAAATGTCTCCTGGAATATAAATCGGCTCCTAATTTGTTTTTCTCTAAGCCATTATTTCTCGTACAGTGGTCTTCTCCCAGGTGTTTTAGGCTTGTCAATCAGTTGTTTCAGGCACTTGTTTTCCTTTTCCAGGTTGTGGTATCTCCGGACCTGGCAGTAACAAAGTGAAACACCTATCAGCTGTAATGCCATGTTAAACCCAAGCAAAATGCAAAGCTTGTCACAAACAAAATCTAAAACACAAACTACATTACCAGAAGGGCAAAGTGTTCCGCACCAGGAACTAGTTCAGTTCCCTGGATGTTGATGAAAGAGTGCTTTAAGCTTCCTGATCGCTGGTGGAAAATTAGTTGCTGTGAGATGTTGACTGATAGAATAGGGATGTCTGTGCTCTCCCTGTCACAGCGGAGTATTTTGGGACAGTAACAAGAACTTCTGTGCTTTAGTGTTGCCTGTATCTGCATTACAGATACTTACCTCTTAGGTATGCTTTCTGTGCTACTTTTGCTGGAAGTTACATTAACTATTTGCTCATATCCTGGAGGTCAACAGAACAAAGTCACTGGCTTATTGCTTTTCAGGTGATCAGCTTGTCCAAGAGGGACTGGATAGTTCTGCTTCATTTGTGAGCAGGTCTCAGAAGAAACTTTCTCACAACACGAGGGCACTTAGCGAGCTACCAGTGCTTGTGCACGGAATTGAGTCATAGGGATTTTTTTATACTGCTGGCTATTTAATTATCATATTGAGATGGACAAAATTGGACCGTAGTGCTTAAAAAATAAATAAAAATGAAAACACTAGGTTATATAGTAATAAATAAACGTCTGGTATCTGGCATACAGCGAAGAAAAATTAAATAGGCTAGCTGCTAATTTACCATAGTAAATTTAGGTTGGTTGCTTTCTTTGCAGGACACAGTTTATATTCTGTGCTGGTACTTACATCAAGTGTCTAGGTCTCTGCCTGTACTGACAGCCCCAAATCATTTTTCTCTCTCTTTCTACTGTTTCCACTGTCCTTTGGTACAGAAGACTCCATCGAATGGACCCTCCTCCTTGACCATGAATGCCTTAAGCACGGGATGCATCTTCTGCAAGTTCACAATAAAACCACAGTAATTTACTAGATTAGTGAAAACAGTTTGTAGTCTATGTTAGTAGGTTTCAAAATGGTTGCAAAACTCAGAGTTAGGATTAGCTAAAGGTTAGAGTTAGCTAAGGGTTAGGGTATATAATTTATTATATATTTATTATTTGATATATACTGCATCACCATCTGAACAGGCCTCCTCTGCAATTTGATAGTTGAGCATATTAATGTACGTATAAGTGTTCCCAGGAAGTGTCTCCTATAATGGAAATGCTGTGTAGCAGTTGCTAGGTGTTTGTCTCCGGTTAGAGGTACTAACAAATTCTGTTTCTTTCCATTTGTCCACTTTATTCTGGGTAGAGTCCACAGCCAGTAAAAGGCTGCATTTTTTACTTTTTTGCCTTTGAAGCCCAAGAGAAACCATCAGTCGTTTGTTCGGGTCAGTTCTATTTCTGTGTGCTTTGCTTGAACTTAATGTGGCAAAGAAGTAGAGAAAAAAATAACTCTGGGTCCCTTGAATTCTTTTGGAGGACTGAGATGAGTGAAACTAAGACAGAATCCATGGCACATTGCATGTGAAATAATGTTCAGTTTGTTATAGCATATTAAATCCTGGCCACTGCCCTACTAACATTGAACCTGATGGTACACTTGCCAGATTTGCTCCACCACTAGGAAGATGCTATTATCTGCTAGCAATATCAGTTTCATTCCGTGGGTCTCGTTAGTGCATGAAAGGCCTGCCCAGCAGAATGGCAATTCTGCAGTTTATCTAAAATCACTCACTTCAGCAGTGAGTTGTTTGGTATTTAGTAATAAAGGATGTATTTCATAAAATATATTACTTAATAAAACAAAACCCATCACTAAGCTATCAAAAAGTGAGTCCAAATAATAATTAGGAAGCAACAGCCCACTCCTATGGAACTGATCGTTAGCTCTCCATCATTGCTTTGAATGTGTGGGAATCATATTTTTTATTTAAACAATGTGCCAACTGCAGGCTGTGCTCAAATGCATAACCATCCATTGCAACAGCTTGTCTGGCTGGCTGTGCATAAATTGCAGTAATTCCAGCTGCTTTCTCACTCCACCGAGTATCAAACACCTCACCTTTGCTTTCTGTACATTTCATACAGAAGACGAGAGACAGATGATACTGTTAGTGGTCACTGAAATATTTTTGTAGGCAAACAGACATCTCTGCCTTGGGGATTGTCTTGAGGGTTTCAGAGTCTTCCCTTATCTATGCAGAGGATAACACAAAAAAGTATCTCTTCATCTTTTTAGGGTTTAGGGGTGGCTTTAGAAGTCTGGGTAAACTTGCCGACTCAAGGAGCCATAAAGGGATTGCTGTTATTTTTGTTGTGAAGAGAGTTCCTCCTTTTTAGCTGTTTCTGAGAAGTCAAGTTACTTTTTGAATTCCAGCACTTTGCTACTGGCTATGAGAATGATAATCCAAGAATCTTGATGGTTCCTGAAATTTGTGTCAGCAATGGCACGGTGTCTCCCCAGCCTGCTTCACAGGGTCCTTGACAGTTGCTGAAGAGGGTGGGAAAGACACTACTTACGTCTTCCACCGCTCTTGGACGTATTAGCTGGCTAAGTCACATTGTCCTGAACAGTGGTCTCATCTTCATGGCTACAGTACTATACCAATCCCAAAGCAAGCTCTTAGGATTTCAGATGAAGTGTCCTCTTGCTTGCTAGAGGTGAGTTATGACTGCTACTTGTTAGGACTCAGGGACAATGTGTCTGTCTTTCCCTAATGTCCTCACGTGTCCATGCACCTGATGAGCATCAGCATCGAGGATAGGAAGGTGGTTGCAGCCATAATGCAGTATTGGCACAGGCTGAAACTCTAGTGTTTCACAAACCACAGCAGTCCTTTCCTCTGCCTTGCTACAACACTGATAGCTAATAGGGACTCTTTTCTAAAGAAATCTTTTCTTTCCGAATTGAGAATTGGAGTGTAAAGTTCCTCCTCAAATGAATTGGAAGCGGTTCTGATTTCTGAGTCATTGTGGGCTCCTTATGAAAACATGCAATTTGAGTTTTCAACCAATCCGTTGGGAAACCTTTCAAAATACAGCTCCTGCTGCAGCCTATTGGGATGGGATGCGGAAAGCAGTGCCAGCAACATAAGTGGGAGAGTACAAGAGGGAGCACAAATGTTGCTGAGGTGGCTTACCTAGCGTGACCAGTATGAACTTTTAGTATTTACATTAATGTTTATGATTAATTTTTTCTTAGCCTCCTGCTCAGCCCTTCAGTGGAAAGGCTGACATTGCAATCTGGAAGCTGATATTGCTGGGTTTGATTAGGTTACAGGGAAAGGAGATTTTTCATCTTCCCACACCTCTTGACAATTAAGATTACGAGTCTCATAGTTGATTCAAATCTCATTCTTCTACAAACATTGTTAAGATTGCATGCACTTCAGTTTTGCACTAGAAAGCAGTCTATAAAGAAGCAGCTTTAATATTACAGATGAAATTTTAAAGATATAATTGGGACCGTGAAGGAGCTACTAGAAGCATTATGAAGCCTAACACTTTATATACCACTGAAAGAGGTTTCTTCCAGTTTTATATTTCAGCAATATTAAAACTGAGCAACTCAGAGACATCCCCTTTTCTGTTGGCTTTTTTCTGTTCTTCTACTTCTTGATTGCTGTGTTAAATCCTTTTTCTGTCTGTATTCAAACAGGGCCTGAGTTCATTTTTTTCTTCCAAATATTACCAAAAGTGACTGAGAGTCTAGCTGACAGGCCTCTGTGCGATGCTTGTATGCCTTGAAAGCTTAGCTCTGCTATATAAATGAGATTGATTAGGATCCATTCTGCAAGTGCAGTATTTATAATATATGGTGGAAGAAAGGGAGAGGAGGGTGGAGAGAGCTTGTAATTAACTCCTCTTTATTATAAGTACTGTAGATGATAGATTTGTAGCATGAGCTGATATCAAGCATATCAGAGATGCTGTGTATGTTTTCCCTTCCCAGACCTATACAACCTGCAAAGGAAATTGCCTTTAACTCCAGTCTTGTGCCTTTCTTAATCGGACTCCCGGTCAAGTCCCTCTCTGTCAGCCGTGATAGATTCGAAATGTGTACATGCAAATTTATAACTGAGATGAGACTGCTCATATTCATTTTCATTTTGACCTAAGCTTCTGCTTCCTTTGACCCCTAAAACATTTCTCATTCTAAGAATTACAAATCTAATATGAAGAGGTGGATTGTTATTTCCTATCCTTAGGTAATATAAGAGAATCTTCTCATTTTAGTCAATGTTTACATTTCATAGCAAAGAGTTCTTGTATTGTGTAAATGGCATTACGCATCATGAAATGGAAAGAGCTCCATTTCAGTTTTTGGTTTCTCAGAGTTTTTAAATTAACATTATTTCAGAAAACTTGCACAAATTGTGAGGAGCAGAAACAATCCCTATTTGTAGCATGATGAAGACTCCAGTCTCACCCAGAGCTTCAGATACTGCAAGGTGCAGATTCAGCCTGAGACACAGTGGGATCAAAGTCTGGTCTTTTTTATACTTCCAAAGGAACAAAGCACTTATTGTTTTTTGACTCCTATAGCACTTGATCAAGATGCACATATGCTTTCACTCAATAATCATATACATATATTTTTTGTATAAAAATACAATGAACAGCTGCTGCCCAGGACAGAGACCTTTTCAAATTGGGAACTCAGAGTCTATGGGCCTAGCCTTAAACAGCACTGGTAGTAATACACTCTACATAGATAACATAGAATACAGCTAGAAGAAATTGATGAGAAAGGCAGAAAAGGCACAAGATTATATTTTGAAACAAAGCAACACGAAAACATTTTTTTTTAATTCCCAAATACAATGAATGTAATTTTTTTTGTGCATTCATTAAAGAATTTCCGTAAAGAATATATATATATTTATATATAATGTTATGCCCTGATACTCATAAAAACAGACCGAGCAGAGGAGAAGAGCAGATTTTGCAATAATTGTGGAAGGAAAGGCTGGGAAAAGCAGCTTGAGAGGTGAGTGAGATCAGCGTGGTAGAGAAGAAAAATTTCAAATTCTTGCAATGAAAACAATAAGGAAACGAATAAAACAAGTGATCCATGGTGTCACTGTAAAAAAACATGATATTTGAAATATATCTGGAAATTTCTGAGCAAAGCTAAAATTTATCTGTTATGCAGGAATACAGAGTAGATGATCATAGCAGTAGTTACCAATGACCATACAGTGCAATTAAAGTAACTAGGTTACAACTAAAATGCTCTCCAAATGCTGTGCCAAAAGTGATAAATAGTTATATATTTTTCTAAAACTAAACATTATATGGCAAGCATATTTGTGATTTTATGTATTAATTAACGTAGATGGCAAGTATAAGTTACAGTATTGTGGCTGAGTTTGTTAACAGAGCCAGCTGGTTTTCCCTCTCCAGTTTTCTATGCAAAATTGAGTCTATTAAATGAAAAAGTATAATATCAAAGAAATATACCAAATGGTACAGTCCATTATTCTTTTGATAAACACAGATCACTGAATTTTATAGTTCAAAATATCGAACAATGATAGCACTAGTATCTCATTTACTAGCAGAATTGCAGACCCTGACCTTTGTCTCCCAGTCATTTTGTTCACAGTATGATAAACGTGTATGAAAGTGGGGCGAAAAAAGGTGAAAATTGACTGCATACAAGCAATCTGCCATCCCCAATTGTGAAAGAAATGTAATGTTAACTGCTATAAGGCTAGGACACAACCAGGGTCGACAGTTCAGTGAGTGAGTGGTAGCTTTCTTGCTTCCTGTTGTGTGTCTACACCCCAATTTGAGTAGCAGATATTTATAAACTCCAAAACTAACTGTCCTGTAGGCTTCTTAATGAGTATTTAAAAGATGAGATGGAGTCAAACTTCACTAGAATTAAATTCATAGTCTGATGAGAAGTGAGGAGGCAGCATCAGTAGTTGTCAGTGCTGTAGACTATGTAATCCTAATTTTGCACTTATTTTTCTTTTGGTTTAGGGATTATTCCAGATATGTCTGATCATGTCTTAAATACTTAAAATTCTATGTATAAAATTTGTTGCCAGTTTTTTTTAAAATGTATGATTGCCCTCAAGTGTTACCAATAACACATATGCATGTGTTATATACATGTTATATATACATGTATAGTTATAGTTATATACATATAACTGACTATCACATGAATGTACGTATTTAAAAATGGCAGGATACCAAAGCTACACAATCCTACTTGACTGATGCCAGTAACTTAAAAAAGAACCTTTAAGCTAAACAATCTGTAGTTAGAAGGTCAATTTAATGCCAAATATCTGTCTGATTGTTTGCAGCTGTGGGGAAGTGTCAAACTGGGGGGGGGGGGGCGGAGAAAAAAGTAAATTCAGTCCTAGGCTGACCTGTTGGTGCTGGTTGTGTTCTGTGGTGTTTGGCTCTCCATTTAACTAGCTACAGCCCTACTTGGCCTGTGACTTGTGAGGGCCTTGCACCTGTACGCAGGATAATTGCCTGGGTGTCTCTGCTTGTCTCTGCTACAAGGTTGCTAGAAGACCTTGAACAAAGTCACGTTGACTTCCCTAAGCTCAAGGTTTTGGTTGGGATTTTTTGAGGATAGGGATAATGATTATTTTTTTTCCATTAGAAAGCACTTACCACTGTAGTGTGCATCTGATATAGTTGAAAACTATAAATAAGCTACTCTGGTACTTCTTCAGCAAACCTGGGAAACATTCATATTTTAAGAAGAATGGATATGTTTTTATAGTAATACTTACCTTTGTACTTATGCTCAATTTCTCTATCTGTAGCAGAAGTCTTATTGGGGAGAGCATTTTTCACATCAACTTGGTTATTTGAGAATTCGTATTAAATTCATGGTTTATCTCTGTGAGATTCGTGTGAAATATCTTAGTACGTTCATTAGAAATACTTAACTCTGATACTTGTCATCAATCATGTGAACTATTCTAGAAACAAGGATTGAAGATATATCTCACATAACTACTTTGGCGAAACACAAATTAGAAACCCTGTTCTGCTAAAGGGCATCTTCATGATTTCTGTTTTATTAAAATGGGTTTGGATTTGCATCACCAAAGGATTCAGTTATTCCTGTCTTACAAGGTGAATAGAGGAATATTTGAGACAGTATTCGGAGCTTTCCCCTGGGTTACCAAGGCATTGGCTATATGTTGAAATTCATATAAATCCAAATGCAGCAGCGGTGATGGGTTTGGAGAAGTTGGCAATATTTGATTATGAAATAAAAAAATTACAAGGATGTTGATGTTAAGACTAATGGGCAATTTGTCTGCTGACTTCATTTCATTTGAGATATATATGTATATATATGTATATATATAAAGAGAGAGATAACACCAGGAATTAACAAAACAAAAATGCGTGCACCTCCTGTACAGATCACTCAAATATGGGACTGAGCTGACAAGGACTTATTGAACAAAAGTTTGTGTTTTGTTATTTCTTTGTTACTGTTACTATTAATAGGTCTACACTATCTACCCTACTCTCTGCCACTGCATATAATACTACTACTAATTTGTAAATTTTGATCAGTGCTTTATGCAAACATAAAAGTTTAATGCAAGTTTTTGTTTTTTAATTTACTGTTTCTAACAAAGCAGTTTAGTATTGTTTGCTTACCTGTCATTCACTGGAAGGACAAGGTTGCAGTTCTTACAGAAATTCAAGGCTTCACTTAAACATTGCGTTTCACTATTCTATAGTCAGTATTCCTGCTCTGGAGAAAGCACCATGCAGTATATTCAGTGGGGATAGTCATAAATGCATCTGTACATATGTAAATACTATTCAGTAATTATTATAATTTGGGGCTAAGTGCGGCAAGTGGTTCCACATGTATGCTGGGGAAAGAGAAAGGAGAAGGAAAGCCTGAATGGACCCTTGAGCATAGGAAGTTCCATCTAAACATGAGGAGGAACTTCTTTACCCTGAGGGTGGCAGAGCACTGGCACAGGCTGCCCAGAGAGGTGGTGGAGTCTCCAACTCTGGAGACATTCAAAACCCACCTGGACGTGTTCCTGTGCAACCTGCTCTAGGTGACCCTGCTCTGGCAGGGGGGTTGGACTAGATGATCTCCAGAGGTCCCTTCCAACCCTATGATTCTATGATTCTATGATTCTATGAATTACATAATTTTGTGTGTTGCTTCCATGGCAAAATTAGCTGGAACTAAGACACAGTAAAACTAATTGTTACTGAGGTGAGCAATGTAGTTGCTCTTACCCTGATCAGTAGCTGTAATTAAGGAACTATATTCTAAAAGATTGACAGTAATATTTGATAACACAAAAATAAAGACCTTTTGTGTTAAAATCAATGGCAGTATGGCAAGTGAAGTTTCTGAGAGCAGAATCTATCATTAAAGGCGCCTGTGTTTTATAGGCAGACACTACTTGTGAAATAAATTAACAAAAAAAACCCCAAAACAAACCCAAAAAAACCAACCACACAACCCACAAACAAAACACAACCTACAGTTCTTTTAGTCTAAAATATTATCTGTTCGTACTAGGTATGGACATAAACTGGACATATAAATGGATGGAGAAATTCCATAGTTTAATGTATGGACTGAAGTTGGTGAGCTTTATTATATGTGCTAAATTAACAGCCAGATCAGTATTTTAATATTTCGTATGTTGCTGACATGAAATGTGACTTTATTCAGAAGTACCACATTGTGTTACAACGTGTCTTACACTAACGATAGAATAAAATAAAATTACATAATTTTTAGTACAGTAATGTAGAAGACACAAAGATGTGTTTGAAATAATTTTAATGACCAAAGATTATTTTCCTGTGAGCTTAGAAGCACTCAGAGTTAATATGAAAGAAAATAGTATTTGGTTCCCACAGAAGCATGAGAGCTTAATTTTCAGTGTTACTGAATATGATAAATCAGATGAAACAGTTTGGGAGTCACTAATCATGTTTGGTGTGTTTGAAAATCAAGCTTGTGAGTTTTTCTACAGACATGTCAAAATGGATTTTGTTTTAAAGACCTAATACCTGATTTTATAATAACGTTCCAGCATTTTTTGCACCAGAAATTGCACACCTATACAATTACCTATCTGTTTCTGGGAATTGATACATTCCCCATGTTTACAGCAATTTTACATGTGTGTACGAGCTCCTGACTTGTACATGCAAATAACACAGGGGCTTAAATAAATTGCACATACAAATCCATACTTGAATGTGCAATCTTGGTAACCATAATTAAAAATTTAAGCATATTTTTAAGCCTCTCCATTTAAAAATTGGATGTTATAAGGTATTTCTTCAACTGGGTTAGATTATATTCTCCTTGCTATGATTTCTTGCTAATTATAATAGTATAAGACAGTTACACAGGAAAAAAATATACATAGCTTCGGGTGATGTATTATAGAAGCAATTGGTCTTGTGAAAGTAGTGAACCCAAAACCTGAGCACTGAGATCTTAAATCATTAAAAACTACAGTCTTATAATAAGGCCATAACAAGAAATGGTATCCTTGTAAATAGTGACTGCACTATTCTTCAGATTTTTATTGTTAATAACTGCCTGTAAGAATATTACATTCCTTCAAGGTATGCCTTCTCTAGAAAGCTGTTCTACAGTTTTGTAATAAAGTAATAAGTCATGTCAGGGAGAGCTTTAGTAGCCTTTCGGTGTACACCTTGAGTGTGTTCTGAGGCATGAAGCCAAGTGTCATTAATTATTTGAGAAGTGTGCTGGTAACTTACTATTCTTACACAGAAAGTCAGTCTGACAGAATTCCAGCCAACAAATGTCATTGCAACAACTAGCAGGCTGGAAGTTTGAGTACTTGTCGAAAGTTGAAACCTTACAGCTTCAGAAAAACTGCTTCCAAAAAAAGCATCTGCAAAACAAATGAAATAATTGCTATCGTAGGAATTAATTAACCCAGGCTAGCAGATTCATTTGTTATGGACAGAGAAAAGTGCATCTGCAGATTCAGAGGGTCTGTCCTTGCACACGGAATAGAGAAATCCACGGTGAAATATCTAACATACATACAGTTGAAAACAGAAAGGTTTCTCATATTAGGGGGAGGGCAACAGGAGAAAAAAAGCGAGAAGGATAAGACAGAAATATCAGTTCTTAGTATCAGTAGAAGGGACAGAGAGGAAAAATCACATGTATATGGTAGCATTTGATAAAGGATATCATAAGATTGACAAACTGCTCTCTATATGTCAAAAATTTTTTTACATCTATCTAGTAAGAAAGCATTTTAAATTTTGTTATATGCATCAGGTAGGAAGCACTTTGAATCTTTCTAATAGTAGGACATATTTTTTTAGCATGTAGTTATTAAGCTCAGATCAAGAGATGGTGATTTTATAACTGTTATCGCCACTCTTGGAGAGCTCTTTTTTAACATTCCAATAGACAAAAATCTTTTTGGAAGCCAACAACGCATTGACCACTACCTGAATGTATTTATGATGCTGGGGAAAACCTTACAAACAACAGAACAGATATTTACTTGAACTACACAACAAAGCTAGCCACACAACTGTGAATTGGGAGATCCATCTTTTGATAATTATTGTGACAATGGAAGGAAAAAAAGAAGAAAAAGAGGAGGCTACAGCTTAAATGGGCTTACCCGTTTATTCAGCCCCTACGCTAGTACCAGCATTGCAGAGCAGTCGTCTGCTGTGGGTTTGCATTCATTGTGGTTGTGAAAGAGACACAAATGAGCACCTCCTTATAGGTGCTCATTTAGAAATGCTGCTTTCACTTTTATGATAGAGAAGTAGATAATGTGCAAAAGGAATTAGCCACAAAATGGATCTCATATTTGCAGACCATTTTTTCCTCTTGCAGGAAGAAATATTTTGATACAGTCTAAAGCCTGTTTGCAGTGTTGTCTGATAAGGTAGGAGTCCTCAACTGTACATGAGTGTAAATGATTCTGTGAAAACAGAAGCCTTTGTGGCCTTCCAAGTTGGACACTAATTCCTCTTGAAATGATATGGATAAAATCCAGCAAACACAGGTTCCTTCCACAGTTATAATAAATAATATTTCTTACTGCTCTTTTTCAGACTTCTCTTTTGTAGTGTTCACTGGAGTGTTGAGAAACTTATCACACTCCTGCCTTATCCCTGCCCCCCCAAAAGCCCTTCCAGCTACAACTGTAGCCTAACCGTTATTTCAGCTTTTCTTTATGAAAAGCAATTTGATATGCTGAACAGCTCCCAGCAATGTTAAATAAACAACTCCCTACGTGCGTTATGATATGGTGTCCTTAGTCTAACAGATTTTCTTTATTTCCATATTGCTTTAGTCTGAGGACTACAGAAGCAACGGTTTCCTTCTTTTATTTTTGGAAATGGTAAAGAAACCTACAGAAACCTCCTATTCAAAAATGCAACGAGACATGTGCCACTGCAACAAGCATCACGTAAGAGTAGACGTTCTCCACTCACTTTACAGTGCACAAATTCTTCTCTTTGGCCTTGGCTTGTGCATCTACAGTGAACTAAACATGTGTCGTGGTTTGGGCTGGACTGGCCACTAAACCAAACAACAGATGCTGCCTTTTAACTTCTCTCCTCAGAAAGAGAGAGAGAAAATAAGAGAGAGAGAGATTTATGCAGGTGCAGGCAGCAGAGTGGCTTGTGCCTGTACAGGTGGTGGGGTGACTTGTGCAGGTACGGATGGCGGAGTGGCTTCTGCCATGTGTTATTAAAGTTTACCTGAAGATTGAAGCATTCTGTCCACTGACATGGAGAGGCGTGCCAGTGTGGTTTCCTGACTAGTGCTAGCTACAGAAGTATTATCCTCCTTTTTGTTCCTTTCTGTTCCGAGTTCCCAAATAAGCCAGGGCAGCTGAGTAGAGGCATATTCCTTCTACCCTAGAGATACCCTGCAGCGAAGATGCCGGGGTGTTGACAGCTGAGTATCTAGTATTTCAGTTTTCAGAATTTGCATAGGTGCAGAATGCTCCTTGACATTGCCGTTGTTCCAGATCACTTAAATACCAGCTTTTTACTGGACAGGACTGAAGGAATGAAGAAAGCATTTTCTTAAAAATAAACCTTTGCAATAATGGAACAATGATTTAAAAGTAATAAAATGCATTATCAAGATTATACTTTAAAATATATTTTTACAGCTGCTGCGGACAGATTTTGGGACTCAATTAATAACTTCTGCTATTTAGTGCAGCACTGCATTGCCCTGAAATAATCTCAGGGTTACATTTCTCCTGCTTTTCTAGTTAAAGGTGATTACTGGAGATGCTGGAGGTGGCTGCTTGGAGATGCAATGATCTTTTCCTTCCATTCTTTTCCTGCAGACCTTCCTGATCCCAGGAGTATGCATTAGTATATTGCAGGAAATTACTTCCCTTCTTTTTCACTGCTGTCACGTTCCTTGATTACCATTTCTATTGTGTACCTTAATTAGCCTGACTGACTTCTTTTGTTCACTATCTTCCTAAAACACAGTGATGTTCCTTTAAAAATTATGCAGTGTAGAAAATAGCATTTATACCATCTCCTTTAAAAATTTATTAAGTCTGTCTAATTTTGGATTTTCTACAGGGTCTGTCCATAAAATATCAACAGAAATAAAGATTAATTTTGGTATGAAGCAGTGCATTTGATGCACTGCTCAAACAATTTATTAGATTTTAGGGATCCCTACAACAGAGTCAGCAGCACAAAGCAGCGAAAAATACTTGCTTGCCTCTTCAGGGAGGTGTATCCTGGGGTTTTTGTCTCTCTTCTCCCATCACTAATAAATTACTCCAGTCTTCCAGCCATTTTTTGTCACTTGCCGTTTCTGTGAGACATCTTGACTTTTTGTTCTTCCCAATTCCACAAATGTAACTGTAGTGTATTTTTATTCTGTGGCCTGCCTATGTATTATTGGTGCTTTGCACATCATTGAGACAACTTCAAGACAGGTGAGGTGCTAGGTAAGGACCTTCCAGCGTCAGTGTCCCTGCCAGAAACTGCTAATAGACATCTGCAACAGCTGTGGAAACAAGGAACTAGATTCTGCCTTTACCACCTTTACCAATTAACAAGAGGTCTTTCTGGCCACATGCAGTACATTTACAATACGTTTAGGCACATAGTTTTTCATTGCGTGGAGGAATCACGTAACTCACCTCTGTGCCTGGGAAGATCACAGAACAGATCCTCCTAGAAGCTATGCTAAGGCACATGGAGGACAGGGAGGTGATTCAAGACAGCCAGCACAGCTTCACCAAGGGCAAGTCCTGCCTGACCAAACTAGTGGCCTTCTATGATGCAGTGACTACATCAGTGGTCAAAAGAAAAGCTACAGATGTTGTCTATCTGTACTTCTGGAAGGCCTTTGACACGATCCCCCACCACATCCTACTCTCTGAATTGGAGAGGTACGGATTTGATGGGTGGACTGTTCGGATGGGTGGACTGTCATCTTCACCAATGACATAAACAGTGGGATCAAGTGCACCCTCAGCGAGTTTGTGGGTGACACCAAGCTAAGTGGTGCAGTTGACACAGCTGAGGGACAGGATGCCATCCAGAGGGACCTGGACAAACTCAAGAAGTGGGCATGTATGAACCTCAAGGGGTTCAACAAAGCCAAGTGCAAGGTCCTGCACCTGGGTTGGGGCAACCTCCGGTATCAGTTCAGGCTGGGGGATGAAGAAACTGAGAGCAGCCCTGCCAAGAAGGACTTGGTGGTACTGGTGGGTGAAAAGATGGATATGAGCCAAAAACACGTGCTTGCAGCCCAGAAAGCCAACTGTATCCTGGGCTACATCAAAAGAAGCGTTGCCAACGGGTCATGGGAGGTGATTCTGTCCCTCAGTTCTCTGCTGAGAGCCCACCTGGAGTACTGTGTCCAGCTCTGGAGTCCTCAGCACAGGAAAGACTTGGACCTGTTGGAACAGGTCCAGAGGAGGGCCACAAAAATGATCAGAGTGCTGGAGCACCTCTCCTGTGAAGACAGGCTGAGAGAGTTGGGGTTGTTCAGCTTAGACTGGGGAGACCTTATTGTGGCCTTTCAGTACTTGAAGGGGGCTAACAGGAAAGATAGGGACAAACATTTTATCAGGGCCTGTTGCGGTAGGACAAGGGGTCATGATTTTAAACTAAAAGAGGGTAGATTTAGAGTAGATAGAAGGATGAATTTTTTTACAGTAAGGGAAGTGAAACACTGGAACAGGTTGCCCAGAGAGAGGTGGATGCCCCATACCTGAAAACATTCAAGGTCAGGTTAGATGGGGCTCTGAGCAACCTGATCTAGTTGAAGGTGTCCTTGCCCATTGCAGGGGGGTTGGACTAGTTGACCTTTGAAGGTCCCTTCCAACCCAAACTATTGTATGATTCTGTGAATCAGAAATTATTGCCACTATAAATAGTGAAACAGCTTTGGTGGTCCTGCTTGAAAATTTTAAGCCAAAGTTTGCAAAGTTCACATGTGGTTTTTTAAATGCTTGTTCCTTGTAATAATGCTAGTAATGCAGTGCTGCAGTAATGTGGTAGTACAGTCTCTGTGCAGTTAAAAACTGGAGTCTTCCCATCCTAATAGCTTCTAGTTTTTACAAACTACGCAGCCTTTTTATTGACTCAGATGCCAGAAACAAGTGTGTTTCTCTCAAATCACTGACACATCTTCACTAGTCACAGGATAATCACTAATTTCTTCCAGACATGTCTAAGTAGCATGAAAGCTGCTTTTGTTTTGATTTTAGCATGAGTTTGTTTTTCACTGTCGGAGCTCATACAGGCATACATAAAAGGACCTAACAAAATGAAACTATATAGTGGTCTCTGGGTTCCCCTTTAGGAGGTGTATCTGAGCTAAACACACATAAAATAAGTTGCAGTAAGTTGAAATGTAACAACTTTCTCTAAAAAATTAACTGTACTGACTCATCAGTACAGTTTACAAAATG
This sequence comes from Chroicocephalus ridibundus, assembly GCF_963924245.1. NCBI lineage: Eukaryota > Metazoa > Chordata > Aves > Charadriiformes > Laridae > Chroicocephalus > Chroicocephalus ridibundus. Next base: position 119,155,668 of record NC_086284.1, on the reverse strand, counting down.
TGTTTAAGGGGTAATTTTAAAAGGTTGCAGACCCCCTGTAAAGTAGTCTAGCATGTATTATGAATAGCTTTTTTTTATGGATATGGTCTTGAACTGTAGTTTCAATGCTTGATATTTCCAGTCAAATGAGCCTCGTTTCAGCTGGTTATAATTTTGCCAATTTTGTATTCATTCATTCTGAAGCATTCCTAACTGCCATCTGCCTGTTGTGGTACTAAATTTCATTTATTATATTAGTTTTGTAAAAAATAGTTCAGCTAGTTCTAAGAATTAAGTGAAAAACAAAGAAGAGGTTAACAGTATAGATACACACCTACAGCAAAAACCTATAAACAAGGTGACAAATACAATGGGTAGGCAACCTGTGAAAGTATCATTCTGCTTATAATTAACAAAGAAAAGAGCACCAGTTACATGTAGCATTCCTACACTGTCACTTGTCTCTGTCTTGCCTGTAAGTTAAGGGGAAGACAGAATACGGACAATCTTCCTCACAGATCCTTATTACTAGGCAATGATAATCTCTAGCAGCACTACCAAAAGCATCTTATATAGTCACTGAGTAATTATTGTTCTGTATGCGAAAAGCAAAGTTTAATAAGATAGTTTGTTTTCACACTGCAAAAGCTATTTGAGTCACCTCAGTGGCAAATACAGTGTTTCTCTGTGTTGTTATCGTAAGTCTTTAGTTGCCAACTTAAAAGTCTTTGAGAAGTAGCTGACAGCTCCTTAAGAAGTGCAGAATAGTATTCACCTGTGCTGTGTAGTACAGATCCCAGCTCTTTGATGAGTTATTGAATTGTATCTGGTATGACAGGCAGTGATAAAATTAATATCATTGACTGTTCTTGTCTGTGTGAATTTTTTGGATAAACCACAGATTATTAAAAAACACGGTATGTGACCTGAATCATTGCTCAAGTTATTGTATTGCAACTAATGTTTTATGCAGAGAAAAACTGCATTGATGTGAACTGAGAATAGTTTGACATATACCAATTATCTCTTTTGTAATTTTTTCTAATTGTTTTAATAAACAACCTTAATAGAATATTGAAATATGGGAATGACAGAAAATAAGTCACTGGGGAAAAAAAAGAATTATCACAAGGAGAAAGAAGAATTAATTTCATTTACCTATTTTCATTATATAGTTATATTTGAGAAGGCAGCCTTATACCTGCCTCTTTTTCTTTCTTCTCCATTGCTCCTCTCCAAAGTCAAGCACGTGAGTAATGCTCTTGTCTGTTCTCCACCTCAAATAATAGAAATATTAGAGAGCAGAAGATATTGGCAACAGAAGAGATTGACTGGAGCATACAAACACAGATGCATTTAACTGTATGCTGAAGCACACGGAAATATAATCCATCGAATTTACTGTAAACAAAAAAGGAAACTCAGTCTGTTGTCCCCCAAAAGTTGGGTCATTCTGTCACTAAGTTTCCTAGGAGTGTCTGTTGTCCCCTCCTTACCATCTGTAGGAACTGAACCAAACTAGAGCCTTGCTTTCTTGATTCGCGATGTCTTTTATTTGTGTGGTTTCAACTAATCAGCATGTTCCATAACTTACGGTCTGTCATGGCTGGTCTTCCTCCGATGGGTTATTTATGATGCCTCAAGTTTCTAGCGACTCCTTCTGAATAGTCTCACTATCGGTTTCAACATGACCCAAAGTGAATCGCCATGCTTTTCTTGCAGCCCATTCATGACCTGAATAAAATAAGGATCATTGGAAGAAAGAAAAGACATGAGATTACTTTATTAGATAGTACTCACATTCAAAGGTTGTCATTATAGCTTCATTGTCCTAATTCTGTAATATCCTAATCTTGATTTTGTGATCGTATTCTACCTTTTGTAATATACAACGAGCACCTTTTCTTACATTCTTTTTCTCTTGTTCTTTTCTATATACTTTTACTAAAATATAAATTGGTTAAAGTAATATTGTAGTTCCTTGTTTCTGCACAGTGGTAGAATAGAACAGGCCTTATTGGATTGCCCTGTTTATAAAGTGATCAGATATCAGAGAGGTAAGAGGACTTTAAAATTGGAATAATTATATATATTGACAGAATATAACAAGTATGGAAGATGTCTGTCCAATAGTGCATTACTGGGTTTCAGTAAGTGGTATGAGGTGGACAAGCATAGCAAATTATGTGTTTCAGAAAGATTAAAACACCTCTTCCGCAGCTACTGATGGTTGCCATTCATTGTAAATGACGACAGTCTTCTTTATTTTAATTTGATTGATGAGTTCTCAGCAAGCTATAAAAATTTTCATGAGAAATGTCTTCCCACACACAGACCAACAAGTTTCAGACATACCTAAAAGTTGTTCCTAAGTTTGCTTTGGATTCCCCTTACTTCAGCTGACTTGAATAACGGTTGATTCAGATGTTGTAAAACAGACAACTGAAAATTGGAATCAACTTCTTTCCTTCACAATGACATGCTCCCACAGAGCAGTGAAAATGCCCCCTTTTTCTTTTCAAACAACAAGGTTTATGACCATGAAGATGAGCACCACGTTTGCATTTTCATATTTCGTGTCTGTACATCATCCCCCCACCCCAGGCTGGGGAAGAACTTAATGGCCGTAATGGTCTCAAGCAGTAAAGACTCTTCTGCAAGAAAGCCCACAACTGCATTCTGTAGTAATCGACCCATGACCTTATTTACTGGACTGAGCAATTCAAAAGAACCTTAAAAATACTGTCTCGTCCAGCATAAGATGAAGCTGTTCTTTCTCGCCACCTGAATAATACTGCGAGACCAAGCCCTGCGGCCCGCTGGCCTATGCGCAGGTCAGCCTTACCCTGGATTTGGAAAAATGTCTGGCTTCCCAGATTGATCTCAGTGAAGTATCTGCACTTGCTATAATATATATCCAGGTATTGCTTTAGGTTGCTGGGGCACTACATGGCCGGCAGCTCCCTGAGGGCCAGTAGTGGCGGGGGCTCCCCAGGGTCAGCCAGGCAGGGCCTGTCTCACCATCTTGGGCCTTAGGTGGTGGGCTGGGCCAGAATGTCAGTCTGCAGGTGGGCCAAGCTCAGCAGGGCCCATGGCCAGGCAGGGCAGGGCCATGCTACAGCAGAGCAGTAGCCCAAGGAGGCGCCAAACCCTCAGCCAAAAAGCAGCTCCCAATGGCAGGGCTTGGCCTCACGACCACTCTGTCAGGGAGCCTTTCCCCGTGGCCTCAGCAGGACAGTGACACCCTCGGCTGCCCTGCCTCTGAGCTGGCCCTCAGCCCCCACAGCCAAAGCCCTGGCAGGGGAATGTGCTTGTCGCCCTTTGGGGTGGTAACGGCCATAGACTGGCCGTGCAGCCATGCACGGGGAAGGGCAGCTTCCCACAGCGTCTTGCACCGCAGACATACCATCCTGTGTTCATCAGCTAAAATCATATCTCATTTTAGGCAGTAAGTATACAGAGCACCTCTACAGTTTTTCCAGTCTGCTTCAATACCGCTGCAAGTAACATCAACAGTGCTAAATTGTTTGGCAGCTGCTTGATAAATGCTTTCTCCCACTCTTTGCCTAGTCTGTGAGGCTAGCGAGCCATGAATCACTCTAAGAGTTCACCAGAGCTTTGCGTAGCGTTAATTTCTCTTCATATGAATCTATGTGTAATACAAACAAAACTAAAAGACATATATTAAACATTAAATAATGAAAATTATATTAATTACAAAGTTTCTATAGTTTAAAAAACTCATAGTCAAATCCTGATAAAGGTGTAGTAAAGCACATCTATAGAGGTGTTATCATTTATGAAGCCAATTAAATTATCAGTGTTTCTCTGCTTGATCTCTGGTATTTCATTGGAGAAAACTTTAATGTCTTTGAGTTGTTCATTCAGATACCCTGCTAATTACTTAACCATTAAGACAATATATTATCTCCCCCCAGGCTTTACAAAAGTCAAACCTCATACAGTTCGTATAATTAGTAACTCACAAAGTCACTTCTGTTAGATAACGTTAGGGAAAATAAGATGCCTCCCAGTGATTTTGAAGTTAGAAAAAAATATGCTGTGGTAACAAAGATAACAAAGAAACAAACTTTAGGATTTTTTGAATAGTCCCCATTAGAAGCTTTTTCAGAGTTTCAGAGTTTTTCATAGTTTAAATTTTAGTTTACATTAAAATATGCACAAATAATTTGTGAAAATCATCAATGTAATAACTATTAACCGAGTGAAGAAAATGTTATGAGAAACACTGAAAAATACTGGCTTATCAACCCATAGAGAATGAAACTTTCTGCATACATAAAGACCTCAACAAACTTTTAACTTGTAATATATTTACGAAGGGTATGGTTTTGCATAGGAAAGATGGCTTTATTCCTTATCCAAATACAAAACCACAACTCATCTATAATTAAAAGTTTCTGAGTTTCTGATTTTCCCAACGGGCAGTTTGTGCACTAAGTAATTTTGTGTGTCTGAACCACCACAGGAGAACAAACAATAGAAATAATAGGAAACCAGGCAAAATCTGAGGAACTTGGCTAACATTAAGCATGTAAGTTAGCCTAGTGATTAATCTCTTTACAGAGTCATATCCTAATCCTTTTTTTAGATAGCATGTGACTTCAGGACTTTAAAGTTGAATGCAACATCTAGTGCTTGTGTATGTTTCGATACCACAACCTGCAGTCACATACGTGCAGTAATGCAATCTGCGATCTCATAGCAGAACATAGCACAAACCCAGGTTTACAAAACGTTATGCATAAATCAGAAATTACAATGGAATGCATATACCATTGGCTCCTCTGTGCAAATTTCCTGTAAATTTTAATTGGAATTGCTGTGAGCTACACTTGGCTTACAGTGGTCTTATACAGCTTTAAGCTACACGAAGGTACCTAAGGCCGAAGGAAGAGAGAGAGTCGTCTTTTCTTCAGAGAGGAGACATGTCTCTGAAATCATAGCAGTTGAGGCATTTCCTAAACAAGCTTTTAAAAACCTCGGTAGTAACTCTAGTTCTTGCAAATTTTCTGTGGAAAATGGTAAATTTAGCAATTGTTGCTGTTAATTGTGACACTGAAACACAATATTTTTTAGCAGAATCTAAGCTTAGATGTGTATAGCAGCTGAAGTCGTGTATTTCAGACTCATGCTGCATAGTCATTGATTTTGATAGAGTAACAGTTTATTTTCTTTAACCTTGAACGTTGGCAATCAGCACTGAGTAATCCAGAGAAGTGAGTTATCCTAAGCTTGTGATCATTTGGGGGTTTTCAGCTTGTGTTATTTTATATTGTTTATGAAGGGCTGGTTTTTATTTGAAAGTATCCAATAATTGTGGTTGTGTGATTCTACATTTGGATGAGGAGTGGGTTATCAATAGCTTTGTAAACTTATCCATAGAAGAGCTTCCCTGATATCTTCCTCTGGCTCAGAATTCATGGTGCATACTTGCCTTAATGGATAAATGTATTTGGGTTTGCTTCAAAAGAATTAAAATGATCCACTTATTCACACACCCCCACACCCCCCCACTTTTCCATGAGCATATATGTGCTTTCTTTTAAGAGAGATACCATATCAAAACCATAATTGCTTTAAATCCATTACAGAATACATTTCAGAATAAAACATTTACTTTTTTAAATTGGAAATGAATCTTCGTCTTCAGTTTTATTTTGGAATAGTGAGCTGCTGGAAATTTAAACAAAATATTTCTCTTGAAAGAGAATGCTATGTTTCTTTTGATCCAAAGTGATTTGTCATTTGAGGGACAGAAGGGAAGAAGGAATGATTTCAGAACTGACAAACAAGATTTTCAGAAGCAATAAGGATTTTAAAGAGCACTCATTTTGCTTTGACTGAAACTGTAACCTGGAATTGCCAACTCTTTAATCACAAACTTCTTTATATCACACCATGTGTATGAAAGGTAGCTATTAAAAGCAAGAATTTAATCTTCATCCTTAGATAGGCCAGGGCAGGATTTAGGCATGCGAAAAGAAGAGAAGAAAGGAGCAGGCAAGCTTCCCCCTTCCCTGATTTTGCCTTAGCTCCTCTTCCCCTTCCTTCCAGCAAAGCTAAGAGGAGTCAGTGCCTACGGCATGTATCTACAATGCTGCCTTCTTACATGCACCAAACCTGCTGTCTCTCCAATCAGTCGAAAATTACCACTTGCTATAATCACAATTGTATCAGACCAGTAGCCTTCTTTCACGGGGAAAATCACTGCTGTTTCCACCCCTCTTATCTCTAACACCAGAAATACTCTTTTTTTTCTGCTGTCAGCGACAGCAGGGCAGGATTCCTCCCTAATGTCTATTCAGCAGTCAGAACAGCACGCTGGGAGGAGAACTGCTGAAATTGTTGGGTCAAAATTAAGCTCTTAAAATTACATTTGAAAAATTGACTCTTGGATTCTGATAGGCAATCAACTATTATCTTTTTCAGTCCCATCTTCTCATTCCTTTTGCCTCAGCTACTAATGAAACTGCTTTTACATCAAGCAAATCCTTTGGAATCAGAAGCAAAACTGATCTGTGTATATGTTATCTATGAGTTAATACTTTTTAATAACTCAATGTGAACTGATAGCAAATCCATAAAATGCATACTTTTGTGTACTTTTTAAAGAACACCTAATTTTAATATTGTTATTTTGTCTTATTATGAGAGAAGGAAGTACTGCCTAATTTCTCTAGCGATTTAAAGAAAATAGTCTTGAATATGTCAAAATGAGAGAAAGCCACGTGGATTTTCAAAATGGTATTTATAGCAATGGTTTCCATCATACTACTGGAGGGGTCAGAAGGAATATGAGTCTGTACAGTGTATACATGTTCGAGTTGCTCTTTCATTTGTTTCAGTTCTGTTTTCGGATTGGGAAGCCAGAAGACAGTTAAGTGCAATACATGCTGGCATGTGTAAAAGCGGCAGCTGGCAGGAGAAAGAAATAAATCTCTGTTTAAAGATATGTCATGAAGTCTGAGGATAGTTTTAAAATAGTATTTCAGAATGCAAGCCTGGCAGATTTAGTGTAAGATTTATTTTAACAAATTGTTTCTTCTTTAAAGGCCAGCGAAAAGGCATGTAAGATTGTGCTGTGGTTAAGAACAGCAGGGACCCCTGCCCCAAGTAACTTGGGGCATGGTGAGCCCTCATCATAACAATATGCCCCATCCCCAGCGCAGCTGCTATCCAGCTTGTTTCCTGACACAATTAAGATTAGCCTCAGGCTTGTGATAGTTTGTGCTAGAGGGTATCGGCATCTCCTTCCTATATCTCTGAAGGTGGTTATAGCAGCACCTCCCAGCCTCTCGGGCCAACAGGGTGCAGAGGACCCAGCTGTCAGAGCCTGGGCATTCTGTCAGAGGCTTCTCAGGGGATTGTAGGCAAATCAGATCCATCTAGAAATATATAGGAATGTCATCCTTGTCTCATCAAGGTGTTGTGAGTGTAAACATGTTAAGTATTGCAAGTCTCCATTACTTAAAGCAGGAAACCTTTTAAATAGCTTTGGTGATAAGAAATTATCTCACTCTTTCATATTAACAGATGGAACCTACATAAAACATAGGTAATGTGTTTTTGTTTAGTGATATTAGTGAAGTTGTCTAGATAACAATTTCAAGCAGCAGTGAGGACTGTCTGTAAATTTGGAAGCTGTCTCTTTTAATGATTTCCCATTGTATACCAAGAACAGATATATAGATATAGATATATTTTAAGTCCATATACCAAAATAAAAGCTGTGAAGAATTGTAGGATCAAAATAGCATATATATCTAGGCTGGAAAGGAAAGAAGCTGCATTATACCTGCATGGAACAGATTTTACTTATGACCAAATCTTGCTTCTATTATTGAAACTTATTTTGTCGTTTTGCAGCTTGCAGGCCTGGATTCTATAAAGCATTTGCTGGAAATGTAAAGTGCTCCAAGTGCCCTCCACACAGTTTGACTTATGTAGAAGCAACTTCTGTCTGTCAGTGTGAGAAAGGTTACTTCAGAGCTGAGAAGGACCCACCGACTATGGCATGTACCCGTAAGTCTGATCAGTACCAATGTCTGCAATTCTCTTCTTCTGTGCCTCATTTATTTATTTTTGTCTTTTAAAAAAGATGACATAAGTTTGTACATTTTGCGAAAAATCCCATTCAAGATAACCAAAAGAGATTTTTAAAATCAAAATTTAAACATCGTATTTGTTTTTAGTCTAAATATCTCTAAAAATACTGGCATGTTTCTTAATTTGGTGACTTTTTAACTTGTAAGTCTGAGAGATAATATAAAGTGTGTAATCATTGTCATATAGATAACAATGTTGAGTTTTAACTACCAGTATGTATTTTAAATACATGAAAATATGCCTGTACAAAAACTTTCAAAAAAATGAGGAGTCACTAAAGAAAAAAACTGCTATGACATACTCTGCTGTGTCTCCAGATTTAAATGAAAATTATAAGACAAATATCATCTCAAGACAATCCAATAGAAATTAACTCTCTAAAAAAGACAAGAAAATAATTTAAAAAAAGGAAAAATGATGGATCCAATCAGAAGGAGATATAATTAAACTCTCTTGCATATCATCTTCTTTTGACAGAGAGCTATTCCCTCCTATGCAACTGTGATAATGAAAATTCTTTAGATTTTTCGGTAATTTTAAAAATACAACATTTTGCAATTTTGACTAATGTAAATTTGTCATTAAGACAAAACTGATGCCCAACAATCTAGGGGAAGAAAGTCTGACTGCCAAGAGATTTTTATTACTTTGATCAATGTTCTCATGTCTAGAAACAAAGCATAAATTTTCTTTTCACTTGATAAAATATTTCTCATAGATTTTTCATACATGGTTCATTACTCACTGTGATTCATTTATTGATCATTAAGCAACTATATCTGCTTAATCTCAAAAGTGGGAACAAGCAGCAGCAGTTAAAAATCTGTGGGTGAAATACTATATTTACATATAAAGTCCTGTTATTTAATAAAGACAATTAAAATCTGTTTGCAAATTTTCTAAGATACCTAGTTTTCTGTGTAGCATTTCGTTAGCTCTTTTGGTGAAGGATTTGATTTAAGTACGTTTTTTGCCACAGTTCTCTTATTAAGAGAATTTGAAAAAAAAAATGTAAAATGCATGAAGTATTTTAACAGACAAGGTATACAAAAAGCTTAAGAGATAAAACCATGAAAACGAAGTACTGCTGCAGTAACCATCAGTGTATAGTCATAATTTTGGTATCTTTACACTGCGTAAGGCAGCACCATGAAAAAATGACTGAGCTGACAGTAGCAGAATTTAACTACTTCCTGTGCTCATGCTAGTCTCTCCTAATGGTACTGTACTGGGCAAATTTGGAATATATCAGGTAGTTTGGAGGTGATTTAAAAAGTCGTGGGTACTCTGTAATCGTGAGGTTGTTACATAGAGACCAAGACATTGTCCATCCACTAAATGGGAGTGATGGTTCACCAAAAATGGCATTCCTCAGGCCCAAGGCACTTAGCAGAAAGTTTTCAGATGGGAAGGATAAATCCCAGCCTCTAGCCGACTAAGGGACACAGGTGTCAGAATGGCACCCTCATCCAACGCACACAATCTGCTGTCAGCTCACTCTGGAGCAGGGCACATAGACCTATCTTTTTGCACAAAATATGTGAGGGAATAAACAATGTTGTTCCAGACTTCCCACAGGAAAATGGTGATTACAAATAATTCTACTCAAATGAGTGCCCCAAGCGCAGCCTATTAAAAACGTACCCACAGAACTAACATATCCCAGGCACTCTTGACAGTTATATGCTTAGAAAGATGGTTTCACTCATGCATTATGCAGATGTGGTTCCATATTATTTATGTCATTGATTTTTCATCTCCAAAAGACAGTTCTTCTCTGAAAAAAATACTTATATATGGCTTTATGTTTCCATAATTATCTTTCAGGGCACAATTTTAAGCCCTTCTACTCATTAGTATTGATAAGATAGGGAGGAGCATGAGAGCCCAGTGGCATCGGGGAGCAGGTACCTACAACACCCCAGTGCTTTCCCAACAAAAGCAGGGTGCTGAGAGCTGCTTTGGCTGACAACTGTCAGGGAAGACTTGCTGCCAGACTTCTCCGTTCCTGCTAAGGATGTCAGCCAAAGCAACCGAGTGAGTGGAGACAGGGAAGAAATCACCCACAACAGAGGTACCGGTACCCCACATCACCCCTACTTGGGAGAAATAAGAAATAATAAAGGAGACAGTGAACCGCATTGTAGTTTCTACCTTGCTCTTGGTTCAGTGCCAGCATGCATTGCCTCTCATTCAGCCTAGACTGCAAGGTATCAGTACTGCGTTGACTGTAACAGTAGATATATTCATCTTATACCTACAATGATGATTATTTCACTAATTGTCAGCTCTGCAAATGACACAGAGATTCTTGACAGGCAGGCTGCCTTCCTATCTTCTTGGAACGTCATCAGTAATGAAGAGTCTGCAGGCCAAATTATTCCCTAAGTGATATCTTTAGCCCCACTGCTTTCAAATTATGTTCTCACTTATTAAAATTATGTTTCTGTCATAAATACAACCTCACTGCCTTCGGTGGGTCTGTGCAGATGTGGCTAATTTAAATTTAATAAACACAGATACAGATATGAGACAGAGTAGAGTTTAGATTGTTCCTTCCAAACTGTCATGCTTTACTGCAATAAAAGGAGTTGAAAAGTTGGGGGGGGGGGGGAGGGGGAGCGTGGCGGGGAGAGCCAGTTTGACTAAACACAGAGAAAAGTCTGTGCAGTAAGAAAATGCCTTTTCTGCATAACCACTTTTGGGGCAGATTTGCATTTTTTATGTTAATTTGTAAATTTGTATCCTAATATGTGAGATGTGACATAAGAGATTAGAATGTTTTCTTGTGACTTTTTGAATGAGAGTTGTTCTTTAATCTAACACAGAATGAATAGTAGATTTCCTTTACAAATTTCTTCATATTCAAACATTTTAAACCAGCTGTATTCATACCTACTTTATTTGCTTCCCCAAGTCCTGCAAAGCAATACCTAAGATAGGTAGTCATTTTATTCTCTCTCTCTTGTCATTCCTGTATAGTGTCAGACAGTATTCCTCACTCCAGAATTTTTCCTCAGTAGTGGAAAACTTGCATACGCAGTATTATGGAAAATAAGGACCTTGATTTAAGAGACTATGAATTTAAGAGTTTAGCTTCAGGCATCCACTTTTTTCAAGATGAGCTTCAAATCTAATTTCATTAATTCTGTAAAAGTGCGTACTGTATGCTTTTGTACAGTTGTACAGTTCCCATTTTTGCTTCATGTAACTGTATTTTGTAAAAGAAGGGCCTGCACTTTGCAGAAAAGCATAATAGAATTCTAATTTTAATAAGAGGAAAGAAAATTACATTAGGATATATTGTTAATCTCTTTCTTCTAGCCTTTTTCCATTTGATTGGCACTTGTTATCAATCTCTTGCTGCTAGTCTTTCTCCTTATTGTATTTCTTTGCCATATGTGAGTACTCTATCAGTGATCTCTCTGCATACACAGTGAGCAACAAATAGTATCATATCTAATCCCCTGTCTGATTGCTCTGTGCATAAACTCTAACATTTCCCACTGTAATGTAATTGGATAAATTGATCCATCTTTTCAAGGTCAAAGGCAGGCAGGCTTATATTGGGTGTCTGAGTCTGAATGCGTCTCTTTTCATGGTATGCTTAAACAATTTTGAACCCAACAAACTTGTGCTTTGTTCGGTAACCTCTGCCACAAACTGTGTCCTCGATTTTTAAGAGTCAACACTGCAGCAAAATCAAGCAACGTGCTTGAAGCCTTCTACTCTACAGGCCTCTATTGTTGTTTTTATACATATACTTTTTTACAATTTATCATTGCACACAGACTTGGACTATTGGTTTGCAGTCATTGGCTTCCATTCTTCCTGCTTGCCCCACAGAAAAAAGAATAAGTGATTCTGAAAAGAAAAAAACTGTAAGACAGCATTCTACACCAAATGACAATACTTATTTATGCTATGTGTATGTATATAAAAAAGCTATTACGAACTCAAGAGGCATAGCCAGATGCTGATTCTGAGTATTCTCAGAAGACGATGGTTAATTTTTGCCCTTCCACTGTAAATTCAGTAGTCAAATAACATACATTTGGAAGAGTCCAGTAGTTGGTAAAGGACAGTTCTCACTTAAAAAATAACAGGCTTTTCCAGACAGTCGTCACTGTGTAGTGTTTAAAATACTGCGTGCCCTCACTAGACTTTCGCAGCTTTAGATTTGCTCCTCTCTCCTTCCATAAAGGGCAAAATGCACTTCACCTTCACAGAGGGAGAGGATACGCAAAGCAAGACGAGGTGCGAAGCACTGCATGAGGCATAAACTCAGCTCTGTTTCTGTCAGAGCGGGCCTGATTCTCCAGAAGATATCTCTGCATCTAATCCATAGAGACCATAGAAATAATTCTTATAATTTGTAAATGAAGCACAAGACATTGCTCACACTCAGGCTGTGTTTTATCTAAGAAGCAGAAGAGCTGCATTTTTTTTACTGCTCATCTGTCTGAACTCTTTTGCATAAAATCCAAAGTCATGAATTTTGCTGTGAGGAAATGATCCATAATTTTCACCAATATTCTTGTTTTCCTTAAAAATCAATATAAGGAAATCCCTGAGAGCTTTGCACACAGATGTCTGCAGAAGGGTTATTGCTGCCAAGTTTTTGCAATGTGTCAAATAATCTTTGTATAATTTATAAATGATAACAAAGCAATCAGGCCACATTCATAAAAGCCCAGTGACACATAATTTAGCTGAATCTGAGGATTAGAATTAATTGTCTCTCTTTGTTCCAAGTTCTAAATCTTAGTAAATGATTCACTGCATGTCATTACAGCTTAATATTTGCATGAAATCACAGTTTAACTGGCATAATTTAACAGCAATTAAAAAGCTATTTAATCGTCATGCAAATTGGCATGAGGGGCCTCGAGTATGAAGGGTGTCTGAGGTTTTTTTCAGTATTTGCAGGCGGACAGTCATATACTTTCAGACATCCCTAACATAATTGATAATGTTCTCCCTATTCATTGAAATGTGAATGTACAATAATTCATGTTTTCTCTTACAATTGAGGACTAAGTCCCAAATCATGAATACAACAACCTTCACTCTCTAGTACAAATAAAAAATAAACTTTAAAAAAGTATATTTTATGTACTGGTTTATGTATCGGTTCTTCTTCTAATGGCATCTACATATAGTATAACAAAAATCTCATAGAAAATTAAAACTGACAAAGCCAGACAAGACTCTCCTATTTCCAGGATTCATATTAATTCCTGTTTTGGCCTGACAAAATTGAAGTAACATTAAAAAATCTGAGCTATGGTGACCCATTGTCATAATATCTATAGTTTATGTAAGGTTAAATTTAAGCCAGTTTTAAAACATTGGCTCAAATCCTTTGAACAATTACACACATGCTTAGTTTTAAGAGCATGAGTATTGCCAATTATTTCAAGGAGATTATTCATCCGCTTAAAGTTATGCACATATGTAAGTGCGATTAAGGCTCATCCTGCATATTCCTAAAACTCCTCATTGGTTTTAACAGTGGGAATTTGTTAAGACCAGTCGTTATTTAATTCTCACAGCATGTTTTTAGAGGACACATTAATTATTCCTGATTTCTGCACGTAAATAATAAGAACTGAAGCCAAAGTAATATGTGCTATTTTTATCTTCCGCCGGTCTCAGGACTGTTTTCCAGAGTAGCTAGAACCATCAACCTCACAGTAATTTTAATGCAAAGTTTAGAGATTTGTAAATCTGAGACACTCTAAGGGGCTTTTGGACCACATCAGCATCTTCAAGGCTGTACTTTGTCTCTGTTTTCCACAACATTGGAAAATGATGTATCAATATAATTAGCTTTTGTTAACAAGCTGCATTTATAAATACTTACAGTATTTCAAATGCTTCAGTGTTAGATTTATCACAAGGTCACAGACAAAGACGGGGAAGGAAATACTCAAAATATTCTCTGTGACTGTAAAAATTGCAAATCACAAAAATAATTTTCATCTGACTGGTTCCAGAAATATTGATCTCCAGTACAAATGAGCCACATACTGTTCAGCTAAATGATTCCTTGATACACTGAAAAATAACTGTTCTTTACTGTCAGGGGCTTTTGGGCTGCTAACTATGAACTCTGCACAGATAGATATACAAATAAATACTCACACATTCAAAATATTTTGAACTTTCTTGTCCACTAAAAAAATGCAAAGCGATGTAACACCTCCAGATATTTTCATTATCAATCCAGCAGCTAAGTCATCATTTACTTTAGGGCAAAAAACATTTTAATGAAAACATAATCTCAGTTATTTAAAGTTTCAAATACATGCCAGAAAGAAAAAGGCAGCTCAAATGTTCAACTAAAATTCACAGAAAACTTTAACATCTATTAGTTCACATTATCCCTCCCACATACTCCATACAAACTTATCCCTCCTCTATACAAACTTTTTTCTCTTTGCCAGCATTCCAGCTTTTATACCCACTTTTATGCCACATAAGTAAACAAATAACATTACTTAAAAATTATAAATGTTGCTGGATAGTGACTTTTTTTCTGCAACTGTTATTACCTCTTTCCTGCATTAATGTTAGTATTCATTCTTGCTACTATGTGTAGATACAACTGTATAGACCTTTACTACTATATAGTTTATTAGTAAAATATAAGATATAGTCATGTTTTATGTTATAGTCCATTTTAGTATTCAGGGTTATCTTCAAGTATTAAGAACTTGAAAAAATGGATTTATTTCAGTTGTAGGTGCATATTTCAGAACCGCTCATGCGCTTGATTTTCTTAATCACTATATTTTGTTCAATCAAATAAATAGATAAAAGTTTGAAAATCCAATCGGCATATCAGTGGTGTAGTAATTGCAGATCTTAAGGAAAACAAGAAGTAATGGAATCGAATTATTAGAAAAATGTAGTATATGTTTAATTATTTGGGGGGGGGGGCTGAGATTTGAGATCCTGATTCATATATGAAATGTTAGGAGGAGCTTTGATATTTTGTTTTCCTTCCTAATGCAAAGATCTGACCATACTTTGGCCACAAGGTCTTTCCCTCACCCTACCAGTTGTTGGAATTTGTTGAAATTTACGAGTGTTGATAAATATTTTTGTTTGTTTGTTGAGTTCTTCTCTCATTGTCTTACAGTTTTTATAAAGGAGTTTATGATATTTTAATTATCTGACTCTGTCAGATTTACTGTGCCACTCAATTTGTTGGGTGAAATACACTCTGTGTAACAATTAGCAGATGCCATTTGCACATGTTTCATATAGTCTTTCAGTCTGCTTGAGAGGCCCTGAAGTAATTAAAAGCTCACTTGAAGTTTGAATAGTATCTCAATCAGAACTTTATACTTAGGTCTTGCTGGCAGGTTGTATAAATCATGAAAAGCTGCAAAGCAAGCTGAAAGTTTTCAAAGTTCTGCTAACAATGGGCTAAGCAATCTATGAGCACTGTGACTTTTTGTTGAGAGCTGGGAATATAAAGCTTATTCAACTCATTCAGATGAAAAAAACCTAGAAATCGCTGGCTGAGTTTACCACATTCATTTTACATATATCAAAACCTGGAGTATAGGGCCTTGCATTTTGCCAAATCTGTGTTTCTTACATAATTTTTATGGGCATATTTTGGGTCTCTATATAAATTGCTTTTGAAAACCATGTGTCCGTAAGTGTTTGGTTGAAATATTTTGAGTGGAAGAAGAAGAATATAATAAGAAATGGAGATAATATTATTCAGACTTCCTTTAATAATTTCTGCCTTCCCTTCACCCCTTCGCTAATTCCTATCTGAAAAATCATTAGGTGGTAAACTTCTTTCATCAGACAGTGTAAGCTGATATAGGAAGCTTCATATGATTTACATGTGATCCTACACAGTAAGCCAGCATAACAGCTTAAAATTTGTTGGACATACCTTGACTGTTGGGGGATCCATGGGAAATGGGTCACTCGTGTTTCATCTGACAGTACACAGAGAGCTTTGCCACCTGCTTGCTGTCTGAAACCTTTCCTATATTCTGCCTGCTGCTACTATCTTTGCATCCCTCCCCGCAGTCTTCAAGACTTTTTTTTCTCCTGCTTTGCAGCCATTCTTTTAGATCTTTAGCTTGCAAGGTTGATGTCTTCACTGTTACACTGATGCTGATGAGGTGCCAGGTGGGAAAGAAAAAACTTGTACACTGTCTCTCGTGCCTAATAGTCTTGGCCTGTCGCCACCTAACTCTGTTAATGAACAGCAGCAAAGAAATCCCTGGGGATAAGCAGTGAAGGATAGAAAAAATATCTGGCACTGCAGAACTAATAGACACAATTTTACCTCTCGTAGTTATTCCAAAGCTGTTATTTATTTATTATTCAATTTAAGTCTTAGAAAACATCAAAGATTGTAAGTGTCAGAAAAGCCCACATTACTAGACATAAAATAAGGAAATACATTTTGTGGTTAAAGCTCTACCCCAGTATCCCACAAGATCAAGAGATATTTAGTGCAAATTTGTGTTATCAAGTCTAGCTTTGACATGCCCAAGTCGTTTTTACGTTGCCTTAAATAATTTCTGAATTAATTCTAATTCATTTAGATTATTCCGCTTTTTATGATCTCACCTATTTATTATTCCTGCTTAATTTTCAAGGATTGTAAGTATTTAGATAATTTTTCCATTGAATTTGTTATTGAAATGTAACTCTTATAGCATCTATTTGCAAATAATTGCCTTAAGACTAGTATTATTTTTTTTTTTCTTCAAAATTTACAACTGTTGCTTAACAGGGTTCCCCCTCCTTCTCTGCAGGGCCGCCTTCTGCTCCAAGAAATGTGATTTTTAACATTAATGAAACAGCTCTCATGCTGGAGTGGAGCCCCCCGAGTGATACCGGAGGAAGAAAAGATCTTACATACAGTGTCATCTGTAAGAAATGTGGGTCGGACACCAGCCAGTGTGAGATTTGTGGGGGAGGTATCCGCTTCATCCCCAGGCACACAGGTCTCATCAACTCCTCTGTGACAGTGCTGGACTTCGTGTCGCACGTGAACTACACCTTCGAAATAGAAGCCACGAATGGGGTCTCGGAGCTGAGTTTCTCTCCCAAGCAATTCACAGCTATCACGGTTACCACAGACCAAGATGGTAAGTCCCAGCACTGCACGTCTGTTACTGCGCCCCTGTCATCTATGCACTTGTTAGGGGGATCATTTTGTTTTTTGGAAGTCTGGGTCAGCAAGTTAGGATGTCTTGCAGATTGTTACACATTTTTAAGTGCTTTTGGTGAGGACTTCCAGCTTCTGCTGATGAGGGCATTAAATGCTTTTGGCAGTTGGCCCTTGACCCCATTACAGAGGGCACAAAAACATATCTTCCTGCTTAAAATTAAGTGCAAGCTTTAGCTACCTAAGACTAACTGTATCAGTGGTTCATCAGAACTGGAGTCTATGTCTGGTGCTTTTCCAAGACTTTCCTTGGAAAATTATTTTCATTTTGAAAGAGTAAAACACCACAGGCTATCTACTGCAATTTCACAATTCAAAGGTAAAGTGAAAGCGAACTTACTTCCTTTGCTATCTATGTTTCATAGTACTAATGCAGCATGCTTCCCTGTAAGATACTTCAACATCTGTACGAGCCATTTCCTTAGGTGAAGTATCCTAATAGATTTTTTTGTTCCTTTAATTATCCACTTTGCATTATTGTTTTTGAACTTTTTCTTCCCTGATTTCAGTTCAAATTCATGTCCAAGGCCAACCTTTATAAGAAACATGGGAGACTAAGAGAGCTCTATATTTTTATTTATTTCTGTAACTTTTTCCTCTTCCATCTTTAGAAATACTAACTATGCCAGGAAACAGCATCATAGGTTACCAACAAAGCAACCTATATAGCAGTGTTATCTTCTGGCTTGTGTTACTGTACATGAGAAGGTTATTTCAAAATTGTCCCTTGCTGACATTTGTTCCAGAAATTGTTTTCACCTACTGTGCAGTGACATTGCAACTGTAGCTGAAGTGTTTAACAGGAACTGAACTGGCAAAACGATGGTTTTGTGTAGAAGACCTTTGATAATATGAAAGTATTTAGTAAATGTGCTAATGTTCAGGAGGATCCTGTTATGTTCCAGTTGTAGGAAGGCCCTGAGTT
The DNA here is from genome assembly GCF_963924245.1 of Chroicocephalus ridibundus. Lineage (NCBI taxonomy): Eukaryota > Metazoa > Chordata > Aves > Charadriiformes > Laridae > Chroicocephalus > Chroicocephalus ridibundus. The sequence continues at coordinate 119,137,420 of NC_086284.1, read as the reverse complement.
CTTTCGCTGATCAGTCTAGCAATAATCTGCTTACCTGTGTATCTGGGACAAGTAGTTTTGTTGATGAGTAAGTAATGACTTGTTTGCCTTTGGGCACAGAAAAATTAACAGCTTGCTGTGATGATGATGATGATAATGACAATGATGGTAATACTAATAATATTCATGAAAATTGATTAGAAAAAGCACAAGAACAGTTCATGGGATGATGCTAACAGAAGAGCTAATTATATAAGATGCCTAATGATATATGCCTTGCACTGAGAATTGCCTCAAGCTCTTAGGCTATGTATCATTTTGCAAACCTGTATCTCTCTTCTCCTTTCTCATTAAAGGAAGGAAGCATGGTGCCAGAAACTATCCCTACGTACACTTATTTTTAGGTGTTTTGTTATGTGGTACTAAATGCAAGTCACCAAGCATGCACAGGTGGAGGTCACCAGAGATATGGTTTGTTTTTAAACTGTCTAACAGCTGTTAGAACACAGGTTGTGATGTGTATTTAAGTGGTGGGCTTTTAAAAAATATTATGTCTTTTGCTGTTGTCTGTTTCTGGCTTAAGAATATAAACTTTCACTGCAGTTTACTCAAAACAGGGAAGAGACCAGTGTTGTGGTAATTTGTGACACATGGACAGTAAACTCTAGAGAGCAGGCTTCTTGCATACCCTATAATATTTCTTCCATTACTAAAAATGCTGTTGGAAGGGCTTCAGAGAATTTAAGACCAGATTTCCAGACTATCTGTCAGTTTATTTGGATATAAAAAGACAGCTTTGCAAGAGAAAGCATTGTAATAAATGAAATGGAGGCATCTATAAAATGTAGTTATAAAGATAAAACCATTTTTATAGGCTTACAAACTGTGTAGTTGTATAAAATCATAAGCATGGTAACTATATATTTAGAAGTAAAAGACAATGATAACGTGATATGAAATATCAAAGAAAATTAATGGAGTTTTCCTGTATTGACAGGACAATAAACATTTTTTGTGAGTTACTTTTAGTTGTAAATAAGAAGTGATACGGAGAAAGCTAGGGTATCTAACCTCATAATAGAAAGCTGTAGAACTAAAGCTTCAGAGCATTGCAGAGATTATATTAATGTTTATATGTCACATTGAAGCTCTCAGATAAAAGGATTAGTTACCTTTTTTATTTTTATTGTTAGCCAGCTATTAGTAAACAATTTATAGTTTTGCTTTTGCCATGTTTACCAGAAATACTAAATAATCAACTTTATATTGCATTTCTTTTTCTATCTATACCACCAAACAGTAAACTCACTGTTACAATCTTCCCATATAATTTTCATCATACTAAAATGGACAGTACTTCTTGCATGGTATTGCAGGTTTGTGCGCATGTTCATATAAAACAAAGATTCAAGATTATATGCATGATGTGACAACAAATGAAAAATATCTTAATGTGTACAAGGACTGCATTACCAGAAGTCCAAACATACTGATTTAAAATAATTTTTCACATTTGATATGTGTCTAATAGGAAAGATCTAGATCTATAATAAATTATATCTATGCAACGTATTTATCCCATATTCATACTACCTTTTTATATGTAATCTTTTCATACATGCAGTTTTATTGGCTTAATGGTATATGTTGTTTGTTGATGAGTATGAAGTTGCGTGAAGCACTAGACCCCTTTATAAATACATAAATTGCTGCTTCTGTTAAGAATACAGAACAGTATCTTCAGCTGTTGTAAATCCAGACCATTCTGTTAGCTGCAATAATTTACAGTAGCTGAGGAGCTAGCATATTATTTTCTTTGAGTATATTGGATTTACTTCCCTCTAGTGGCCCTTTCTTTTTGAAGGTTTATGGGAAATTAACAGATTCTTCTTCAAACATGCAAAATTATTAGCTTGTTCTTCAGGTTTTTTTCTCTCTTTTTGGAGAAGGTATTTCTGTTGGAATTTCCTGAATATTGTAATGCAGTGAAGAGTACCATGGACATCCATAGAAACTGAAGAATTGTATTCTACCACAGTTAGTGAGCAGAGTAGTCTGAGAGCATCAGAGGGAGGATATTTGCTGACAGGAGAAGTGAACTAATTCAAAAGTGATTAAGGCTCATCTTTATGCACAGAGCTCTACCACAACTAATATTGAAATCCTAACTGCCTCCTCATGCAATCACCAATGTCAACAAGATTAAGTACACTGCTCAGCTCTAACAACGACAAGAAGCAGACCAAGGAAAGTAACGCTTTGAAAAGGCTTTGTGAACTCCATCCCTGAGATTTGATGACTAAATCATTACCAGACCTGATCAAATACTGGGAAAAAAAATTACTAACAGTAGTGTAAGTAATATAAAATGAACTTGGTAGCATTCATGACTTTTTTAGTTATTAATTTTGTACAAGTATTCATAAATTCGATATCCATGGGTTTGGTTTTCACCCCCAGACTTCATAAGGAAACAAAGTTTCTGGGGTCACATCGTCCATCAGGCACCATAAAGAACTGTGAACCCATTAGCTAACATGAGTTTGACAACACAGAAAAAGATTTCATAGATCTTATGTACTCTCAAGGGTGAAAATGACCACTTAGGTTCACCAAGCTGTTGGTTGGGTCTGCAAGTGGACCTTGCTTACTGGACTAGAGACACCAGCTGACTGACCACTTAACCTGTCTGTTGGCTAGTCAGTAAAGACAGAATATATTTAGTTCCTGTATGATCACAGCACGTGCTGTGTCTTGTCCAGCAAGTGTGGCAAACAAGGATGGGGTAGGGGTGTGTTAGGACGCATAGATGTTGCAGATGGAGAGATGAGGGAAGTGAGGTATATGCTACTCTTGTGCAGCTTTGTTTCAAAATGTTTTGAGATATCAAAATCATCCCTACTTTAAATTCAGATAAATGGACAGATAAACAGAACAAGATTCTGCTCAGAAAAGCACTGTTCAAGGAAGAACGTTAGCAAATATAAAGTGCTTTCCCAAATCGCTGCTAACGTAATTTGTAAACTGAAAGGTAAAATGCGTTTTCAAAAAATGTGTAACAATACTGTTGTTTAGAAAAGTGCCTGGATGCCTTTTCTTTATGGGAGCAAGAAAGTTTTATACAGCAGAAAATATGCTGAGTATGAAGTAATTGTACTCAATCAACTTTAAATCATTGTGTTAAGAAGCAGAGAATCATATATTGAATTTTAATTTATGTTTCTTTTATGACTAATGGAAGGAAGAGACACCTCACTCTATAACTTTCTTAGCATGCCTTAGAGTCTGCGTAGCCTAAAGAAAATGCGGAAGTACTTGAAGTTTTTCATGCATAATTAAAGTAGTAAATAATGAATAATTAAGCAAAACAGAACTTAAAACAATAGTTCCTATTTCCAAATAGCAGTCCGCATGCACATTCTCTCAGTGGGCATTCATATGTTCTGTTCCTCAAGAACAGAGGAGGATTTTATCATTACACTATGCAGAGTGAGAGTAGAGTTGTGAGACATATCCCGAGTACATGATTGTTCAGGCAGATCGTGGCCTGCGCCATTTCAGTCCACCATTTCAACTGCATCACTAAAGAGCGGCACTCCGTAGCTATAGTGTTCCTCTGACTGAATAGTTTCCTCATTGTCCAGTCTGCATCTTCTCCACATCACGTCCCTCCTGTAGGACTCCATGCTAGCAGCCTCCAGTTCACCTTTCGCCTGCAAGTCCCACAGCAGTGACCTCCCCTAAAATCATAGTCCGGCCTTGGGACACTTCATGGGTATTGTTCCATTTGTGGGCTCCTTCCATATGTCTTTCCTGCTTTGGTAGAAAGTTTACACTGGAGGAATACTCCTTCTGCCATTGCATTCTGGAAATCTCATTCACTTCCTCCTCAGTTCTGCGGTTTCTGAGTGACTCTGGTCCCTGTGACATCAAAGACCTGCTGCCAGCGGACAGCGGACAAAGTTTGAGGCATGAGACACTTCGCTCTGTCTGGGCACACACCCTATCACTAGTAAAAACTTGTCTGGTTTTGCTGTGTCTGTCTAGTGTTGGCAGCCTCTGCCTAGCTGAGGTTTTCAGGCAGACTCGGAAACTGCAAATCTGACAGGATTCTTTGTCTAATACATTTTGGTTTATGTGAGCCATCGGCAGATATATCCAAGGTGATAAGATGTTTCCTAATTGGATGGTAAAGTCCTACCAGTGTCTGAAAGGGATTGCTTTTCATCTAATTCCTTTTTCCAAATAAGTTCCAGCAAATCCATTGTTCCTAGTACAGGTGGCTCCTCTGACATATTTGTAGCTCAGTGTGCATGGTCTGTAGCAACAGCAACCTCTTACCCCACTCTCTTAGAGCTGTGGGAACTGAGGAAAACATGGAAGCATTTTGGTGTCTCTTCAACAAATGAACATGACCATATCACCATGAATTATATGTCATATAGCATTATAATCACAATGTGGATGGTGTAAGTCTTTAAGAGCCTTATCCAACTATCAGAAAAACATCATCCTGGCACTACCAGGACAGTTTTTCAGGATTAATCCTTCTGGCTGATAGTTTCAGGATGCTCATTGGGGTGGCAGGGGAGTTCCTGTTCACTCATCCTAAATTGCTTCCCATAGTAGCATCTGACTTTCACCCTAATCAAAAGTTAGCTTTGCTTTTTCCCCCCCCCAAGTCTCGCATCTCTACAGATGTGGTTGCCCTTTGTAACTTTAAAAGCAAGAAAGCTTCTCTTTTCCTAATGACATGATGAAGCCCTTTGAACCATCTTGCAAACTGTTTATGTTAATGGTTTATAAATCTAAAGGAACAGCTATTTCTAATCACTGATTGTCGAAACGGAATAGCAGGTCGCATAAAAGCCTGTTATGAAACAGTCACAAAACAACCTCCATCAGATATTGCCAGAGCTCAAGCCACATGAAAGAAAGATCATGAAATTTTCATAGATGACACTAAAGGAGAAATTTATGGGATTTGTTTACCTGACGCCTACAGCTGTATTGATAGTCCTACCAAAGCCTGTACCGTCATGGGAGCAGTGCTGAACAGTGCTGCTGGTGCTATTTACGTGAAATATTTGAAGAGAAGTATTAACTCATTTGTTACTGGCTAGGGGCAGTCTGTAAATGTCCATACTGAATGAGATGTGAAGATAGTAAGAGGGTTTACTAACAAAAAAAAAAAGTTTGAAATGTGTACTCCCTATTTTAAGTCACTTCTGAACAATACATTTAAACAATACATTTTAAAAAGCTTTTCAGCATTATGCAATGACTATTCAGGCCAGTCTGTTAAACTATATGAATATATATACATATTTATGTACGTGTGTATATAAATTAAGCATTTACAGTTGGAAAGAAAACCACAAGGCAAAAATGCTAAATCTCAATTCTCAGACTTGTTCAACTAACATTCTGTTGAACACTCTTCAGGTCTGCCAAAATTCAAAGTTTTGAGGCAAGGTCTTTGTGCAGCATAGTTAGAATCATAGAATTGTCTAGGTTGGAAGGGACCTTTAGATCATCAAGTCCAACCAAACACTGCCAAAACCACCACTAAACCATCTCCCTAAGCACCACATCTACCCGTCTTTTAAATACCTCCAGGGATGGTGATTGAACCACTTCCCTGGGCAGCCTGTTCCAATGTTTGATAAGCTTTTCAGTGAAGAAATTTCTCCTAATATCCATCCTAAACCTCCCCTGGCACAACTTGAGGCTGTTTCCTCTTGTCCTATTGCTTGGTACCTGGGAGAAGAGACCAACCCCCACCTCGCTACAACCTCCTTTCAGGTAGTTGGAGAGAGAGATAAAGTCTCCCCTCAGCCTCCTTTTCTCCAGCCTAAACAACCCCAGTTCCCTCAGCCGCTCCTCGTAAGACTTGTGCTCCAGACCTCTCACCAGCTTCGTGGCCCTTCTCTGGACCCGCTCCAGCACCTCAATGTCTTCCTTGTACTGAGGGGCCCAAAACTGAACGCAGTACTTGGGGTGAGGTCTCGCCAGTGCAAGGGGACAATCACTTCCCTGGTCCTGCTCACCTCACTGTTCCTGATACAAGTCAGGATTCTGTTGGCCTTCTTGGCCAGCAGGACACACTGCCAGCTCATGTTCAGCCAGCAGTTGATGAACACCCCCAGGTCCTTTTCTGCCAGGCAGCTCTCCAGCCACTCTTCCCCAAGCTTGTAACACTGCATGAGGTTGTGGTGACCCAAGGGCAGGACTTGGCACATGGCCTTGTTGAACCTCATAATTACTCAAAGATTTTCATCTGCTGGTCACCTCTGAAAATTTGGACTACTTTTTAATGATGTTTCTTTACACATATGCTTGATTACTACACGGTAATCACAGCGGGAAAATGGCTTTTAAAGCAATCTTATTTATATCCTGAAGATTTTTTAAATACTTACAAATTTTCTTTAACAAATATGGTCTTTTTCTGCTGGCAGATATTGATGTTCAGCCATTTCTTTAATGCTGCAAAAGTCAACCTGATTCCATTTACTTTCATTTCTCATTCACCAGTGTTATCCATTAAGCTAGTCAGATTATGCATAGCTTTAAGATATGTTTCTCTAAGTTACACAATATAAGGAGAACAAAATGAAATTCTAGTTTAAAGGAGGAGGGGAAAGAGGTTAATCAATGCTGTATTTTTCCCATAATAGGCTTACCAAGCTTTTATAAGTTTCTTTCATTGCATAGCATGCTATTATTTATAACCATTGTCAATTTGTTTGTGACATGCGTTTTTCAGCAAGTTTCTGATTTAAGTTGCAGTCACTAAAACACCATGTCCACATGCTGCAACAATTGTATATTTAACAATAATAGTTTCTTTCCATTTGTAAAAGGGGCATTTGTGGAGAAAAATGTAAAATAATCATTACACATAAATTGGTAGGCGTACAGCACTGGAATAAGAAATATACCTTTATTTTGTTTGTTCCTATTGTAGACAGTAGCTGCAAAGGGCATTCAGCACATAATTAAGCCCCCTAAGAATGAGATGTTTATTCATTAACTTTGGTGATTTTAAACAAGAATGTCGAATAAGCTTATTGGTGCTATCTGCACACCACTCAGCTAAGAACTGTGTTAGGATAATCTGGCACATTTCAATTACTGCAACCTCTCACAATGAATGATATTTAGTTAGAAGAGTCATTATTGAGTATTCTAGTCAGGGTAGGGTGCAAGATATTTCAGATAAAAACTGGTGATTTACGTAATTAGAAACCTCTGTCACAAATGTTAATTGACCTATTTAGGAAATTCTTCAGAGTTACATTAGGAACCTTCTGTTTTCAAAGTTTACCTAAACATTTCTGAAAGCTATTTAATTTTATTTTTTTAAAAACAGCAACCACATCTCTGGTGTTCCCAGAGTATGACAAATGAAATGAAGACTTCTGTTGCGTTCTTGGCAAGAGGAGTGATTTTGGTCAAGGGTAGTAAAGGAAGACATTCATCACAGCTAGTCAATCTGAAACAAATTGTATTTGTAGATGTCCTGACTTTCACGCAAACCTTTAGGGAGCGTGTTCAAAATGAAGGACATGGTAAATTACAAACCAATTCTGCTGATGTTTGCTATGGGGTCTTTAAAGCAATTATGTCGGTAGCAGGTTGCTCCGATTCATTTGCTTCTTAAAATGTAGTTTCTTCATTACACTCAACAACCTTTCTCCTTCCACTTCTGTGACTCTTCCATATGCGTTTGCCTTAGGCTCACAGTTTGGAAATAGTTTTCATTTATATACAATAATGGCATTAAGTTGTGCACATTGGAATAAGGTTGAGAACACACTCAAAATTACGTAGTTTCCTAAGCTTCAGAAGTCTATTTATTTTACAGTTCTGTTAGCTTAAAGGTAATATTTCTAATAACATGCTCTTACCTTTTTCTGCTTGGACTAACAATGAGAGACATCTGTTTACTTCTATCTTCATATCTCTGTTGCATGTTTGAATGTTTTCCCGCTGTGGTAAAATTTATACTGGATCTCTAATGAACAAAAAATAAAGATTGTTCCTCTGAAAAGATTATGCTAGCCAGGATAGGCGCACTTAATATTTAGTTTAGAAATGCGTGTTGCCTTTAACAGCCGCTGTCATAAGTGAGCCTTCATACATATTCTAGTCTGAATCCTAGTCTGACAGAGACGAAGCAGGGGCTGACAACCAATGTCAAGATTGTCCGGTCTATTGGTTGTCCAGGAGCAAAAGAAAGAAAAAAAAGACACTCTTAATCTGCTAAATGTTATTTCCATCTAGCATGCAATATTTGGTTTCCATTGTGAAGTGATTTTTGCATACTAAGTATGCATATTTTTCTTTATTTATCCTCTCTTAAGACTTCCCTTAAAACCTTCACTTAAACAGGAATATTATCGGATATTCAAGACATGGCTACAGGTTCTAAAGTGGACTTTTTCAATAAAAACATTTTAAATCAGTTTCATACTTCGTTGACCCTCTGGAGTGAGTGCAACAAATTCTGTGAAGGACTAACTACTCAAAGTATTTTGTCTTGGTTGTTTTCACTTACTAAAGTCACATGGGAGTTAGCAAACAGTGCATCAGGTAAAAGTGCTTGATTTTGCTGTCTACGTGTAGAGTCATGATACCCAAAAGGAGAAGGAAGGAGTTACACAGAACCCCAAGGAAATTCCCAAGGAAAACATGAGCAAAAGGAAGAGGCATGTGAATAAAAGATTTTATAATATAAAAAATCAACTTTAAAAAACAAATATTTAATAATTTTTAAAAAACATGTATTCAGCAAATTAGACCAATTTTTTCACCATATTTCTTTCTCAGAATAACAATGTCATCTTGTACACTAAACTACTCAGTATGTGAAAACTGAAATTTTAAAGCAAGTATTCACAATAGCTCTCTAATTGCAAAATTAGATTTAATATCCCAAAGCTGTTTCACTGGAAGTCAGTTACAGATGTTCCACTGGATAAAAAGCAAGGGAGGCCTGGCCTGGCTCAGCTAACATTTCCTGAACATTCCTGTTGTCTCCTCTGCTCTTGCTTAGTTCTTTTGCCTTCGTTCACAGTACTTGGACAACTAGTCACAACTTTTCTGCTGAAGTTAATGGCAAACGCCATAAATTGCTCCAGTGTTAATTAAATCTCATTCTTCATTGAATTAATCTACATTTGCAAGAATTTTCTTTGTGCTTATTCTGTCTGAATATAAAGTAATATTTTTAAACTTGTCTTTTCCATGTCATTTTAAATAATACATGCAGCAGCTTCTAAATCGCGTTCTTGATCCATAATTGTACTGAAATGTTTAGAGATTAATGTGCATTATCTAAGTGACTCATAAATTCTAACTTGTTATGCATTGCAAACAGCTGATGTATGATCCAGTAGGTTACTGACAAGTTGTTCAGCCAGTTTCCAATACTGTATTTTACAGTTAAGAAATAAATAATCATTTTACTATATAAACTCAAATGTGTCTGGAAAACAAATTGTCTGATTCCAATGACTGGTTTATATATACATAATATTAAACTCTAAGCTCCATTTTTCAGAATTAGATTGTTCTCCTAAAATTATAAAACAATTTTTTTGTCCTGTAATTGAAGATCAATGAAGACTAACAAAAATTTTTTTACAGGGTAGAGTAATGGAGTAATGGGATTCAGGAAATTCAGTTCAAGGATGATGGGCTATGGTCTATCAACAGTAGAGAAGATATGAGTCTACCTTCTTCCCTCAACTTGTACATTTTTCTGTCATTTACTAATTAGACATGAGGTGAATTTTTGATGTCTCATTGCGATATATTCATAGATACGATTTAGTCTAATAAAAGGAAAATATTTTAACTGATATTTATCATCCCTCTGTGCCAATTTACAGAAAGTATTGATTTTAGTTTATAAATAATGCAACTCTGACTAGAATATAAAATCTTTGGAGAGAGGAAATAGAGAAAATCGCATTTTTCTAATGTGGTGTTAAATACTATTTATGTTTTTAAATGCTTGCTTGTATTTGGAAGTGAATTTTGCGTGGTCAAAGAAGCAAGTTAACAGCATGGAAGATTAAAGTCTGTACCTTTTCAGAGAACATGAGTGACTGCGGAGCTGTATTAACTTAGTTCCCTGGTATATATTATTTTGGTGCTGGGAGACTATCTTTAGGAGTAGAGCATAGTTCTATCTGCATTTATCTCCCTGACCTTTTCTTTGATACAATCAGGTTCAGTGGTACCAGTTTCAATGGTAACTTTTGTTACAGGCAACATACTGCAATACAGAAAAAGCGATTAATCTCAGATGAACAAAGATTCAACAAAACTAAATTTCACTGTGAATAGTTTCTCATGTTGCAACCTGTAGAAGCTGATGTAAAAGGAAGTAAGTTGTGTCCCAAAACGTCCACCCTTGTCCCACACAGCTTTCGTATCCCTTAGAGCCACCTGCACCGAACGCACTCCTAAGGCATTACCATGATATCGTAAGGTTTTTACGTCACAGTCCAAGGTATGTATCAGTGCAGTTCTGCGCAGGTTCAGGGGCATATTGCAGGGTATCTTTATCTGTTTTCCAAGTAACCTAACATCCCATTTACTTCATTTTCTTCCCCTTGAAAATTTTTGCTTTTCTGTTATAACCATTAATCTGTGACATGACTGGTTCATAAAGATGGCCTGACGTTTCTAGGCAAGCACCGAAGATATTACCTGCAAGACTGGGTGGTCAGCAACTCCAAAAGGCAGGCTACTGCATGAAAAATCAGTTCAGATCTTTCTTTTCCACATGGATATATACAGTAGCATTCTGGTTAAACTTTCTAGATAGCTTTATATTCTTATAAACATAATAAATCTAAGCTCTTTTAAGCAGCAGTGTGAATAAAATATTCTTAATTTTTCCATTTTGAGATGATGGTTATATTGTCAGACATTAGAAATATGGCTTTCTCATGCAATTTTAGAGAGAATAAGACTAACATCTTCAAAAATAATTTGAGTGGGTGGAATATATGTCAGTTTTGATGAGCAAGTCACTATTATTCAGTCTTTCAGTTGATGGAGGGTTACAATTAATTAAAATCTCAATCTGTAATTTCTTCTATAATTAAATATAATTTAAAGGTTAAAAAATGCATAATATGTACTATATATAGTTTTATTTCTATATGCATCTATATATTATAAAAACCTGTCTTTCAATATATGTATAAATAGTGTGAAAACAATGATTTGCCACTGATTCACTAGTCTAATACTAAATACTAAATAGTCTAATACTAAATAAATGTTAATGTCTTTCTGTTTGCTATAAGAAAATATCAATTTACCTGGTTGAAATAGTTTAATAGTTTTGTAATATTTTCATATTTACCAGATTGATATGAGCTACATGTTTATCTAACACTAAAATTACACTTTCATTGAAACTATCCAACACTTTCAAAAAAGTTCATGGATGAGAGGCACTCCATTCCTTACTCTCTCTATTAGTTTATATTTAAACCATCTTCCCACCTTTCTGTTTTAAGTTTTTGCAGTGACAGGTAAACAATTTAAGTACCTGATATACATACAATCTATTTCCTCAGTGGACTCTTTTGGATTAAGTAGTGATATGACGAACATTTAAAAGCTGTTTTCTGCAGGACTGACAGGTTTTCCAGGGAACTCGGGTCTCATTAAGCATCTCAGTGAAAGGGAAGAGCTGAGAGCTGCAGTTCACTGAGCGCCTTTGAAAATACTACCCCGTCACTGAGATGCTTAATGGAAACTGGCTTGTTTTACAAACCAGGCCGTTAGTCCTTTCTTAATCAATAAAATTCGCTGGAAGTGTAACATTTATTTCAGAAGGATGTGGGGTCATATATTATCTCGTACACTGATGGAAGCGTGGAGTAACTGTGGAAGTTAATGATTTAAATGCTGTGTGCTATACAAGTACTCGAAACTGCGAGCTTTATAGTCTTAACTTTATTACAAGGTGGCCAGTGTTTTGACCATTTTTTTCTGTTTCCTAAAGCATTAAAAAATCAGCTTATAGATTTGGGGTTTTTGCTTTTTTGTTCTTTTTCTGATGAGAAACACCTGCTTATCTCTTGAGGTTTTTTGGATACCTTTACAATAATTAAATATTAAAAGATATAGTAAAGGTAAATGTGATTAAAGTATACTGTTTGGACTTTAAAGCATGAAAAGATTCCATTACTCTGCGTTAAAGCAATATGAGATAGTCCTTGTAAGAATTGCAATATTTGCAACAGGAAGCAAGAGTAGCACGAATTTGTTAGCAGTAGTACAAATACTCCAGATTTTAATAAAAGAGATTGCTTTACTTTTAGTGACTTTCATGGCCATTTTTATGCAAAATAATATATTCATTTATTTGAGAAATTATTTTTATGCAGCTATAAAACATCAGATATGAAAATCATACAGCCAAGTTTCCACTGAAATATTCATTTAAAAAATTGAGGTTCCAAATTAAATCAGTGGAAAGTTTTTCAAGGAACCTTAATTGAGAATCATGTTTTATGTTTTGCTATGTAGTCTAATGGCCTACATGGTTCTGGTCAAGTCTCCATGATAACATGCCAGTGTTATTCCACATCATCCCTCATCCCTATCTGTCCCTATCAGTCTGTGCGTTGTACCGTCATCCCTTGTTTAGCCTAATTTCTCAAGGCTTAGCCTTCATGTGCCGTATACTCTGTTGTAGGTTTTCTGCTGCATTCATATGCTGTAGTATTTGGTTGATTTTACACACAAGGCAAACATTAATTCAGTGATCCTTGAGGACGAGTAGGTAGAACTACTCACATTTCAGAACATAAGGAACAAGCCTATGCATGTAAAACCATGAAGGGCATAATTGTCCATAAGGTGAGTGTGGCTCCCTTGGGATGCAGGTATCCTATTTTTCAGACTTGGGAGAATTCGGAGCTTTCTGTAAATTTCACTGGCAGTTAAGCATACCGATCATTTGTACGCAAAAAAAAAGGAGAAAAATGTTCATTAGTAGCCTAGTAATTTAGTTGATTTATTTTGAAAATTCATAATTTCTTTTTACCAGGAAAAAAGTTTATAATCAATCCTGTAATAAGTACTGCTTTTCTTCATTTCTTCTTGAAGCATACTTCCTGTATGAGAAATTTGGTTACAGAATGCAGCATTCTACTTCTGGCTACTTTACAGAATGATAAATTGGGAAGGTAAGCAACTCAAAATAGCAGTGTGGGGGTTGGTAATTCCGTAAATTCAAGGACCTACAGTGAAGTCTAGTGAAAGAGAGAATTATCCTCAAATCAACTTTGGCTATTTCACAGCTAAAATGTGGTAAAAGCTTCAGTGTTTGGAGGAGACTAATGATTTCAAAACAAAAAATATTGATCCACCAAAAGATTATTAAAAATTTTAAAAAATTGCTAGAGTTTCTTTCTAGACAGAAAACTGTGGGTGAGGAAAGGCTGGTTAGAAAAAAAACCCCACACCTAAAACCAAGCAAAAACATTCCCCCAAAATATCCAAATGAAGTCTTTTTTAACATTTTTTAATTACTTCCTAGCTTCCACAGAATAGGAATGGTAAGTTGTTTCTTATTCCATGATAAAGAGGAGTATGGAATAATACCTCTCTCTTTCGCTCTCTGTTTTTCTGACATCAGTGGATGAGCGAGTTTATGCCAGTGCTATACATAGACATATGTGGATGGCTCCTCTGTAGTTCTTATTTGTTAAAAAAAATATTTATTTTAGTAAATATGTTAGCAAATAAAAATATGTACCTATCTATTTAACTTTTTAAAGGCATATAAAAGAATTCCAATTCAAATTAACTGCTAATTGTGAGATATTGGACCAAATAACAGAGATTATTCACCTTCAAAGAAGTTTAGAAATGTAACTGGCATTTATTTTCATGCTAGTAAATTTAATTAAATATGTGCTTGTTTACAAATTTCTCTTAAGCTTTTGCTATGAACTTCTAACAGTGAAATAGACATAGTATCAATTGTTTTAAAAGAGAGAACATACACTAGCATCAATCAAACAGTCCAGGGACTGCCATTTGGATATTAGTGCATGCTTCTTTAGGTTGATACACTCACCTTTACTTGCTTTGCCATATTTCCTGAGGACATAACATCGATAGCCCACTTTTGTCCACCAAGTAGTGGCTTACTGCTGCAATAAAAAGTTATTCTGAGTATTTAAGTGGGAAAAGAACTGTTGGAAACATTAAATTCTTTCTGTCAGGCAGCTGGGATTTAACTGTAGCACACTCAGTTATAAAACAGGTTTTCATTGATCTGAGTGGTTGAATTCTTAACTGTAGTTTATTTTCCCTTTGATTTTGAAATCCATAAGTGCCAGTCATAGCTTTGAGAACGAAAACCATTGGCATGGGAGTTTAAATTAAAAGTGATAAATTGAGACTGCTAGTGACCACTACCTCAGCCAAACACAAATGCCATGACTGTAGCTCTAAATATCGCTGCACGCTCCATTTTAAATTAAGTGTGACGAATTAGGCAGGAAGTTAATTGCTAGCTTGGAATAAAAACAATGATGATGATTGGAAAAGGCACCATACAACAATTTTTTATTACTTTGCAGCAATCCCATCTGACGTATCAAAAAATAAAGAAACACTAATAAAAATTAGTCTGATTGAAAAAGTGGGCATTTGCTATGGGTGGGTATATCTGTGGCAATAGCTGTGTGTACGTGAAGGTGACTTTCCTTTGAGAATGCGTTTGCCAGCTTAAAAATGTAAGAGCAAATTGAATGATGCATGAGACATTCTTGTACCTAGGTTGTAGGTTGCTGGGAGTTAGCTACATATATCTCTATCACTACTGACTAGATATTAGAGTTGCTGTCAACTGTTTCAGTGGCAGCAAGTGCCAGGATGAACAATTACTCTTTAAGAGAGTGTGACCTTAAAGACCAGGTGGAGCTGTAAATCTTATATCTTCTTAACTAGTCTCTCATTTATTTTACTTTATGTCCATTATGCACAGATATAAAAGTGGACGCAACGATATTCAGGAATTCACTGGACAACAGTTTCCCTTTTCTAAAGTTTCAGATTTAATCCTAGTTTTAGTATCAGTGGGACTTTTTCACAACTAATTGGTTATTTGTTTTTTCTATCAATTTCTACCTAATGCCCTTGGTAGTATATAAATTGCTGATATATTTATCCGTTTGCTTCAGGTGAAAAAACTATTTTTAAAAAAGCTACAAAAGCTGAAATCAATGCAAATGAGTCTTTAGCTCCTAAATCAAAGACATAAGTATTTGAGGTTGAACATGTAATATGAGTTACTATGGAGTTCTCAGTGCAAGGGTGAAAGTATAAATAAGAGTACTAAACTGAGCTCTTTGTTTTTCTTGTTGTTACAAAGCAGCTTGCTCGGCACTCCCTTTTTTACCTTTGCACTTCCCTTCTGGTCTCATGCTCGATTTCTTTCCCACTGCAAAGTTGACGGCGTCATTTGTGGGTGCTGCTCTGCCTTGGAGTGACTGGTAATGCATACATTCATACATACATACATCACCAGTTGTCGTGGGAAGATTGCCATGTTACTTATTCCTAGAGGGAGCAGCCTTAAAGTTAAGAATTGCTTTAGCTCATCAGTGAGTGACATGAATGCACAGCATACTTTCAGCATCCACTGGAGTTTTAAGTCTTGTACCAGTTTGCTAATCATGAAGTGAGCTAGTTGCTGTATACTCTCAATCTGTCACTGTGCGAGCCTTATTTATTCTGAAGAGAGCTGTACAGTTTTAATCAAAATTTGTTACTGTGCTATGTCGTTCTGCTTGTATAGTTAATGATTTTCCAATATTGCTACCATACACATTTTCAAATCTTTGAGATTCAACCATAAATATTTGTTCAAGTTACACTTTTTGTTGTACAGCCTCAAACCAAGAGTTAAATTTTAGTAAACTGTTAAAATAATTGTATTAGTCTGGTATCATGACCAGAGAGTGGGTCTTACTAATTTGGAACCCTCTTCTTGCACAACTAAAACTTGCCTTGCAGCAGAACAAATGTTGCAAGACACTAGCTAGTAAAGACAGAACAACTGATGCACAAGAACTGAATGCTTAGAAGAAATTGAGTACTGAAAGAAAAAACACCAAAGCTTTGTGTATGGGTTGCATAGAAAGCTGTAACTTCTGACTGGATTTTGGAAGGGCAGCTTTCTGGTCTGTTTAAACTCTGGTGTCTTGTAGTATCTGTCTACATACTGTAGGTACTATCTGAACCCTAATGTTAGGGCTAGAACAGGGGACTGTCAGACCTTGAGAGGCAGAGTTTGCAATCTTCGTGCAGTTCACTGGAGCTCACGTAGCTGTGCATGAGTTTACTAGAGAATCGTGCAAATATTATGCATGTTTGTTGTCTTGTTCACCTGGCAACTATTTGACATTTTCAGTGTTGAGACTGAAGAGAGACCAGTTGCTTTATCACTAATATCGTAAAAGATTTCATGCTTTTTACAACTTTTCTGTTTAGAATAAGCCTGGATGGACTGTTAGCATGATCTGAAATTCAATAGTCCATTTGCAGCATCTAAAATCACCATTTTGAAATATATTTTTTAAATAAAATTATTGATGTTGTATAACTACACTTACTCTGATAAAATGTGGGAAATATTTTTTTTATTTTTCAGACAATTCTGCTATAATTATGGTCAAAATACGCTTAATAACTCATTATATTTTTGGGGAACAGTGGAGACTCTGTGTATCCCTTTGGTGGTAGTGTCTACTGGCTATGGGCAGATTCCTGCCTGAAGATGTACAATTATCTGAAAAAGAGTCTAGTCCGGTTAGTGCTTATTGAATGAGTAGAAAATATTCCATTCAATATTGGAAAATATTCTACAAGCTCACTTAGGTGAGCCAGCTAAGTACAGCCTGTCACTCCCTTGACAGCAGAGTGGGTTGGAGGTCCCTGGTTTGATCTGCAGAGGAGTTACTGATGCGGTACATTAACATATGCAGGAGTTTGGCAATGTAAAACCTCCTATCATGCACTTATCTCAGTTGGCAATTAATTTATTTTAATCCTGCAAACGTTAGAGAATGTGAAAAGGGCAGTTTGTAGTCAGTATAACTTGCAGTTCAAAAGTAAGTGTTTAATTGTTGCCTAAATGAATGGGTTTCAGGCGTTTGATTGCTGCCAGTATTGCTCCTCTTGATACGCCTGAGTAGCTCTATATAAACCATTATTTTCTGAAAGAATCGTGTTTAGGAATAGATTATCCTTACATACTCTGAAGCTATCATTGCTTCTGCTGTGCGTAACCATTCACCAGCATGCTTTTTAGCAAAGAGATTTAACTACTCTGCATTAATTTAGAAGTGAAGCATCAGCTAGGTGTCCTGTCTTTTTAAAGACTTAACACTGATGTCAAAATCACAATATTTTCTTTTTTTGCTGGTAACTGAACTCTCATCTCAGTTATAAAATACATGCTGCTGCTTAATAAAATTAGTTCCGCTTAATAATATCTCTGGAAATTTTAATTATCCTTGTACTGTCCCTTCAAAAGTACAGGCCTTTAATCTGAACTTGGTTAACTGAATAAATTCTGGTTTTCTTTTTTAATAAGTTTTAAAACCTATTTTTTCTCATATCCAGTGGTATCAGTGACTGGATATAGGAAAGCAATAAATTAAGACATTTATAAAGTCTTTATTCAAAGTCAGACCTACCTAATTTCAGCCTTTCACTTCATCTTAATGGGTGCTATCCCTATATTTTCATCAAAATACCTTTACTTTTTTTTCTTTAAGACAAAATGATTTGTAGTAGGAGTAGGAAGACTGGTATAACTTCATTTCTTTCAAATTTGTGCTTGGGGCAGTTTCCTGTATTTCCTGCTGATTTGGCTGGAATATTGGCAATAATTGCTGCAACTAGTTCGCAGTTATATATTTATTGTTGGGTCTGTCTTTATGCAGATATTGATTCTCATGAAAGACATAGAAATAATATATCCTTTGTACTTCTCTAAATATGCCTGAAATTTGCTGTTTTCACTCCAAAGTTGTTTGTGAAGAACTAGTAAAAAGAGGACAGATGATGGGCAGATAGCGTGCTCCCATAAACTGCTTTTGTGGAAGATAAATTCTGTTTCTTTTTAAAAGGCAGTATTTTCATCTTACCTAGAATTATTTTTTTGCTTTGCTGAATACACAGACAATGACAAAGCCAGAGTAAATGAATTTGAGTTTTTCACTCTTGTCAGGCCTGCATTTTCTATGCATAAACACAAATATGGGCATATATATAAGTATATATACATGCATATATGCATATTTATGCAGAGAGAGAGAAAGAAAAAAAGTTAAAAATAAGTTTGACCCATTTCAGCTCATTCTGCCTGCCATTACAGGCAACGCTTGGCCAGTAACAGCTTTGCTGTCTGAGCTGTGGCATGATGCCATTCCACACCTCCTTTCTGCACCTTGGCTATTTTAAAAGAACAACTTAGGAAATAGAGTCATTTCTGCCATTTGGAGAATGAGCTCTTTGCCTTACTGCATTGCAAGCTCGGAACAGCAGTATCAGAAAATAAGCAATAGCCCCGTCCTCCCTAAGCCATCCCACAGAGCTATGGCAAGACAGTAACAGCAGGAGCCTGGGCCTAAAACTGAATGAATGGACCGAGGTCCAGCTTCTGTTGCAGCTCTGAGTCGGGGTGCCTGGGCAGCTTGCCCGAGGGTGGCAGCTGGTGCTCACTGCCAGCCGATGGCAGTGACTTTTCTCTGCGTCCTCGGAAGCAAGGCTGAGGCCACGTCTCACTCCTCCCTAGGACAGAACAGCTTTCGGCACAGATTCTTGTCTAATGTTTGATGGGTACGGAGGAATCATGAAAGCTTTTACAAATTGAGTTTTGCTTTTCAATCACTGTTAAATCAGCATCACAGTAAACCTACCGGATGTCATGCCTCACAGTCTTGTAGGTGACAGATCTGTCACGTCATGTCAGACCTCAAGGAAAATGGGAAGGGAGAGACCCTCCCTCGCACAGCCGCTGTAGTGGAGAGGGTTGTGCATTGATCTGGAAGCCAGGATTTCTGCATACCCTCTGACTTTTATCAGTCAAAGCCTCACGTTTCTATACTCTGGGCAGAAGCTGTTATTTTACACTGAAGTCACCTGACAAATTGGACATGGTTATTTCTGGGAGATCTGGCATCTTCAGTATAACTTTCCTTTGTCTGATACTCAAGCATGACTTAATGTGTAAATGAACTTGGTTTGGACTAACTTCAGTTAATTAGGAATTGCTTTAAATTCATTTGAAATAAGTAATTTGTAATTTGAAAAAAATCACCCAAACTTCTGCATTATATTTGCTATCCTTTCAGAAAACCCTATTTAAAAGTGATTTATGTTAGACCAGGGTACATTTTTCTCTCAGCAAGGGTCTCAGTTTCTGCTCTCATACACAAATACTTTCTTACGCTTGTCAGCAGTTGAAAAACAAGGTGAAATCCCACAACTACATAGGTCCTGAAAACAGTAAGTCCCCAGGGCAGACCTAATGCTTGAGAACGTACTAACAGGGAAATCTTACCTTTTTGCTGTACTGCAGATAAACAGAAAACTTCATGAAGCAGAGCTGGTAAGGCAGTCCCTTTCCCCACCACCAAATCCATGCCTTTGTTAAGTTCTGAAGCTTTCTGCATATGCAAGTTATGTGTGAATATGCAAATTAAATTATTAGAGCCAAAAGCTGAAGGCTTGGAAATTATCAGAGCCTATTTGCTGTACTCTTGAAATACTCAGGAGTCACTTGTTGGGTGCCTTGAAGCTCTGGAAACAACACTGAAAGTGGAGGCAGCCAGGGAAAACAGTGAATGACATCTTTATATTTCTAAACAGAACAGAAATAGAAATACCCCAAACAGCATAGAGCTAAAGACATTTTGTTTTTCGTATATGCTACATAGTGGAGATTGTGACAGTTCTGATAGTCTTGGCATTTTCATGTTGCTTTCTAGACCTCTAGGGTTCAGATGAGTTGCGAGCAAGCTCTCCGATTTGTGTCTCAGTAGCAAAACCCTCAGTAATAAGAATGCAGCACATCAGTTGTTACTTTATTATTTTTATTACTACTACTATTACTGCTACTACAAGTACTACTGCTACTACTACTATTATTTTAAGTATCACCATCCCTCCTATGATTCTTATGAACAGTCAAAGGCTTCAGTGTTAAAAGGAAAAGAGAGAAATTCTTAGTTGGGTTATACCTTTTCCCAACAGGTTGCGAGATGCTAACCTTATTGTTGATGGAGTTCTTCAATTCAGGTCAGGAATCCAGTTTCCATTCAAAACAATGTTTTAAAAACACATTTGTATTGCAGTTGCTAAATCCTAGTTTGGGAATGTGTTGTACAGGCATTTGTTTAGTTCTTTGTCTGAGCTAATTACTTGGATCAGCCTGTATTCTTTAGAAGGATTACAGGCTAGGTCACTTCAGAAAGAGACCTTTGCTTGCCTCTAAAACACAGTTGTGGTTGCTAGAACAGATTGCTGCAGGTTTCCATCTTCATATGTTCTGCATTAATGCTCACCAGCATTCATTCAGTTTTTATTCAAAATTTTAATTGCTTCACCAATGAAAGGACAAAAAAGCAATTGGGGATAGGAATAATAATCCCGTACAAATGACTGCCTTTATAATTCTTCAAAGATACTTTATGATGTTTGCACAACATGCCAAATATCTCCTAAACGTAAAAGACATATTTCTTGCTGGAAGAATCATATGAGAAGCAGCATTTCCTATTGGTTGTACTGTGCCGATTGCTGTATACGGGCTATAAACTTACGCAGTGGTTTACCAGTTTCTGGTTTGCAAAATGAAAGTGTCTTATCCTCTGAAAACCTACTATATTTTTTTACAAGTCAATTTACTTGCAGTAGTTGTCTTCTGAAGTCCTGGTTATGACTTTCATATATAATATGAACTTCATTCATTATCTGGTAATTATTTGTTGGGAGGTGGTTGTGTATACCTTCTAAGTATACCTTGAAAGCTCTGAAATGAAACGAGGTACTGAAAGAGCACTGTGATCTGCTGGTGCTGCTGGTGATGGTGCCCATGGTCTCTCTTCTCCTCCCCTAAAACTAGTGAGATCCTCCTCAGCAGTCACCCTCTCACCAGTGCTTTCTGCTGTGCAAGGGTGGTGAGAAGTGCTTCCTTCGGGACTGCTCCTGTAGATGGTGTCCCTGGATCTTTGCCAGTGTGTTTGGAAGTGGGGCAGACAATATTTGGGTGCCATTTTTTGAGCAAACACATCCTAGACCATCAAATGAGCTGTTCAGGCTACCCCAAATGCAATAGTATTGTCTTAAGTACTTCTGTCTGTGACCCGAGCATGCACCAAATATCGCATTCTAGTGCAGCATAAAATTCCTGGTGACAGGCTGCCATATAACTGCACTCCACTGGGACCTCAGCAGAGTGTGTGAGTGATGCTGGGGTGTTAGGAATGGTCACGTGGTAATTTAGCCACAGTCCTTTAGACTTTGTGTTCACATCTGCCATGAGACGTGTCAAGGATTTATTTATTTATTTCCAAACTTAAATAATTCTAGAGATATTTGAAGCCATTTCAGACATTTGAAACAGTTCTTGTCCTAAGAAATGGCTTTTCTGTTTTCAGTAAAATATAAATTAAAGCCTGGAGTCCAATTATACACTTTTCTGATTAATTGTGTGTTTCTTGTAATTGGAGCACGTATAAAATAATGGGAAGATAACACACCTATATTGTAAATGTAAAGTGGTCAGCTGTCTGGCTAATAAAGCACTGAGCTTCTGCAGGCTTCATCACTTTCACAGAGTGTATTTAATTAAGGTCCTGTGTGCCTAAAGGCAAAAGCATTGAAGTTTGAGGGATGGAATGGAGTGACTGGACACATGTACTTCGATTGGCATTTGCACTGTAACTAGTCAGAAATGCGCTCTGAAATATGATTGATTCAGACAAATGTGCTGGTGAGGAAATTTTAGGTACAAGCTTTCTCAATCCTCCGTACTAGTTCTGTTTTTCCACAAAGAAATGAAGGGTATAATTGATTTTCTTTAAACTTTGTATGCTTACATATTCTTTTCTAAAGTTTAAAAACAGGGCTATAACAAATCCGTATGCCAAAATGCACACTTTGGAAAAAGCAGGGAGTTGTGGGCTGAGAAAGGCAGCAAACTGTTAAACAGTTGAAACCACGTAAGGTTTTTTAAGTGGGTAATTATATGAAATAGGATATAGAAATAGAAAACTATTCAAGCTTTAACTATAAAAAAATAAATTCATTTTGAGAGGATATACAAGTTCAGATTATATCTCACAGCCCAAGTAAATATGGAAAGCCTTCAAAGTTCTGTCTGTGTAAACCACAGCATTTTCATGGTTTTTCATGATTTCCCAGCTCATCACCACTTAAGTCTCCTGAGCAAAGCTGTGTGACTAATTGATTTTTCATCTCACTGGCCATAATGAATATTGAAAAAATGATACTAATTGAGTATTTTAAAAAAATCTAAACCATAAGTTTAACTTAAGCATACAGGTAGGAATCAAAGCTTTATTCTTTCTTCAAAATAAATCAGTTTTTGAACTTTCTAATTCACTACCCTTTGTGCTGATTGTTTATCTTCCTTCCCTGGCAAAACCACTTAGACGAGATAATTAGGTGTTAGACATGATTGAGGGTCCATTTAAAATTGCGTTTTTTGTAAATGACGGGTCTGAGAAGCTCTGTATACTATAGCCAGTGATTTCTGTCAAATGCCAATAATAGGGACTCAGATTTCTGTCTGATAAATAAATTGCTAAACATATTTGCTGTTAAAAAACTAATGCGACATTAGCCATAGCTATACCCTGTCATGGTTCTGTTCTTTGTTTACAGAGATTTTACATCATTCCCTAATAAGGGGTTCTCATTTTTAGCAATTATGAAACCTTTTAGTGCCAGTCATTCACTAAGCAAAAAATACAAGATGACTGATTTCTACTAGTTGGTTTTTTTTCTTTTTAATATTATGGATTCATTCTCAAAGAGTAACTTCGTAAATGTTTTTAGAAATACAGGGGGGGAAAAAAAAGATAGCTGACAGCATACAATGAGACTGTATGGATCCAGTCACTGCTGAAGTCAGGGAGGATTTTGCCCTTTGCTTCCCCTGAAGATGGGTCCCAGAATTTCTTTTTTAGAATTTCCTGTGGCATTAGGTCCTGCCTATGCTGAGAAATGAAGAAACCTATCTTTCCGTCTGGAAATTTCTCCTGATAAATGCACTGTGTGTCTATGGTTAACAAAAGTAAATATCTCATGATGGTAGATATGCTGGACAGAGATAATTTTATTTATAAAGTAATCATTCCTCTTCTGAAAGTTCTGAACGTCATGATTTCAAGGACCTTTCTGAATGACAATGACAAGAATTGTGTTAATATATTTATACTAATGATTATATTTTTTACTTTTTTTTTTCAACTCATCATGGAAAATATGCTATACCGGATCAATTCAATTATCCCCTTAATCCAGTAGTTATTTTTTTCTGACAGTTATCAATACCAGATAATTCAGAGGAAAATTCAAAACTATTTGCCAGTTACAAGATCATCATCTGAAGTGAAACATCATATATTTCAGAGTATTTAGTAGATTTTCTCTCTTTCAAAATGTTTTCTTGTTTTAGAACTTCTTGTTGTTTAGGTATCAACATCCAGTCTCTTTTAGTTGTATTTGGTAAACATTTACCCTTAGCTAGTGACAATTTATGACAGATTGAATTGAATTGCTATTATTTCATATGGCCACATAAAACTATTAAAAGTAGGAAAAAAAAAAGTCTGACTCATTTCTTTAATTTGGTGATTGCATGGAGGATTTCCACTGTCGCAGGGATTAAGTTCTCTAACATGCTGCAGGAATATTTAGGAAGAAAACATCAATCAGTTTCCAGTGGCATTTGACAGATCTGTACATGGGGCTGTGTGATACCGCTGCCCACAGCACCCACATTGCCCGGGATGGCTGGGATCCTCCTGCTCCTGCATCTGACTGTCCGCAGTGATTTCAGAGGGGTTTAGATCCCTTTAGAAGCTATTTGAGGTAATGTGGGCAAGTAACTACTGTTAGGAAACACTATGAAGGCCTCACCACCACAGAAACAGAACTTTAGACTTTCCTTCTGTAAAGATAAATATTCCTTCATTCTATAAAAATCTTCACATTTCCCTCTATTATTTACAGTAGACTTTAAAAAAAAAGTCATAACATTTATGATTCTCAGAGGCTTAGCGAGGAATCTGCTCCCTGTCATAAAAATTCGTAGTAAAGCTTAGGCCTTGGAGACTGAAGGTGTGTGTGACTTCCAGAGCTGGAGACAGTTGGCTGAGAAGGTCTTGCTCACTGTCTTGAACAGTTCAAACCCAGAAGGTTACAGAAGTGCCTGCACGTGTAATCGCGACTCCTGTGGGATGGTAAAGTAAACCACAAAATTCTCCATAAGGTTGCAAGACCATTCTGTCCAGCCTTTTGCCTAAGCAGCAGGGCTACGCTATATAATTGGTTTCTTGCTTATTTAAGTATTTTTTCTTTTACTTTTCTAACTCCATCACCACCTCTTTACTTATCATATCGTATTCCTCTTGCTTTTTTTTTTTTTTTTATTTTGCGCTCTTTAATTGTATGCTATTGGAGCATATCTACATGACCTCATGACCTGCTGAAAAGGTTTCTTTTTTTAATGCCTATTCTATTTGTTTGACTGCTGATACTACACAATAAAAGGAACGCAGCTGCTTGAGGTGCTAGTTAATCACAGTGGGGTAGAAATAGCCCATAGTGGTTGGGTACTTTGCAGTGACAAGAAAAATAGTGGAAAATCTCAAAATTACTTTATTTTGCAAGTGCTTTATCAAGTTACAGGGCAAGTAGTCTATCACTATTTGATTTTTGTGTAAATGGCTTTCAGAATAAGGAATTCCCCACTTGCATAAAAATAATGGAAACATTTTTACTTCATCCTATTATTTTAACTATTTCTTAAATATATTCTGTACCATTTTCTGCATTTTCACCTGAACTGTTTGCAGTTAGAAATTTTCTGATGACACTGTACTGAAAATGACTAAGATAATTTAAATGTCAACCTGATAAATGTAGCAATAGTGCTATCTGATAGATTTACCAAGTGTTTTGTACAACATTTGTGAATATCTATTCTTACCATGTTAGCACCCAGTGACACAGAATAAGGATAAAAGTTCCTGTACAGAAGGCACAGCATCAGCAAATGAAGAGAGACTCCTTGGTAAATAGAGAGTTCATGAAACCACAGCTTAGGGTCTGAAAAATGAAGAGCAAGTAAATAAGGAATTCTAAATAAGGGGAAGGGAAATGGGAAATGTAAAGCAGACAGGCGTGATTGCATGAGCCAGTAAGATAGTTACCACCCTACCACTTGCCCTGACTTCAATTTTGGGGTATTTCATTGTGGCGAGATGGTAGACAGGGTCTGTATTTCTTTGCTCAAAGGTCTGAACAATGGAACAGAATAGCAGAATAATCAAATTGATAACAACTGGACATCTAATTATTTTATCTTTCCTTTGTCTCTTCTGAATATAAGAACAAGAATGAAATAGAGACGTCTTCCTTAGATAAAGAACATTCAAGTTCTTTGTCTGTTCTTTCAAGATTGGTTAGTAAATCATGCTGTTTGTATAACTGTACAATTATTAGATCATTACATCAACATATTTGTTGGACAATATTTAGTATTGCATTTTCCTGCCAAAATGACTTGTCATAGTAGGCTTTCTAAATATGGAAAGAGCTAGAAGTCACAAACAAGAAGTAGTTTCTAAGCTGAAATTAAAACCACAAAAGCTCAAATAAAATGCCTTTGTGAAATTTAAGATTTATTTCATCTATGTAAAACAAAAAGTGCTCATAAGTAAGGTAAGATTTTCAGGAATTCTTCAGAATAAGCCTGAACTCACGCACCAAAAGCATTCCTAAACAATGTCAGTGAAACTGGCAGCATTAACATCTCTTTCGTAAGTTGATCCTTACTAATAGCTGGCTTGATATTGCCACCCAGTAAATAAATGACAGGAAAGATGACAGGGAATGCACTGTATCTCAACTTAATGCAAAAATAACCTGTGATTAGAATATAAAGGAATTCAAAAGAATAAAAAAATACATGAGGGAAGTCAGGAAAGTGAAAAAGGTTGGCTGAAGTTTTTTCTACATTATTTATGAGAGTTAAACGGAGCCCTGTCTGCCTGTGCACAATTCCTTTGCGTGACAGGGCCCTGATCCTGCTCAGGCAGTATCATATGATTAATATCAATCTGAAAAAGGATAAACTTTATGATAGAAATTAGACAGAAAGTAATTGTGGTTTTCAGAGGTGCAAGATGTCTTGGACCAAGTATAATTTCCCAGGGCTTGTGCTTCTCCGAGGTAGGCTCTGTGCATGTGGGGAGAAGGTGTGCTGGTGCGAGGACCATGAGGACCACGAGGACCACTGTAGTAGATCCCAAATGCAGTTAAACTGATAAACAGGAACAGATGAGCTGCTGACAGTTCTGTTGCTTTTATTTTAAGTGCTCTATCCCGTAGTGTATTCTAAGTAACTATCACCACCTCTGCAGGCGTATTATCCCAAATGTGTGCAGAAAAGGATATACTGGCATGACGCAAAACTTCTGAATACTAATTAGAAAACAGGTGTTTTACTCCATGTATTACTGTTCAAACATGGAAGTTATCTATCTCTAATATATGTAGCTGGCTTCCCCTAGGCCACTGGAAACTCAGTTATGCTTAATTGGTATTTCCTTACAGGTTCCATACATACAAAGCCATTAGCTAGCTTTTATTTTTTGCATTTTGTTTGAATGTCAAGACAGCCCATGTTGCTGGCCTTTTATTTTTGTTTATAAAGCAAAAATAATGAAGAATCATCATGATTATCCAATTTGTATGCACATTGAACAGAAGACAAAAGCAATGGCAGTAGAGAGGCAGATAAAAAGAACTCAAAACAGGAAACTGATCTGTTCCCACAGAATGCAGAGACTCATGAATGACAAAATGTTTGCAAGAATAAATGTGCTACCTTATGAAACAATATGCTACAGCATTCCTTTTTTTATTTAATGGGATTATATTGGCAAATTTCATTACTGACTTTGGATTTTTTTTTTCTTTTTTATGTATGCTGGGAAGATATTTGCTTAGTAGAAGTCCAAAACAAGTATATGACAGGTTTAGGTTTCCCTGTGGTGTTGCATTCAGCATTACACTTCACTGAAAATGTCCCCGGGTGGTTTCCTTTATGCATATGACCAAACTGTTGTTGCCGTCATCGTGTTGCCTTAATTCCTCAGTGAGCTTCCCGGGGGAGTTGTGCAGAAAGAGGACAAATGACAACAGGCCAGCTTTTGTCATCATCTCTGCGTATATATATGCAGTAAATACCAGAGCAAACTAAAAATATGGAAATCTTCATCGACTGCCAGCAGGCCAGAATAGTTGTTGGTCAGCAGTTGACTGTTCTTGATGTTAATCTTTACGTTAGCATGACTGGCATGTGGCTTATCCCATGGGTATCAGTATTAGCTCTCCTATGCCTGACAGTATTCGACAGGAAAAGTTTCTATTGAACATCAAACTGACAAACCCTCATGTATAGCAACTCTCAAGACAAATAGCTGTAATACTTACATAGGCTACATAAGGGTCTCAGAGGTCTGTCACAGCAATGTCTGATATTCATTTGCAGAATGCGCATAAAAAACCAAATGCAGCACATGATTTTTATTTTGTATTTAATTTTCAAATGTTAATTTAAACCTCATGAACAAGTTTTTAAATATTAGAAATATCTACTTTTCTTCTCCATGTATGCTTCTCAATGATTACAAGGAAGAAAGATTCAGACTGTTGTGTTTTCTGTATAAACAACCGCCTTTTCTATAAACAACTAAATATTATGCTTAAATTGCTATATTTATGGTGAAAAATAAAATAGCTCTTAAAAGACTTAGGGGATCAGTATAAAAAAATCAGTGAGCAAAGGCAGAGAAATACAGAATCAATAACTGCAATTCATAGCAGAAGTAAATTTTTTTTCAAAATCCAGAATTAGATAATAGAATAGTAAATAACAAAATAATGGGTAAAGGACAAGACTGGTCTGTCTATGAAAATATTTGAATTGCTTTTAG
This sequence comes from Chroicocephalus ridibundus, assembly GCF_963924245.1. Classification (NCBI taxonomy): domain Eukaryota; kingdom Metazoa; phylum Chordata; class Aves; order Charadriiformes; family Laridae; genus Chroicocephalus; species Chroicocephalus ridibundus. The sequence continues at coordinate 119,109,125 of NC_086284.1, read as the reverse complement.
TGCACTGTCCATCAGATTTATCGGGGCAAGATTGTTAGGTAAAAAGTATTAACAAAGGAAACCATCAATTCAGAAGAATGTATCTATTCAGCTGCATTACTGGAAGAATGTCTCAGTCCCCTTGTCTCCTTTGACATTAGTTAGATTATTGACATACGTATATGTCAATCGTAACATTGAAAAAAAATGCATACCAACAATAGATAAGTAAATATGATACATGCATGAAGTACTAACTTCTAATTCATTTTCTCTCCAGACAAAATTAAATCACTTTTACTATCATTTTCAAGGTAAGACTCAATTTCCTGTTACTCGTGAAAATACACAGCTTTTCTGAGTGCCTGTTTTACTAAGTCCTATATTCCTTTTAAATTTTACATATCAGACTCAAACTCTATAGCTTCAGTCCTTGTGCATGATATGGACACGCGCGGCTAATGTGGCCTATTTGATGCCCTTCCTACAGTCCTGCAGGAATTTCTGCAAGAAAATATCCTGCAAGCTGATGTAGGAATTGGAGGGACAGAGTTTGGCTGTCCTTCATGAATAAGAATCTCTTTTTCCAGAATAACTTCCCTAATAGTATTCTGCTCATGGCTTCGTACCCACAAGGAAATAAGGAGACAGCTAGCATGAAGGACAGCACAGACTTACAAGAAATGCCTTTGCCTTACTTGTTTAGGGATGGGGAAATGGGTGGCAAAAAGAGATCAGAGATCTGTAAGAAAGAGGGCATTTGGCTCACTGTAAGAGGGGGATTTAAAATGTACTCGGCAATCTATACACTATTACATGGCAAAATGAAGATAATATTGTGGTATTGAGAGCTTTGCTAGAGCAGAGCTTCATAATCTGCTTCAGAGAGAGTTGTTATATTTAGTAGTGTGAAAAAGCACTGAACCAGGTAACTCTTAGCTTTTTATATTAATTTTTCATCTGGTTGGTTACCAAACTACTATGTTCTCAACATATATTTACTTTGCTAGTTAACATCCTACAGATTAAAAGGCCTAGAGGAAAATATTGTTTGCTTGCCTTTTTTTAAAGCATTATTCTATGTAAAGTAGAAAATACTATTTGCATTTTCTTTCCATTTATAAGGAAGTTTCTTGGTAACAAATGGAACCTTCAATACAATAAAATTTACATGAAACAAGCTGTCATTTGAGAGCTATGTGGTTGGAATGACGCCAGTCAATAATAGATTGCATACCTCTGGTTAATTTATTAGCCACCTGTTCATGAATCCATTACAAAAGCACATTAAGATGCTATCAGGTTGGGGTAGTATTTTGAGCTTCAGGCCTTTGAGGGTGTTTTTCATGTGAAATGACGCTAATAGAAAACTGAAATGAACAGTAGTACCTGCTGCTCTCCATAGAGGAAAAGGGGGAATATTCCATAGGTTGCAATTTCTGCTTCCATCCTCTTTGGAGGATGGGAGAGAAATAATAGGGTTTTTATGAAAACATTTTCTTACTTAATTAAAATAGAAGCTAATAAAGAAAACTTAATAATGCACACAAAGATTGCAAATGTTAGTGCAACTGGTGTCTTTTACAGACATATGGGAGTGTTACAAAATTATGAGGCTAATTTGTTTACTGCTTTTCATGAGAGAAGGCGTCATTTTCCATACGCATATTTCTGCAATTCAGAGCTCAATTTTTCAAAACGTAGCTCCTCAGAGTGTATCATTGTCACATACGCAGTTACAAAGTAAACTTACAAAATCAGAAGCTAAGAAAGTAGTAAGATGGAGAAGTACACTGGTCAGATTGCCAGAGGAAAAGAGATTTTAAGAACACGCTTGGATAGAAAAGGAGATGATCCATCCTTTGTGCTCATTCAGTCTGCACCACTGTGTGTTGTCCATACACAAATGAGACAATCAGAAAATGCAGGTTTTGTCTCAATATTGAGAAGTAATATTGTCACACTTAACATGGGCATCTCATGAAAAAGATCCCAAAAGAAAGTCGAAGTGCAGCAGAGTCCAGGAAGGAGCTATCGCACCATTGGTTTTAGAAAAAGAAGGAGAGAGAAAACAGCAGAAATGAGAAAAGCATACATTCTCAAATTACATTCATTTTGAATAGTACTAATGGAAAATATTCATGTGAACTGAGCGGCCCTCAGTAATCAGAAGCTTGGATATATATCTCAGTTGAAGGAAATTGCACATGGTGACTTTAGGATTGACTCACTACTAATTAGAGAGTAGTAAATGCTGAGCAATCAGAAACACATTTCTTCCGTATCTGAATTTGTTACAGAGGTATCTTATTCCGATTCATACCGGCCTGATAAGACAAGATGATAGCCAGAGGGGTATTGCCCTAGGCATGAAGGCAAAGAGAGAAGAGAAAAGCTGAAGGTGAGAATCCTAATTCAGCATCTCATCAAAAAGATCGTGAGAAAAAAACCCACATCTGTGATGAATGCAGTATACCACAATTCCAGAATTGAATGAATTTATTGAATTAGTCCTAGATGAGACAGCGAAAGAGTTTTCATGATGTATCAGCCCTCTAAGTGGTAGACACAATTAAGAAGTTTTTAACTGCACGTTACTTAACGCTAAAGGAAGAACAGTTTTAATACAGGAGTGTGTATTCCTGAAACTGCTTTACTGCTACCAGTTATTTCTGGGAATAAGATGGAGTCATACTGCTGCAAAAGTCATTTTGGGTAGTTGAATCTATCTCTAATGTTACTGCAGGATATTCTCAATTGATAGATAATGATTCAGGTTCTGTATTTATGGCTACACTTGGGTTCAGCCAGAAGGAAAAGTAGCAATAAAGCGCATGGAAATTAGGGCCAGATCCTTTGCCGCTTTTCATCTTGTGTAGGCTTGTACAGTTTTGCAAAGAGAAAGGAAAATATTGTTATTCTGAGCTGAAGAGAGAGTCTTTTAGCTCTCATACTGCATGAATATAAGTACTTACAGAAGATACATTGCAGTAATGAATAAGACTCAATATCTCCTCAAGGAACAGCCTCACTAATATGCCATTATTTAAAAAAATGTTACAGGTACCTGATACAGGCTCTGCAAAGTCTTACACATTTCTCCAAGCCATCCATGCATACGGCTTTCTTTCAAACAAACTAATGCTGAGAAGTGCAAAGTAAATACATTGTTTTTAAGAGTGATGGTGTGGGGCAAGATTGATACTCAGTGGATCATAGTGTTGTAGTTCAGAGCATTCTCTGCTTGTATAACCAAAGCAGAATGCATGTTTGTAACAAGCTATTTTTAACGCCCTCAAAAGCAGTATCTTTGATGATTTAGTTGTAAGGGTTAAATCTCAAATGACCAACACTGGTGGCATCTTTCTGTCAAAAATAAATGGAGTAGGGCTGATTTCTCTCGTTCTGTTTCTCACTTATGTTGCAGCGTGGTGGAAACAGAAAAACTCTTTTGGGAATCTCCTTTTTATTAAGGTGCTTCCTCCTGGAAGGCCTGTGACCACACTGTTCCTTGGCCAGCAAGAAATACTGAGCAGGCACAGGGTGTCTGAGGCTGTGCCAAGCCTGAATAGCTCCTTTGATTGCTCTTTGCTGCACTGGGGGCCAAACATCCTGACCCAGACTGCCCCAGTGATATGAAGCCCGCCTTTTCCTTCCATTATGCATGCTATCTGATGCTTGACTTAGGGAGGTGAATGAATTCAGTAAGACCAAGTGATTTTAAAAATTCCTGAAGAGTCAATGCATATATTTTCATGTTCTTTGCAACTTTTGTGTTGTTTTATTACAAAATTTTAATCCATTGTTAAAGTGTCACCTGTCTTGCCCATACTTATTCAACATAGTCATAAGTACTGAAAGGAGAGCAAAAGATTAAAAGATCACTACTGAGTTATTTTTGTGAAAACATCTCATAATTCCTTCTGTATTCAAAATTTAATGAAATGAATTTTAAATCAGTAATGCTATACTGTTCTCTCTGTTGAACTGTCATCAAGATCATCGGTAGAGAGCATAGTTCTGAAAAATCATGTTCCTGTCAGATCAGAAACTTTTTATTTCAGATTTTGAAAAGAACTAAGTTCTGTCTCACTGTTCATTATAAAATGTGCTACAGTAGTCATCCATTAAACAATACATAGGCCATATAAAGTCTGGCTAAATTCAGGGGTTTTTGAAGAAATTACATCTGAGCCTTTACGCTTGTGAACATTGGCTAGAAACTGAACGATTTGATGTTGGCTTATGAGAAAGGTGTATTTCATGGATTTAGGGAGGATGAAGAACAATATCAACAGGAAATTTTTCTGAAGGCTTCTGATGTGCACTGGGCCAGTTAGACTTCAAGAAGAAAGATAAAGGCTTTTGCAGAACTGTAGAGCTGTTTATAAGTCCTTGGTGTCTTATTCAGATTTAATATGAATAATTTTACGTATTCCACTTAATTTGCATGGAAATTAACTCTACGTGTGAAAAAAATATTCTGAAGGCTTTAGTGAAGTGAGGCCAGGCTTCCCTCACCCACTGTCCTGCCATTCTTCATCAGTAGGACATTTCCTCTGAGGATAGCAGGTGTTAGTCCAGCCTCATAAATAAGTTAGCATTTCAGCTATATATGCCCAAAGAGATGAGAGGAGTATGAAGCGAAGTGAAACAATCTGAACTCTCTCTGTGCATAAAAACCTTACTGACAGAATAGGAAGCGCTAACATTCACCATCAAGAGTGAAGCCTGAATTCTAGAGACACTGGTTTGTTTATGGACATCACATAAAATGGGTCTTGCGTTAAAGCACTGAAAATACAACAGCAGTGTAATAGCAATAACAAAGTATAATCTAGCGGCTATAAATAAAAGATATTATGATAGGCCTGTCTTGCCTCTGGGACCGCATGGTTCTTCGGTGCTCCTCTGCCTCAGCAGCTGAAGGGCAGTGTGGAATCAGTACCAGATTGGCATTTCATTGTAGAGATAAATCAGGAAGACTGTAGTCTTAGAGTGCTTGGATAGATCTCGTTCCCCTTTTCCACTTTCTCTGTGTAGCTAATGATTGCTGCATCCCTTCAAAAAGATAGGAAACATGGATTTTAATAGACTTAGAAATCCACAAACTATTAACAGTCACCACAGGATGTAGAATTAGACCTCTGAAGCCCTTGTCTTGCTATTCAGTACATCACAGGACACGCTCCATTGCCCAGGGAGTATGTGAGCACACAGAACGCTGCTATGCTTCCCAGACGGTGTGCTGGCAGATCTGCTGGCAGCAGCCTAGAAGAAACCCAATATATATTGTAGGATGACATTGTCCCTCTCAGAGCAGTCTTTAGCAAGTAGTTTTTCTTCGCTACCTCTTAAATGATTGTTGTGTTATGATTATGAATGCATGTGTGTCATGAATGGAGCGTGACGGATTGAGGGCTGTTGGGGAAGAAAATGAAAATGGTGTGGAGGTATTGAATGCTGGAGAACAGAGGAAGATAAGGGGAGATGGTAAGAGACTTCCTGTAGGATGAGAGTGATGAGAAAGATAAGACAGGCATTTTTTTGGTAAGAAGTTTCACATGCACTTTTCACTAGCCAGTAGGCTTAGCTGTGTCATTGTACCCACTGCTGGGAAAACTTTTCACGTTTTATTTTCCTGTATGATGAAGATGTGTCTGAAACATGTGAATTTTACAGAACTGCTGAGGAAAGATGTATAAACTTATCCATATTTATAATTTTAATTTACTCGCCTTTATATGAATGCATATCTCCTCTAAGTCCTTTCTAGAGTAATCTTTTCATTATATGAATAAAGTGCCTCACACCATGAGATGCTAATAATAGGATCTAATCAGTAGTCCAGAAATCTTAACTCTCTAAATATTAAAAATTATATTTCCATTCGATTTCATACACATATTCATTTAGACTCAACTCAAGGAAGTCTGTGATTCAAACCAAATGTTACTTGTTTCAGTGCTTCCTCTAGCCCTGTGTCTATGTGTTAAAATTTCCACAGTTCACTTTACCAAGTGAAGAGGCTCTGCCTGTATAATAGCAAAACAACAGCAATAACCCGTACCTTTATAAGTATTGAAAGCAGCATGTTCTCTCCTGCCACTTAGACTCAAATTATCCTACATTTCAGATCTGAGTGCTTATAATCTTTGCAGAGGAGCTAATGCTGGGAAGCTCTACCTTTGTTTGCCAAGGCCCCAGCTGGTGTCTCTCTTGTGCTAAAATCCTTTTGATGTATCACCTGGCCAACTAAATAATGAGTACTGGGCAACAACTCATTGTTGTTCCCAAATCTGGTGAAGTGTCAGGGCATGATCAGAGTTAAGGGAATGCATGCTGTCTTCTGAGCTGGCAAAGCAATGAGTAGTGCAGAATATGTGAAAAAATCTGCCAGTTAAAGTGCAGGAAGCAAACTCTTTCCCTGTGAAGCACTGCCACAGGTAATGACGTACTTCAGAGAGTTGAAAGAGTTGGCATTACAAGAAATTCTTCCGATTGACAAATCCTTCTCGGGTAAAGCAACAAATGAGCAGTTCACAGGGAGGAAAGAAAGTGACAGGACAAAAAGCAACTCCCTGCAAGGCTTACAAGGCAACTCCCTTCCTCTCCTCCCTCACAAGATGCAAGTTACATAAATATTCAAAATAAACATCTGCCTTAGAGGTTGGACCCAACCCTGACTATAAATAAAAAATAATAATTAAAAAAAGAACATAACTGGTAGGGAGTAAAAGGCCAACACAACACAGCTGGCACCTTTTTCTTAAAACTGAGTGAACATTTGCCTTCTCAAAGTATCCTTTTCCCTTAGCTTTGCTTTTGATCACTGTGAAAGTAGCAGATTACAAAGCCCCTGAAAACAAAGGGTCCAGGGAGCTCCATGGCAATTATTCCGTCTCTTGCTATGAGGGTTCCCCAGTTCAGAGATTCTTCAGATTTCCTCTTGTGTGTGACTCAGGAAGACTCGGGAGAGAAGTGAGCTATGTCCTTGTCCCCCTAAAGAGAAGAACATGTAATAGCTTGTCTACCTTTGGAAATTATCTGAATAGCTATTGCACAATAAATTATTCCACAGAAGCTGTCTTTATACACAACTTATTGTGAAATATTTATTGCATTTTCTGACTAATTATTCAAAGAAAAAAAATATTTCTAAGATACAGAGACCACACAGGGAGTTGAATAGCTAGTTCTTTAATTCTTGTGAGGTGACCTATATAGACAGCTTATCTCTGTTCCAAGAGAAGAAAAATGTTCCACTTTTACCACCAGTTGTGCAAAGGATATTCTAAATTGTACTTACCACCAGTTTTGCAGAAGACATACTGAATTATACTCACCCATCAAAATGGAATATCAATACGCATATCCGTTTAGTGATCCAACACTGCTTGAGATTTAATTTCTGTAACAATTCAAGGAAATAAATATATTTTGCAATCAGCATCGCTGAGTTACCCAGAATAAAATATAAATTAAACACAGTTGTGAACGGTTTGTAGATGTTCAATGAATAGATCATAGGCATCCTATTCAGTTATTCAATTAATTCTGTCTTTTCCCTTCTAGCACAAGTTTCTGGGTGGGAGGAAAGAAAGGAAGTGGTATCTTGCTGCAAAAATGCACGCCAGTCAGTTTTGTTCTGTTATACATGGGTGATACTGATGGAGTTAATTGATCTACAATGTGTAATGGAGGTAGAATTTTGCTTACCCTGTGTTTACTTTCCAGTTACCCTGTACTTCTAATTTATTAATAATTTAGTTCAAAATCTATGTCCCTGCTTCTTTTCTGTTCATATTAATTAAGCAGATTTCTTGCTAGCAAAATTCTTTCAAGTTTAATAGTACTGACGTTTGGACTTTTTTCTTCTATGAGTTAAAATGTGAGGCCTTAAAAACACACATTTGGGAAATGAGTGGGGGCCAAATGAGTCATCAGAACTCATTCTGGCTCTCATTTAGTAGCCTGTTCTCCTCAGGATGCAGTATAATGATGCTTAAATTATTATCTGCATTTGCTAAGTTAAGATAGGCTGTTCTGTAGGATGAAAAAGAAATGCAGATTTAAAATACCTGAGGGGAGGGTGCAAAGAACTCAGAGCCAGGCTCTTTTTTTATGGTGCCCAGTGAGAAGACAAGAGGCAGCGGGCGCAGACTGAAACGCAGGAGGTGCCATCTGAACATCAGGAAACCAGCTGATCAAGCACTGGCACAGGTTGCCCCGAGAAGGGGAAATTCCATCCTTGGAGGCTGTCAAGTCATCCATGGGTGCAGAGGGTTTCTCTGGGCACCTAAGTTCCCTGCTGACAGAATCTTTAACTTGGAGGAATAATTCCTAATACATGGCAGGTGTGAGGTTTATTTATTAGTTTTTGTAAGACAGCAGACTGCTATATAGCCAGAATTTGCTTTTCTCACTATTGCTGGTAATTTTCACCCTCTGTAGCAGGAGCTGGTTTGCAGTTTCCCTTTGAGCATTCAAAGTCAGTCCTGTCATCAGACCCAGGCGAAGTCAGGGAATTGTTTAACAGAGGCTCTTTCCCAAGAGCCAAGGGACAAAATGTTAGGTCCACAGTCTGTAAGTGCTTGGAAGCTCCTCCAGAATGCATCCGTCCAGGTTTTTTGAACAGGCAAAACTGTAGCAACTGTACCAAACTGTACAAAACCATATTTACAATAGTAAAAAGAAAAGATTTATTTTTTTTTTAGTTTGCCTCCTTGCCATATCAGTTTATGATACCCATCTGCTTCAAGGGTGTAAAGGAGCATAAATTTTAATAGGATTTAGTCTGGTTTGAGATTCTACCTTTTCTATCTCATTATTACTTCATACCTAATCAGGTTTGTTTCCTGTAATCCTTTACAAGGACGTATCCAAGTTGAATTAAGATTAAATTCCAACTAAAAACGCCTTGTCCTTTCACAGCAAGAGACAGTAACTTTGATGGAGAATCTTCTTTTAGGCAATGAAACAGTGATACATCTCTTAAAAAAAAAAAAAGATGAATTAGCGTTTCATGTTTCTTCAGCATAGTAACAGAATAACTGCTGATACCTCTATTCACATTAAAACTGGGTTAGGTACTTATGTCAGCAAAAAAAAAAAGAGGTAATTTAATTCACACTTGACTGTTTGACCCAACTCAGTGCGCATATACCCATCATAAAAGATATCTGCCATAAAAAGAAAGCTAGTTATCTTAGAAAATCGGGACACTTTCACAGTGCTTCACCAAATAAACTGACAAGTGTATCTACTGTTAACTTCAGTATGAATACAGGGTGGCACAACAAGCAAAGGCCGGGCCAGCTCACAAAGATTTGTATGGCACCAATACCAGGGCATGTCTCATACCGTTTAAAGTTACTGCTTTGTGGGAAGTTATTCATGCTATTTTAAAAGGTGCTGTGGGTTATGGATCAGTCTATGCAAAGACAGACATTGTCTACTTTGAAAAGAAATGAAGGCTACTGGGCTGCAGCTTAAGTCTGTCACAAGCAGCTGAGCAATTTTATGGTACTTGACCTCACATAATACTTTTTATAGGCAGGAAACAACTGGGGCTGACGTGAGCTTCTGTTTTTGCAGACTGCACGAAAATCTGTCTATATTTAACCTGTGTAAATATCCAGCTACCTGTGAGGGCCCAGCACTTATGAAAAGCTATTTATTTAGAGGACAACATGAGCTCTTAAGGAAAAAAAGTCTGTACTCTTTTTTTTTTTTTTTCTGCTCAGCGCCTGAGAGAATGCACATACAGCAAATGCCATATGGTTGATATGTCCCCATGTTGTCCACTGATTAGTTTTCATTCACTTCTGAATTTTTGTATGGCAAACTGTCCTTGTCTCAGTTTTACAGATAGATGGAAAAGCTAAGGCACAGAGGCGAGAGGCAAGTGAGATTTCACTTACAGTGACGCCACAAACCTCAAGAAACCTGTTTAAAATCTGACCCTCCATTATGCGCCCTTTCCCCTCTCTGGCAATGAAGGCTGTACTTTAGAGCTTAACTGAAACCTTTTACTGTAGCAGTTAACATTTTAAAAGTCCTGTTTCTTTCTAAGGGTCTAGTAAATTATATGTTAAGAAGTATAATGAAGTATTTAAACAGTTAACAACTGATGAGTGTGACTAGTTTCCATTATATAGATGCATTTTAGGACTTCAATAATTTTAAAAAACCCCAAACACTATGCATTAATCTAGAAGTAGAGAACAGAAAATAGCTGCATATATGTATGCAACATAGATTGAACCAGTTCTTTGGTATTGCCTTAAAGAAATAAAACCTGATAAATAATACTGCAATACCATCCATATTTCCTTATAATTCAATAATAAAATGGATGAAGAAACTAGATTAACTGCAGGAAGGAATTTCAGACATCCATCATCTGCTAAAGATGGGTCAAAATATTACTGTGGGAAACTCTAGCCAAAGCCATTATTCCTGCTCAGGATTTTTATTCTGCTGGACAAATTAATTCATGACAAACTCCAATACTAATGTCAGTGGGAAGCCTGACAAGGCAACAGCATTGGTGTACTTTCAAACCCTCATGTGAGAAGACATATGACAGTCATTATAATGTGGCTTGTTGATTTTTTTCCTGTGTCACGTACAATTCAAATAAGGTAAATTGGTTGGATTTTGCTGAGGATGAATGGCCTTTACTTTTGTAAACATTTCAGTGCTGTTTTAGTAATCAGTAGCAGAGGCAATTTATTGTTTTGTATATTGCTTCACTGTTAATGCTATTCTCAAGACAATTTCTCAAGTAATTCTGAATAAGTAAAAGTCGAAATACTTTTTGCTACCATGCCCATAGAATGATACTTGCTGAAGATACAGAGCAAAAATAATGAGAAAAATGGCAAGAGCTAAATTGCCTAAGACAAAAGTCTAAACAGATAGAATTTTTATGTTATCCCTCAACCACGTAAACGGAATTTCTGGTTTATATCTTAAAATGCTTCAAGAGGTGGATATGGGGGCTTTTTTGAGGGGGGTTGTTTTTTTAAGTGCAGAGATGGTGGTTCAGGAAGCTTGTCTTCAGCAACTCCAAGCATTACCTTGACTTTCAGATATTTATTTTGATATGCTGTTAGTCAATACTGCAATCATGACATTTTATGCTGGAAGGTGGCATGTCAATAAGCCCTTTATTCTCTACAGGCAGTGCAGTGGCATTTGCTAACATTTTGTATAAGTTTTTCATTGAGCTGTTGCTGTGTGAATGTCACTAACTGAAGCAAATTGAAAATGAAAAATTAAAATGGAAAAAAAAAAAGGAAAAAAAAAGAAGAGCAATTTCCCAGTTTTTGCTTCCATAATGTATGGCTTCTGATATCTGATTTCTGTAGAATATTTTCTTGAAGCAGTCTTCTTCTTTAAAATGTGTTCTTAATTAAATGCACACCAAAGGCCATGCACAGGTAAGATTCGCATAGGGCCATATCCTCCTTGTCTTGCAAACCATTTTCTTTTATCTTTGGGACTTGTACTATCTGAAGAATATGGTTTGCTATCTTGAGTTATGCGGTCTTAATCTTTGTTTAATACTTGAAACAAAAGAAATGTTTAAGTCCTTTCTTAATGTGGGCCTTATTCTGACGTGTTATTAAATAGTGTTTTTTATCATTTTCATCCCGTAGTTTTGAATTCTTAAAAAACTACCATCTTCAGCTGCCTTTGAGCCTCTTTCTTTCAAATCAGCCAGTGTACCTACTCCACATCCTCTCAGCTAGGTCTACTGCTGTGTGCTCTCTCTGCTTGTTGTCTTCTGCTAATTTTGTCTAGAGTTTCTCTCCCTGCTCTTCCTCTTTCATCTCAGCATGCAGTGTGGCAGCATTTCATGCTTTTTAGCCCAAAAGCTCCATTCATTTTGCTACACTTAGTAGCAAAAGCACTGAAGAATATATGTGTCATGGCTGAATTTCTGTTTGTGTTTCTCTTCTTACGTCTGTGCTTCCTGAATACTGTATGCGCTTCTGTCTTAACAAAGAAAGTGGTTACTAAGGCTTACAAGCCACTATGAGAAAGAAGCATATTCTGTAATTCCCAATATTAGAAGTTCCTAGGTCATTCCACCATTTGATATAAGCATGAATTAAGGCTTTGGTGTTGAACTGGGATTTTCAGAACCTAGGAAGAATGTGTGATATGCACTATTGGTTTAGTTCCCAGCATGCCATAAAGCTCAAGAGTTATGATTTTTTTTTCCTGATATATTATGTAACGGAAACTTACAGCATAGCCTATCCCAATGTAGATTTTGCTATGTCAAAGGCAGTATATACATGTTTCAAGAAACATCAGCTTTAAATCCTTGCCTTATTTTTTTTTCTGTAAAATATAGAAATTAATACCAATTCACCTCACAAAGAGAATTTTGACACTGTGTTTTGGTACTACATTTACAAAACCCTAGAATGGGAACATGGCTTTTTTAGAGCCACAGCAAATATGATCTGGAACCATGTTAGCTTAAGATAAGAAACGTTGAATGACTTCCCATTCAGTGAATATGATTCATCCTATTCAGTAAGTGGTGTAATAACGGATTCATGCATGTAATTAAGAATTGTATCGTGGTTTAAATGTGTAGCGTTTAATTTGATTGATGGCCAGCCATAATTCTGAACTCTTCTGAATTTTGAATGTTTTACTCTGCAGTCTTACCTTCTAAACATAATTTAATATGTGGGTACCAGATACAACATTAACAACTTATGCAGTTTTATCATGATTCTTAAAGTAACAGAATCATAGAATAATTTAGGTTGGAAGAGACATCTATGCATCATCTGATCCAAGTCCCAGTCAAAACAGGTCTAATGAGATCAGGTTACTGAGGGCCTTGTCCATTTGAGTTTTGAGTATCTCCAAAGACAAAGATACCACAGTCTTTCTGGTCAACCAATTCCAGTATTTGACCACCCAAATGGTGAAAAAATATTTCTTTATATCTAACCAAAATATAATGTTCTGCAACCATCACTTCTCATCCTTTTGCTGTGCACCTCTGTGAAGAGTCCAGCTTCATCTCCTCTAAACCATCCTTTGGTACTTGTAGACAACAATAACATCTCCCCTGAGCCATCCCAGGCTTTAGCTGCCCTTTCCCTCCAGCGTATCAATCACTCCTAGCAGATTTGGCATTGACCACAGATGTGCTGAGAGTTTATTCCATCCCATTGTCTACATTGTTAATGAAGGCATTAACTGAAATTGGCCCCAGTACAGGGAGCATTTTAGGTGTGTTAGATGCTTTTTCTTTTTCTCCCTAAAGCCTCTAAAACTGGTTTTACCTAGCTCCAAAAATTGCCTTCCATTGAGGATGGTAATTGATGATTGCTGAGTTCCATGTAGCCCTGCGGTTTCTGGTATCATGCTGCAACTATACTTTGAAGGTGTCTGCTATCATCCTGTGCCTGTATTCCTTTATACTACAGTTAATTCAGTCGTTATATATAGTTCATTCAACATACAATAACTCCTTGTCCTTACTGTCTATTAGTAGTAGAGTGTATATATATGACACAATGCACTACACCACATAATTATACAGCGCTAAGCAAAAGCTAAAACAAATTAGATGAGGACCAGTCACCTGGTCCTGAGAGAGTTGCTGTGATTAGCTGCATTAGTTACAGCTAACCATGCTGAAGCAGAGCTTCAGGCAAGCCAAGGTAAGTGCAGAAACCTGTGTTGTTAGCTTAACCCAAAGTCTTGCCTGTCACAAGCAATGGCAGCATTGTATTTACTGAACTGTAAGTCTACACACAGTAGTAGACTTGCAAGATATGCCTGAACCTGAATTCAAACACTATATTTATCTTTTCTCTGAAGTATTCCTGATAGGTATTCTAATCAGTAGGGGTTTTTAATCACACCTAGTTAATCAGCCAGAGATCTCCTACCATGTAAGGATGAAATCTTTCTTCTGGGTGACCTGTATCTGGTGCTAAGTGCATTGCATACACCATAGAGAAGAGGTCTGAGGCAACTCTGTGACGTCCAGGATCAGACATAACCAGATTCTCAACACACATAACCAGATACTCATGCTCTCCACACTGTGCCTACATGTCTGTGTCACCTCACTCTCAGATCAAGAAGGGCAATGTTGTTGGCATGAGGAACACTATGCAGAGATGCTAAAATAGCCAGCAGATCTGGAGATGAAAAGGCAGTGCAAAAAACTTACCTTTATCAGTGACCACAGATTTAATCGAATTCTAGCAGTGCTGCCTAAAAGGTTTGGGGTTTTTTTTACAAAACTGCATCATTCTTAGTCAGTCTTTTTTTCCAGAGAGTTGATTTGCGATTTGTTGCACGATAGGTTTAGCAATGCTTAATTCACTTATTCAAATGGGCTGACAAGCACTTGGCAAACTTTAAAACCGAACTAAAAATGGTTGGATGGCAGATCTGAAGAGAAATGGACCTGTAAATCTGTTAATTTTCTTACGGAGTTTAAGATCTCTGATAATCCGAATTGTTTAAATACTTTTCTTTCCACTGAGAAAAAGAATAAAAGAATCATGGGCAGAGAGCCCAGCTCGAGATCATATGGGAGAACTAAACCTCATAGTTTGAACTAAGCTACTTTGAAACTTGGTTTCCCTATATACAGTGATGGAAAACTTAGGTTCATTACATGCATTTTCCAGGTAAAATATGTAGTTTAATGTAATTCATGATCAATTAATCATTTACCTATGGTGTAGATTTTAGAAACTTTTGTCAGTTTTTTGTGACATTTTGTCCTGCAGGCAGAACACCAAGTTCTGAAAGCAGTAGGGCTAGTGACACCTTATGTGCTGTCATTTCAAGTCTCAGGCACTTCCATGGGGATTGTCTGTTGTTTCCTAAGGGTTGAGAGCAGCCTTTTATTCAGTGAAGGATGTCAGTAAAAGCTTTCTACTCTACTGAACTACTTTGTACTTGTGGAAACTTGCTACCTGCAAGACTTCTACCCTATCTTTGTAAATATTCAAAACTTGACTGGAGAAAACCCTGAAAACCTGATCTAATCGGGCCCTGTTTTGAGCAAAGGGTGAGACAAGGTGCCCTCTGAAGTCCCCTCCATTCCAAATTATTCCCTGTTTCCATGTCCAGCTTGACTGGGATTGACCAGCAGCTCAGAAGCCTCTGAGGAGATGCTGACAAGCATATGGCAGGACATGGTGGTCTTTTTTTTTCTACAATCCTAAGCTAACAATAAACATGGTTATACAAGTGCTCTAAATTTAGGTAGAAGTATCAAGACTCTGCAAGATACATTTTTATAATAAAACAAACAACAAACAAAAAAGTCGTATGAGCTTTTTTGCTTCATTTGAGTTTTGGCTCATGTAATTATCATTTGCAATTTGATTTTACAGAACACTGATGAAATGCAAAAATATGCAATAAAATGTATTGGTTTAATTAGACTGATTAACAGGATTTTTTTTCACAAACATCTGGTACATGCTTATACTACAGGAATAGGAGGATCCCAAAAGATACTGGTCTATAAGCAAAAAAGGAATGAATAGTCCTCTGCAACAGAAATTCTAAATTGTTTTTACTTTCAGACTTTTATGTGAATGAGTTTAAATGGGGAAGTTAAGATTTCTCAATAGGTCAAAAGTAAACCTAAGACCAATCTTATAAGTTACAGTGAGCTCCGTACTTGAAAAATGCTCACTCCAGTAATTACTTCTATATGTTTCTGTGTTTTTTTATGTAGAAACGAAGAGACAGTACAGGAGAGTAATTTATACCTGAGGTTGTTGAAAACATCACTTCTCTAGCATTGCTTGTGAGTTTACCCATAGGACCATGCAGTTGTTTTGATATTTTGATTTTTCACACATGTGTCTCTCATGGTTTGTCCCCAGGTATAATTAACTAACTAGTTCTTACTTGGTAAAAAAATAAATAGTTACTACCCGCAGGATGCTGTTGTGCAATACATGGGTTATTTTTTCAGAGGGAACTCTGTTACATGGACCAGGAATATGATGGACAATGCTGAGACCCCTTTCCTTGATTTCCTTTAACACTAACTTGGAGAACATATCCTGTGTTCTCCGTAACATTCTTGCCAGAATTGGTTAGATGAAGAGGATTTCTTGTCTTTGAGAAAAAAAAAATAAATCATTGAAGCATAAAATAATTTTTAAGGGATTTCTCTGACCTCTCAGAAAGCAACATTCCCTCTCCTGGGTCACTTTGTGATTTCTAAGCATCAATGTTTGTGTGAGTGCAGAGCTAAATTACGTATTTTTGTCTGCATAGCAATGTCTTCATGGATTTTTATCATATGGATGTCATACATCACAGTCACATTCCTAAATTTAAGCTGTTTTGAGTAAAGCAGTTCATATTTGCTTTTCTGTATATTTACTAATGACAGAGAAACTAGGGCTTTTTTCCCCTCTTCTTCAAAGGCTTGTTTCTGAATGTATTGCCTTGGCAAAAGCTGAGATGTTTGAAGAAGCTATTTAACCATCAGCTCATCAAAGACAATAAATATTATCCTATTTTACCTTTATTGACCACATTCTATTGAATAAGATTCCTACCAGACTTGGGGAAACAACCAGCCATCAGTCATGCTCCGAAATGCCCTTGTCTGCTCAGTAATTACAAAGAGAACTGGCACAGGCTGGTGTGGTTCGACACCACAATTATGTTAGGTCTACAGTGGGTGGTTGAGTGAAAAATCTCATTTCAAAAGCTGATTTTTTTTTCCTAGCTGTAAAAAAAGTCTTAAAATGAAAAACCATTTTTGATATAATGTACTCATATCCTTCGGAGTGAGGCTTTCCCCCACTTTCTCTTTAAACAGCAATAGAAGATATCGATAATAACTATCGTAGGAAAACTTAAAAGAAAAGCTTCACAGACACCTTTCTTTTACTGGCACTAACTGTATTTTACAACATGTTTTTGTCTCCATTTTTATCTCCATCTTAAAGTTGTAAAGCAGCTCAGGCTGTAAAAATATACCATTTTACACAGTCCTAGAAGGACTAGAGAGGTTTAGGGATGGTATTGTGAATTAATGCCATTTATCTTTAGAGTGAGAAGTTAGCTTTAGGAGTTTATATGTAGTTTACAACATTGTAAGTCTTGTCTCTAATACCAGTTAAAACATCCTCTTTGCTCCAAAATGTCTTTTTTTTTTTTTTTTCTTTTCAAGTAAACATTTTGTCCCACTGATCAGATAAAAAAGGAAAGGAAAATTCATGTAATGTGAAATGCCGAGGACAATGTTGGTGAACTAATCTCAAAGATGCAGTAAAAACTTTTTTGGAAATTTGCCATTTCATTATGCCTCTGCTCCAGTCTCTAAAAACAAAATGTTTAATAATTTTACAGTTAAGAGGGGGTTCAGTTTTGAAAATTAGTCTCTAGTATCTTTCAGGTATTGTACACTTTAAGAATACTGCTATTAAAAAGATATGGGTGGCCTGGCACTGACAGTACAGTACAATTGACCTCACATTGCTTCATCTGCACAGCTATTGATTTTTCTTTTTCTCTTCATTTTGACATTTCACATGATTTAATCCAAGATTCATCATTTTGGAAATGTCAAGTTTAAGGTAGGTTTTTTATTGTTTGGGGAGAGTAATCTTTGAAATGGTTTGCTACTTATCTTTTTTCAGACAGTCGGCTAAACACATCGGTACTGAATCAACTCGGAATTGACTGAGTGTATTTTTTATTTCTTTCATAGTGTATTCCAATGTGCCTTTTTACCGAGTAGCTAATTGTATCAAAGTCAAAGATAGCAGCAGTGTTTTGGATATATTTCTAGCATCTCAGCACATTTCATGGAAAAAAAGCTCTCTGGGGATAAAAGTCTTTATGCAACATCACACTATGTGATGGGAAAGCAATAGAAACCAAGCCTGGAACATACTAATGCAGCATATATTACAGAAATAACAGATAGTGTTTCTTGACATTTATTCGGCAGCTAATAATTAGAACTACGGTCAACAGATGCATGGGGCAAAGAGTAGGAAGCCGAAAGGAAACTGGCCATCTGAGCTCAATAGCAAAATATAAGCAGCACTGTAAACTTGAACTTGATGATACGGAGCTGGTGCAACTGCCAGGTTCAACTTTATTCCTGTTTGCTCTCCAGATATAACATCCGTCTGAAAGACTAAGAGTTTCCAAAACACAGTGCAGCCTTGAATGTCCTTCTAATGGGTGTTCCAACACATATTTAAAGTGCTGAATGGCTGCTGAAAGTAAAACCTCTGATATCTGTTCACTGCATCGGTGTCCCACCAAACCCTCAGAGCCACATAACAAATTGTGTGACCTATCAAGAGCTGTAAGGTGTGTGCCACAGCTCAGAAAGCAGAGAGGAGCTGGCCACCAGGAAATTACAGAGGCTCTCTCCATGTTTAGGATTTCATGAATCAGAAGATATCTGGCTCCCAGGACAATCCAGGGAGATTGCCTGTTACTGCCTCGCTTTCTCCTATTACTCTGGGTCTGTGGCAGCCCTTCTCCACTGCCAGGCAGGAGATGTGGCTACCCTTGAACCATGTGGGAGCTGCTTACTTGGTTCCTGAAGAAGCCTTAAGGGCCCAGGGTTGGTCACTTGTGCCTCAAGGTTTTGCTGCTCCCATTGCAGCAGGCTGTGGTTGGTCTCTAGCCCATGGAAGTTTTTTCTCTGTACAGATCTGATCTGAAAAGTGCTTTTCATTCCCAGACCATACCACTCACTTTCTCATCTCTTATTACTGACTTTTCTGTATCTGACAGAATTCGTCCTGTCTGCTCTCTCAGTACCCTGGAGTATGCACCTTGTCTTTGTCCTACCCCACAGCACGGCATCTTGCCTCAAGTTTAGGCTAGCTACTGCTGGTTACCTCCAGCATTTCCTGAAACGCTCGTCTCTCAGTTTCCTTCCCAGTGTGTTACTCCCTAATGGGCAACGTTATCGTCACATTACTTTGAAATTTTCCCTTCAGGGTTAGTGAGGGAGGAGGGATATGTCTCATGCAGAGTAAACCTGTGTTTTAAATGTCTTGGTGGAAGGTATATAGGTAATATGATAAACAGGCTATGGGAAATGTCTTTTGAAACAGTGAAGTGCGTATGGTTTACTTATGCTGTGGGGGAGCTGAAATGAAGGTGGTGAGTCATGCAATCAGAAACCGTCAAAAGAACCGTGATAAAACATTTCAAAGAGGGTATTATCTCGATGGGATGAAGGTTGATTAATTAATTTTTGAAAGACTTCTCTGTTCTTTGTCTATTATGTATCTAGCATTACCTGGGCATGGCAGTAGCTGCATAAAGCTTTGTCCAGTTCCTATGTCCTCATCATCTTATTCGATACACTTGCTAGGATCCAATTTTCTTCAGTGTTGGTGATTCAAAATTTCTTCTATTAACTCCTACTAACATTCTCATGACATTAAAGAGATGCCCCTAAGGAAATAAGAATTTAATATTCTGTAAAAGAAGTTAATCTAAATTTGAAATACAAGATTTTATGAACTGCTGGCTCCAGTACACCTAACATTTAGCCCTTTGATGAGATTATTCAGTTTCTTACCTTGAGGTTTCATAGGTGTAGAGAGCAATGTGGTTTTCTACTCTTTGTAAAAAAAAACCCTTTCGTTGTACTCAGTGTTGCATCAGTTTTTGTCAAGCCATATAGATGTTTATTTAATAATTATCCGTATACAATTTGAGCTACCTTGCTGTTTCTGGCACTGTTCCATTAATATTGGCAGTATCCTCATTTCTAAGTACTTTGTGGGTTAATGTGGAAACAAAGTTATACCTAGTGGAATAACTTGCCTACTCTTTCAAACCCAAAAATATATTTCTTAAAGAACAATTTAATAGTAGTAGTAACATCGCAGTAGTAAAGGTTTCTTTGTAAAAACCCAGAAAAACCTTCCCCACTCCTGTATACTTTATGGGAGGCTAGATAGTAGGTCCATTCAAAATGAGACTTTGAACATGATTTATTTTTTCATAAACTATTAATGTCTTCATAAGTTGGAATTGGCAAAGCAAAGTGGAAATTCAAGAACATTATGAAAGCTAATCAATAACGAGTAGAAATAGTATCTCATTTACTCGCTTGCTAATGCAGGAAAGTTTTCCCTTTGTAAAAATTGTTTTAGCGACTGTAGTGCTTTTATAAGATTAGAGGTATCAGAACTTGAGGCTGAGCTCATATTAATGGGGAAAACAAGGCCAGTGCAATGGCCAGTACTTTGGGTTCTGACTGTGACCAGTCAGCACAGTTTGATTCCAATGCAGGTGGACCATTTCAGAAAGTGTTTTATCTTCATCCATAGCATTCCGCCTAATCTAGTGGAAGATGTCCCAGCTCATGGCAGTGGGTTTGGAACTAGATGATCTTTAAAGATCCCTTCCAACCCAAACTGTTCTGTGGTTCTCTGATTTATGTCAGAACTGCTACCTTACTGGTAGCACCTACTCAGGGTATGTATGTATTTATCAGGAAAGTAAACAACATTACCAATCTCTATCATTTTTATTGTTGGTTTTATATTATCATTTATATACTGAAACTATTTCATTACTTTCTTTTAATCTGTGAAACGTTTAATGCCTTTTTGTGAAGTGCATGGGGAGCATCCGCTGAAAAACAAAGCAGAAGTTTTTGTGTTATTTAGTGATTTTAAAGCTTGCTTTTAAAGGAACCTTATCAATGCTGATAGATTCAAAATATTTCTCATTCAAATGGTTTCTTCTTGCAGTATTTTATCACCAGCACTACTGTTTCTAGCCATTTCTCAAGCAGAGTGCATCTTACCAACCAAAAGACATAGTACTGCCGTGAGATACACAGGGATGGATGCCTTTGGAATGGTATGTGAGTTGGATGTACAAGGTAAAAAAAAAAAAAAAAAAGAAATACTTGGGCACTCCGAAATTAACATTTTGCAGAAAAACATATTAATATTAGAAACTGTATTTGTCCACTACAAAAGCTAACTGTTGCAAGACAGAGATAAACAATGACAGAGAATGAGGGAAGAAAAACAAAATAAGGCTGGATATGTCCAGCAATGACTCGAGCTCTTATCAGTTGTGACAGCCATGCAGTCCATGCATTGTGCCATTTTAAAAAACAATAAAGCCTCCAGTGAATGTATCGGCTGACTGATTGATACTCCTGAAGGCCCCATAGTACTTGAATCTAGTAAAAGTGGGTCAGCGCAGTGATGTACACAGCACACCAATAAAAATAGTTTGTTAAATGAAAATGTTATCTCAGCACTTTAGGTTGTAAGAAACAGTTCTTATCATGAGATTTATAGGTGACCACTCATAAATAAATATATTTGATGCCAGATCGTGAAGAAACATAAGCACAAGAAACTGGGCAAGAAAAATTTATTCTGTTCTTCATAATTGCTGGGTGTTCTGCAGCCATGCAGGATAAGTGTTACCAGTTACATTATTAAATGTACCCAGTAAATAATTTTCTTACACTTTCTCTTTTACATTTTGAAGACAAAAATCTGTATTTTTTTTTATATTTTTCAGGACAATTAATGAGCATGTTTTGGAAGCTATTAGACACTATTTCAAAGTAGAGCTACCTGAATCAGTTATCTTGAATTATTCCTGACAAAAAGGTTGACATTTTTCTGCAGATAAAGTGTTCGCAAATAACAACATTGCTACTGATCTCCAGTTCAACTTTATCTTTTTCATTCCATGGCATTTATTAGATTAGCAGTTTTGAGACTGTAGATTGAAGGTGATATGAACAAGAGCCATCTTTTTCCTATATGTAAATATGGTATTTATTCTATTTCTTTATAAACAATTCTACACCAAATTCCAGCACAAAAAAGACAAGGTGAAG
This sequence comes from Chroicocephalus ridibundus, assembly GCF_963924245.1. Taxonomy (NCBI): domain Eukaryota; kingdom Metazoa; phylum Chordata; class Aves; order Charadriiformes; family Laridae; genus Chroicocephalus; species Chroicocephalus ridibundus. Next base: position 119,087,251 of record NC_086284.1, on the reverse strand, counting down.
AGCCCTAACTTACCTACTTTCTGAGATTTTTCTTGACCAATACAGGTAGTTAAATATAAATCTTATCTTAAGTCCTGGGCTTTTACTTTTTTTTTTTTTCCTTTCACATTTGCTCTTCAACGTGATGTTCATTCTTCTTCAGAGAAAGGTGAAAGACCTTTTTACGTTCTTGATTGAAGACATCTCTGCTGTGGCTTCAAAAATGAGCAGCAAAAGGTTTCTTGATGTCGTGACGTATGCCATTGCAGCATACATTTGTTAAATGAACAGTCTTGCTGTGCAGAAAAGAATTGTCTGAAATGCTACCAAAAGCAGGTTGAATAGGGACTTTTCTTTAAAATTCCTCCCCAGAAAGAGGCCTGGGATTTCGAAGCAGGGCATGAGGGGATCAGAAAAGCGTCCTCTGAAGGAACGGACAGGACATGTAACCCCTTCCTCCCTGTAAGAAGTCAGTGAGGCAGTGTGCCATGGGTGCGAGGCAACACTGCAGAGGGCTGAGCTAATTGCTGGCACTTTCTTCTGCTTAGGGCAGATATTCCTTTGATAAGAAGTCTGACTTCCTGCTGAATGAAATTGGAAGAAGTCTTGGAATGAGCATTCCTTAATGAATGCCTTGTTGACTCCATCTCACCTAAACATACATCTTGCCTATATGGGGAGGGCAATGCTTCCCTTCTAGTTCGCTGGGAAATCACTTGAAAAGTATGGAGGCTGTGATGGTGGCTCCTTGGGAGGCAGCAGTTGGTTAGAAAAGGTCATTAACTGTCTTGAATAAAATATTGCTGATTCCCAGAAGAATTAACAAACTTATGGTCTAGTTAACTGTGTCCATCTAATACTTGTCTTTGTTCATGAATGCCAGGACAGCCAAATAAGAAAAAGGAAACATTCTAATGCTGACAAACCCTATAAACCGGTGAGCAAGTTATGCTCTTTTTTGACAAATTTTGTCAGATTGTAATTCAGTGAGGAGTTATGAAAGTAAAAGATAAATGGAAATAGAACACTAATGTGATTTAAAATGAAAAAAGGCATCTGTCTTTCATCACACTGTCAAATGGGGCAGAAACACAAGTCTGTGAGCATACAAACACATTGTATGCAATTTCTGGCAATCACCTTTCTTAAAATGAATGGAAGCAGCAGTAGCATACTTCACATACGTGAATTACATTAGACATGGCAATCAAGTCATTGTAACTTAGGATAGCAGGTTCTAATTGGGCAATGTTATCTGTAAGAAAACAAAGATGGCCTTTGGGATGAAACTGAAAGATGAGGTGTCAGAGAAAGAGCTCCATCCTGGCATGTACTCTAGTTTCTCCTCAAGGGTGGTAATTTGAAGTAATGAGCAGTCCTTGTTGAATGACCTTGTACATCTGCTGCACTGCCTATTCAATCTGTAACTCACTTTCCATCAATTGCACTTTTAGTACAATTAAATGTGCCATCATAAAGCCCTAAAAATGAACAACACAATCTCTGCATATGTTCATAGCTATTTAGCCTGGGACTGGGAGGGTGGCAGAAGTCCATCTTAAACCTTCTGTTCATGCCAAAGTGCAATTCGTTGATTGAAAGATGCTAGCTGATAGAGCTGGAAGAGGATGGCAGGATTTGCTTAGCATGCACAGAAGCACACACAAAACAATTTGAGATTGGAATGCGTGCTTGAGCCAACTTGCTGCTAAGAGGCCACCTGGATGGTGGCATGAAGAACAAACTGCCCTTTCCCTCCCCACCCCCACTGCCCCATCCTAGGCAATTTAAAATCTTTTACAGCATAAGATGAATAAAAATATGCCACCATGTTGACAACAAATAGACATGTCTGTAGATATCAAAGTAAAAATATTTTGGGCAGTTTTTGTTTTCACATGGGTTCTGGTAGTGCCAGAGTCTTTTTTTTTTAATGCATATTTATGATTTGGTTCATATTATAAAGAACTTAAATCCTTTCTAAGGAAAAGTGAACAACACCATCCTGCAAGAGGATCTATGAGGATGGAGGGTCATGCAGCACAACTGTTTGGAGGGATTTCCCTGGGGGTGCTGGGCAGAAATGCAGAGAGACACTTTGCTGGCTGAGGTGCTGTTCCTCCTGGAGGCACTTCCCAGCTGGCTGTCACCTGTCACCACCTTACCACCAGTGGTTTGCTCACAGCAGAGGAGCAAGTACCCATCTCCTCCTGGTCCCGTCTCACGCTCCCTGTGCTTGCTACAGCCGTGCCTTGGAAACAGGAAGATTCACCTACCTGGAGTCTTGCAAGACCCAGGGAAGAAGTTGTGACAGCAATGTAGAATAAGTAATATATCTGAACAATAAATCAGTGATCAGTATTTGGAAAGTTGTATTCCTATTCAAAAATGGGGAAAAAAAATAAGGAGGAAAATAGATCAACATTGGTGCCGATCCAGCAATTACTACGAGATTTAGGAGTTTGAAACCTTTAGCTGTAGGGGAGAAAAACTCATGCCAATTTCGCACACAGGCCTACAGTATTTAGACAATAGACTGCCTTTTTTTTTTTTGGAACTACCACTAAACAGAGATGAAGCATCGATGTTGGCGATTCCCAAGTCATTCTTAATATTTTTCAAGTATTAAATTTAGGAATAGTTTCAACATTTTGTGAAGACAAACAAAGGAGCAGTGGGAATTTTCTCCACTGAAGTCTATATCAAAATTCCTTTATGTCCCTGCATTTGGCTGCAGTTCATTGCTCAGAATCTGTTTTCAAAATTATTTAAATGTGAAGTAGCTGATTGTGGTTGCATTGAGGCCAAATTCTGCTGTGTAACAATGGAGTCGCTTTATTTCGTTTGCCTTTACACATTGGGACAACCTATTGTGGACCAGTGGGTATAAAAATGTAACTGAGTAAAATATTTCTGCTGATTGCAATGTACAGTGAAGAACTGTATTAAAATTTCCTTTAAATTATCTTGCCTTTTGCTGTGTTTTAATTGAGTTTGATATTCTTGAACATGTTAAATTACAGAATGTATTTTTTGTTGGTATTTGGTCAAAGCATGAAACCAAAATTTTTGTATCTATATCATTGTCTTCATTATGGTAGAAGAACATGAAGATTTCATGTACTGAAGAAGAATTTCAAACCATCTTTTGGAAGAATGGCGGTTAGGATAAATTACCCACTTATGTAACAAAAGTCTAAGAATCTCAGTATAACTGGGTGAACTGCTATGGAAAGATTAATTTAAAGGTCATATGCATTTCTTTCTATAGGTAGCTTTAAGGAAAGCTGACTCTTTGTAGTCACTCTTAACATGCAGCATCTGCTATAGTAGTTCCAAATTCTAATTAGTTGGCTGTGACCTGATCTGCAAAGAAGCTGTGCAGCTGTATCTCCATCTGGATGCTGTGAGAGCATAGTACATTTGGAAATCCAGGATATATTACCAAATACATACATTTCAAAATTGGTGGTAATTGACATTTAATCTTCAATTGTAACAGGTTATACCTTTGTTTGTAAGGCTCTACAACTGCTACATAAACAGCTTTGGCCGTAATGAAGGGGTCCTGGACCCAAGCCATTCTATTGGAAAGGTAGTTTCACCGTAATGTGCAGAGAGGCCAATATCCAGCTGACTCTGGTTAGAACAATGTTTCTGACACTGAGTTAGTCCAAAATAATCCCAACAGTAACCAGCACTGCTTATACATTATTTAGTATACAAATGGTCTGAGATCATTTCAGGTAATTTTATTAATGTTGTTACATATTCCAAACGTTGGGATAGCCTGCTAGGAGTGAGAGGAAAACACAGTTTATGTCCTCACTCGGGAAATAATCTATTCCTTTCCCTTCTGTTCTTTCATTCTTCGTCCCTTTGATTCAAGCCTTTGAGAAAGGGACCTTTTCTGCCTACCTACAATTTTCTCGCTCGATCACAAATAATGGATCATAATTGAGCACTTTGAAGTACTTTTATTGGCTGACAGTGTCATCCCCAGTATTTATCTTGTCTACACTTTACTTTAGTGTTTCCAACTGTGGTAAATCTGAGACTCAGGCCTGGTAACAGTCTAGTCTTTATGGTCTTGTTGACTAAGAATGCAGATGTATAATCCCAGTTTTTCCTTCTATCATATCTTAAAAGCTTTCTTTTACCATGTTGTAAATTGTGCAAGGTAGATTTGTCTCAGGAATAAGATTCTTAGTTTAGTCTGATTTTGAAAATTCCCCTCACTCATCAAATGTCTCATTTGCAATGCTCTTGGCGAAGCCAACATGTGGAGTTCTGGGATTAGTTTGAATTCAGTAGGCTAGCTGTAATCAGCCATCCCTGATCATTGTGGTGTATAAATTCTGTAGGATTTTAGTACATCATTTTGATCAGAGGGTTTTTTAATTCTTCAGAAAATATACTCTCCCTGTGTCTCAGATGTGTATTCCAAAAAAAGCCTGTGTGCTCCAGGATGAACCTATGTGTTCACTAGCATCCAAATCTTTTGTCGTTGTGACATTTAAATATGTAGGTATATCACCCAGGGAGAAAGGAGAAAACTTATAGATGTAAACATAGCCAGGCTGGTTAAAGGTTTTCCATTAAAATTATCATTACTGTTCATTTTTATCTGTACAAAGTCTGGTTTTATTGGAAAGTTTTTGCATTCCATTTAAGAAACAGAAGTTTGAACACTGAAGTTCAGCTGTCATCAGAGTTGTAATTTTCTCAGGTTGCCCTCTTCTACTGTCTCCATTAGACAGTGTTTCTCATCAATCGCAATTGCTTAATGTCCCAAGGATTAGTTACTTCTTTTAGAACTAGAGGAGGAAACTATGGTGTGTGTAGGAAATCTCATAAAGGAACAAAGTCATGACATGATGCACCTGAGCAGCAACTTTTACAAAACACTATAGGCATTCCTAAATTAGAACATTTAGGATTATGGACTGAGTTGTATGACCGTATTGTTCTTTTTACCCAAAGACTTAAATGGATAATTACAATAAAAAAAACAAACTTTACTTTTTGCTGACATTTTCTCTGGGTGGGGAAACACCGTTGTCTTCAGGGATGTTATGAGATAGAAAAGGATTAGGATGACTTCTAGGTAGGAAACCTAAGGACAGAAGTATTTTTTGTGCACTATTACTGGCCACTTTGACAACATGCCATCTTCACACAGAGTACGCTTAGAAGGGTCCAAATAAGCCACATGGAATGAAAAATAACTAGAGTTTTGTGGCTCAGTTATGTTTCCTTTGGTTGCTTACCTGGCTGATCCTACCAGTAGCAGATATTTGTTCACGAGGTTAAGTCATGCAGTTTTGTATTGTAGATGGACACGATGAGATAAATAAGCACTGATTCTTACATGTACTTGTTTTTTTAAGTAAGCAATGTCTAGTACAGTTTTCAGATATCACTAATAGACTCTGATATAGACCCATTTTTAAAAAATTAAAAAAAAAAACGCTTTCTCTAAAAACCTGTAGAGTTTTAATATTTTTTCTCAGAAGTCTGTTTTTCATTTTGTGTTTTTCTCTTACATCACCATGGTTGCTTCACACCTCTGAAGTAATGCATACAGACTTTCACAAGTATGCAGTGGACTTCCAAGTTCAGACCTTACATTGTCTAACAACTTTTCAGAAAATTGATAAAACTTGACTGAAGCCATCTGGCATATCTCTGTATTCATGCTGTTGTTTCATACCACTGGATAAGAAAACTCAGTTTAAACTTCCAAAGAAGTTTTATGTCTTTCTTCATTTTCCATTGCATGATAGTAGCGTAATCATGAACAAAAATGTGGTGGCAAGAGGGTTGTTGTGGTTTGTTTTTATTACATGCTGACTCATCTGCCCGTTCTAAAACCGGTTTGCAATAAATGCACATGTTGACATGACAACAAAAAAATGTAATGCGTCGTAAAGCCACCCAGGAGCTGCCTATTTTTATGCATTTTTAAGTTCACATGCCAGGCAGACTTAAAAATAATCCCTGTAGAGCCTTGCTTTCTGGACAGTTTAGACAAAAAGTCAGTTTCTACATAGGTGATCTGTTGGACTAGTGTGGGTACAGCATATAAATGGCTGTAGGCAATGACACATCAGTCAGTCGTGCTGCTGACAGCCTGACGTGCCACCCTTGTCTCTCAGCCTGCAGATGCTTACCCACCTGCAGCTAAAGTGATTCTAGGTGGCTTTCAGTGCACAGGCAGGGCAGGACTCAAGCTCATGACTCTGATTCAGTTGCAACATGCCTCAGCTGCTTTGCCTTCAATGACTACATATTTTCAGTTTGATCAGTAGCCAAAATGTGCTTATTATTTTTTGACCTGTGGAAGGGGACTAGTTATTCCTTATTTTATGTACTGCAGGATATAGACAGTGAACATTCAAGGTTTTGTGGTTTACATCCAGACTAAATGTGTGTTACGGTTTGAGAAACCCACAATTTATTGTCGTTTAGGCAATTATTCTATTAGCTGATGACCTCTCCCCACCAGGGAAGGGGAATCAGGAAAAAAAAGGAAACCCAAGGGTTGAAATATAAACAGATTTAATAGAATAAGACTAAATAATTAACATTAATAATACTAAAGAACCAATATTGATCCCAATACCAGTATAAAATATACAAGGATTACACTCAGACAATTCTATCAGCAGGAAGCTGTGCACTCCCAGTAGTGGACAGCAATTGTTGGACGCTGTGAGCGCTGCAGCTTCAGGAGGAAGGGAAGGGCTCAGTGGTCCACCACTGGAGCAAGAAGTTCTCAGGATCACAGCCATCAAGGAAGACTAAAAAAACTCCTCAGCAAACTTTCTAATTTATATTGAATGTGACGTTCGTGGTATGAAATAATCCTGTTGGCCAGCTTGGGTCAAGTGCCCGGGTCTCACTCCTCCGCATCCCCGCACCTGGCATGGCTTGAAAACACTGAGACCTTGAAACCCACATACCATAGCTGGTTATAAAATAAATATTTTCACAAATTCAGACACTGGAGTCTTCTAAAAGTGCAGTTTTCCCAGGCATTAGAAGAGAAAGTAGTCCTGTCTCGCTCAAACCAGGACAATGTGCTATGCAAACTTTATTAAGTAATAAATCTTTTCATGTTAGTTTTTCAACGTATTCCCATCTTTGTTGAAGTAAATGGTTGCTGTTTTGGTGGTGATGATACTTAAGACAGTGCTGAGTTCTTTACCAAGAGAGACATGTTAAGGGGTATAGTTCATACTTCAAAGAAAGTAATATCTCAGCCACTCTGAAACTTATGAAAAAACATCAGTCCTGCAGTGTATTAATTTCAGCACCTACTTTGTGTGATTATAAAAATCCGCAGGCAATGCAGATGTCTCTCGGGTAACCCACTCACACAGGTGGGCTAATATTTAAGCTTACCCCTTTTTTGGTACAACTAAGTCCCTGCAGACATTCCGTAAGTTTCATTGCAGTGGTTCCCTCCATAGGATCTTTTCCATCTTTGCTACTACAATAGTGCTGATGTGTTGAAGTTTCTTCATTCCTGTATTTGCCCTCAATGCATACCCTGCAGCCTTCACTCATCCTCCGTCGCAGAACATGGATAGCAAATGGTGCAGAGTGGACTCCTTCTGTTTCTGACCATCCCAGAGCAGTTTGTCCACCGATGAGTCTGCCCCAGGCCAGAGAAGCAAACCAAATGTGTACCCGTTATTTGGCTGGCCTGTCTGCCAAGCAGATGACCTTCTGGTCGACTACCTGGCTGTCCAAAGAGCGCACGTGCAGTAGTTTGCTAACTGCCTGGCTATGGGGGGAGCATACACTGCGTCGGCCTCCAATGTAGCTGAAAAATTACTTTCTGTATTGTACATAGAATCAAGTGAAAGTGTGCTGTATTTTAGGTTTACTTGTACATGTGACTCCCGTGACTTCATGTGTGGTCAGCACTTTGACAATTTATGATAAACTGGTTCCCTCCTTACAAAACAGTTGCTGAATACGTGCAGATGGACTCCATGCTGAATGAATCTAGTGCATCTGAGATATACAAGTGGTGCCACAGATTGTGCAGATCCACTACAATGTGCAAGACTCAAGCAGTTTCTCCGTGCACGTGCAGTAGAGTCAGTGAGAAGACACCAGACTTATTACCACTGCACAAGCACACAGAAAGATCAAATCCCTCAAAAAACAGAATAAGAACGCTTCATCAAGCTACTAAGCACAAAAACAAGCTAGGCACCAGGCAGCAACCCTGCTCTCCTCATGCATTCGTCTCCTATTTCTGTTGATTATACAGAAGAACAGCTGTATTACATCACACCATTGGTCCATCTGGCCTCATGTCCTGTCTCTGGCAGTAGCCAAAATCTGAAGATTAGAGTGAATAAGAGAACAGAAAAAGTTTACAAGATCCATTCCTTGAGTACTCATCTAGTTTCTGCCAAGTTGTACTTTGGAGACTTCCTTGCCCAGTAGAAGTTTAATAATTTATTATTAAACTTAGGTTAAAAAAGAATCTATAACATCCCTTGGCAAGGAATTCTGCAGCTTAATTTCACATTTTGTTAAGAATCACTTCCGTTCAACTTCATTTGATGCTGTCTAGTTTTTGTGCTGCAAGAAGCAATGATCACTCCTTGTGTTTTCCATATCATTCATGATTTAACCTTCCATTGCATCCTCCTTTTCAGACTGGGAAGCCCAAATCTTTTCTGGAGTCACTTATGTGCAAGTCATTCCACAACTTCAATGTACTAACTGTTGTAGCTATTTTCTGAATCCTGACATGTTCTAATACATAATTTTTGAGATGAGGGGACCAAAATTACCCATGATATTCAAAATGTGTTTGAAATGTGGACCTGTGCTGTGTTTTCCTTTCTTTGTAATCCCTAACATTTCATTTAATCTTTTTATTACAGTTAAGCACAGACCTGGCATTTTCATAGATCTATTTATTACAATTCCAAGATCTTTTTCCTGGGTGGGAATGGTCAGCTCAGAGCTCATTTTACTTATGAAATTTGATGTTCTTTTCCTTAGTGCATCACTTTCTTCTGAATTTCATCTGCCATTTTATTATCCAGTCAGTCCTTCCATAGTTCTTCACAGTTAGTCCTCCTTTTGTACTACCCTGATAAGTTTTAGCAAACTTTCTCATCTCACCAGATCATTCATGAGCATCTTAAACAGCACAGGATAAGCAAAATGTACAGCAGGAGTTTCCTGGTGATGTTGTTCCACTGTAAACATAAAGACCATTTATTCCTGCCCGCTGTTTTCTAGCTTTATCCATTTATATATCCATGTAAAGACCTTCCTTCTTTTAAGAGACTTTGGTGAGGGACTTTGTCAAAGGCCTTTAAGAAATCCACATAGTCTATATTAAACGCACCCCCTTAACCATATGTTTGTTGATGCCTTCAAAGAACTCAATAGGTCATGAAGCATGCCTTCCCCTTAAAAAATCAAATATTTAATCACCCCTGGTCAATCCCATGTACCTGGAAAGCCACTAACATGAACACCAAGCAGCTCCCTGCTAGGGCTGACACAACTGCGAGGAGCAAAGATTAGAGCCTTAGAGACAAGGTGGTGAGCGAGAGTTAGAGTTGAGGCCAAGGCACGCTCAACTTGACCCAACCTCGGGCCTCTCCCAGGGACCGGAGATTGTAGCATCAGTGAGGGTTAACTGTGACTAAAGCCCTACAAGCTTGCCAGGTTGCCCATCCGGCAGAGGTGGGGGCACAGGAGGCTGCAGGACTCTTGCCTCTAGAACTGCACCCCACTCTCCATCAGGGCTGGAAGTCAGTCAGGGAACTGGGGAGCTGGGGGCAGCCCCACTGTGCTCAGCTTGGGGCATCCCGCTCACGCAAGTGGTGCTGCTTCTCTCAGCAACCTGCAGTGCTCTTCTCAGAAGGGCTGTCCAATTTACCACACTGCCATGTGCATGCACAAGCAGTGCATTTGAGATCATGGCTCCAAAGATTTTTGGATTTCTGTCAGCTTATTACATTGAAGTACATCTGTCTTCAAACTCGAGGAATAACTTTCACTTTTATCATCTCGCGTAAATAAAAAATTCAAGTATGCTTCCTCTGAGATTTTTTTCTCTTACTTTATGAAACAAGTTCTCCATAAAGCAAATTCCAAACAACAGCTATGTTTATGTAGGGTTATATTTTTGGAGTTCAGTAATAAAAAATAATACGAAAAATACAGGAAAACCTAATTTAATTTCTTATTCTAAGAATAGCTCAGATTTCATGTTCTCATATTCTGAAATTAGAAAGGTACATTTACTTAGCTTTTTTTTAAAGCAGAAAATGGAAAACATAGCAATCTGGCTTCTATTGAGATTTTTTTTTCCATAATACTGCTTTATATGTAAATATGTATTATACGTAGAGAAAAAACACTGCATTCACTTATTACCTTAATGAGAGGAGTTTAGATGGCTTGGTAACAATGTACATATGAGAAGTCTTATGAACTGATTACGTAGAATATGGAATGTTTCAGACTCTGAGAAAAGTGTATATATAACACTTGAAATAGAATTATGATAACTGAATATTTCAATTATGTATTTATCATAACAATAATTGTATTTACAAATGATTATTCTGAACCCTAAACTGTCCACAAATAATTCTTAAACATATAAAATTTTCTTAATTATTTTATCAAGCTGTTTAAACATTGAAATGTATCAACTATTTTCTTCCTTGCTAGTTCCGATTACTTGAGAATGCTAAGAAATATCTCCTATCAGCTATTTTGTATTACTTTTGTATTCAGGATTGTGTGCTTACAAAACCAGCATGTAATAGTGATTATTGTTATCTTGGAATCTGCAGCACCATTCTTGTGTTTCTACCTATTTTAAAAGGAAGCAAGCAATGTCTTTGAAATTGGTATATAGATGTTATAACAGGATTATACCTGAATACCTGCTGGGAGGTTCTGATGCAAAATATTGCATTCTGAAATGTTTAATACATTGTGTTAGAGATATTACATAACGATGTCAAAGTTTATAGAATACAGTAGGAGTAGTGTGATTACGATCTTAAAAAAAAAAAAAAAGCAGTAAGGTTTTTTTGTGAATGTGGATTAAAGGTGAGAAGTTTCTACCGGTTGAGGAAAGAGAACTCAGTGTTTTATAGGCTTTTCCGTACTTGTATATATTTATGAGCAAAATTCATTAGCTTTTATGTCAGTGCAGTTTCTGGTGTGTAGATATGCTTGTGTGGAAGACATAGCTTAAAGATAAAATTAATGCATGAATATAGAGATAGACAGTATGTTTTAAATATGCAATTGCACACATCATAGCTATATATTCCTTCCACTATTCTGTTGTGCAGCTCCACTGACCTTAGTGCTTGAGGGACAAATTAGGACCATACAGTAGATGCTTCCAGCTGAAGAGGTGCATTAGCAGAGAGGCACGGTATGTTTGAGAAAGCGCTCAACAATTAGCAGGTCCTTGGTGGGGGAAGAGTAACATTTGTCTTACAGAACCGGGAGGCACCTTGCGACCCAGCTCTGTCTTTACAGTCTAGCCACTGAGAAGAGATGCAGAACATGGACCAGACAGGCTGAGGTCATAACACTTTTAAGATGCACCATTTTATAATCTTCAGAAGAAATTTAATTGTTAAATTTCTCCTGTTAATTGTTAAATTTCTCCTGTAGAATTTTGTTATGTTCTCTAGAGTCTTGTTTCACTGTTTGAGAAGTTAGTGGTGCAGAATTTTTTTTGGAGGAAGGAAAAGTCATCTGTCTCTGGGCAAGCAGCACTAAAAAACAAAATCCCATACAGCCCCTGAGGGTATGTTTCTGAGCCTGAGTTACTCAGTGGAGCACCAAAGAAGGTGTGGGGTGTTCAGTAACTTTAGATATCTAAGCAGGGTGCTCTGCCTCTCCATCTGGAGGCACTATGTGTCTGCACTGTTTATACAGGGTCCTGATGCTCCTAACTTCATAGAATCATAGAATCATAGTGTTGGAAGGGACCTCTGGAGATCATCTAGTCCAAACCCCCCTGCCAGAGCAGGGTCATCTTAGAGCAGGTTGCACAGGAACGCGTCCAGGCGGGTTTTGAATGTCTCCAGAGACAGAGACTCCACCACCTCTCTGGGCAGCCTGTTCCAGTGCTCTGCCACCCTCAACGTAAAGAAGTTCCTCCTCATGTTTAGGTGGAACTTCCTATGCTCAAGTTTGTGCCCATTACCTCTTGTCCTGTCGCTGGGCACCACTGAAAAGATCCTGGCCCCATCCTCCTGACACCCACCCTTTAAGTATTTATAAGTGTTGATAAGGTCCCCCCCAGCCATCTTTTTTCCAGACTGAAGAGACCCAAATCCCTCAGTCTTTCTTCATAAGAGAGGTGTTCCAGTCCCCTAATCATCTTTGTAGCCCTTTGCTGGACCCTCTCCAGCAGTTCCCTGTCCTTCTTCAACCGGGGAGCCCAGAACTGGACACAGTACTCCAGGTGCGGCCTCATCAAGGCAGACTAGAGGGGGAGGATGACCTCCCTCGACCTGCTGGCCGCACTCTTCTTGATGCACCCCAGGATGCCTTTGGCCTTCTTGGCCACGAGGGCACATTGCTGGCTCATGGTCATCCTGCTGTCCACCAGGACTCCCAGGTCTCTTTCAGATGAGCTGCTCTCCAGGAGGTCAGCCCCCAACCTGTGCTGGTGCATGGGGTTATTCCTCCCCAGGTGCAGCACCCTACACTTGCCCTTGCTGAATTTCATGAGGTTCCTCTGTGCCCAAATCTCCAATCTGTCTAGGTCAAACTTCAGTTATTCCCGTTGAATTAGATGCCTAAAGTAACTGAGAGTAGATGATCTGAATACCCTGCCGTAAATATAATGGGAACTGACCAGCAAGTGAGGATGATAGCAGAGGAGTTCCTTCTCAGATCAGCTGAATCCTCTTTGTCAGGTTCTCTTGGTCAAAACAGCCTTTCTTCCTCAAGATTTTTTGCATTCAGACTAAGTGGAAATTTTTGGAAGGACATTTCAGGGGAAGATCAATTTGCATAACATGAGCGGTTACAAACCCAGTCACAATGTATCTGACCACCCATGGCATGAGTAGTTAAGTCAACACCACAAATACTTTGTGATCATGATCATTAACGAAGCATAGAAAATTCTGATTCATGGCAGAGTTAACATGATGGCTCAGCAAATTAATGCCGTTGATATGGGTTTCCTCAAAATGATAACGAGTGTATTTTAGGATGAAAAACTGCAATACATAAATAGCCTATTTGTTTTCGTTATTCTTTTCCATAAAGTTATCGGCACAGAATTATTCTCTGCAAGCAGAATAATATTTTTAGAAAACTATTATAAATTTACTCTGTGTGATTTATTTTCTTGATATTTTTAAATTTCCTATTTGATCACATTTTACTAACCCTTATTTTCTGAATAGTGTATATAAAGAACTAGTAGATCTGGAGTGCACACATCGGAATTTGTCAGGACCCTTTCATAGCCATGCTAAGATAGTGTCCTCTAGATGTCCTTTAAGGAATTGCTACATGTGGGGGGTTATTTTTTTTCCTATATTAAAGATTCCCTTAATAGTTGCTGTGTTTCCGTGGTTGCTTTGCACAGGTTTCACCATGTTTGAGTACAGAGGGACTTGAGACAGTTGCCTGTTGTAGAATATCGTGGGATGAATGTGACAGAAACAGAGATCATCGCCAATTACTGAGACATGGATCTGAATTAGGGGATCATACTGTTTGGTTTTGTTTGCTTGCCAAAGAACTTTAAACATCCTGTGTGAATACACTAATTTCTCAAACTTCACAATCAAACTCTAGACTCACAATTGAATCACAAAACAAAGTGTGATATTGGGCAAAGATAACTATTTAAAGTACTTAAGGAGGATTTAAAATGGGAAGTTTTACTTGATGAGAAGAGTAAAAGAGGCTGAACAATATTTTGCTCATGAGAGCGTTATTTTGTGTTATTCCAATGTAACAATATTACTTCTCAGCAATAGTGCGATACCAATGTCAAAACCTGATGATGCTTAACACCCATGTATACCTAAATCAGCTGTCAAACCGAAAGTTGTCTAAATTCTCAAATTCTGCTTTTGTGCATGCTCTGGATCGCCTCTGTTTTGACAGCATCGAGGACCTTGGACATGTAGCATGATTTAACTCTAAATCTCATTTTGAGGATCAGGCACTTCAAAGTCAGACCCTGAAGCACTCAGCTCTACACCACTAATGTACTATGTGGGTGTGAGCCATTAGTTCTTACAAGCAACTACCCAAGCTGCATCGCTGGGTGTTTTCTCACTGTAGAATTTCTGCGGTGCAGGAGGCTATTTAGGGATAGATAAAAGCTTATTTCAGAGGAAAGCTGAATGTAACAAACTTGCCTTTCTGTTTGGGACTGAGTTAAACAGAAGGCTCTCTAATCAGACAGTACGTCTGAATTTCAAAAGGTTAATCTTGTCCATTATTTTCTTTCTGAAAATAAGCAATAAGGGACATTGATGGAAGAAAATAGGGAAAGTATCAAATGATACTTCTCCTTATGTACTCTTCCAACTCCCAGCAGTGTTCAGAAGCATGTTAGTTAATAAGGCATGTTTTCTTTGTTTCTTGCCTGAATGTCTGTTCACTTCCTAACTTTTGGAGGCCACAAAATTTTTGTGGTCCTCTCTAGAAAATGACCGGTGCAAACTCTGCATACATCAGCAGGTCACCTAGACTTTGTCCCTTGGACAAAAAGAGGTTTTGAAGGGAAGGACAGCAGCGCTCAGCTTCCCTCCTCAAACCTTCCTGCTTTTTCTTTCCTTTCATACTTTTCTTGTGCTGGTTTGTTATAGAGATAGGAGATAAGAATAGACTTGGAAAAAACCTACAAGGGCAGAGTTCAACATGCAGAATGTTGAAGAACACAGAAACTGGTAAAGACAGTGCCAAGAAAAAGAATAGAAATACCAAAGGGGCACAAAGGGAAGAGTTCTGAGAATTCAGAGGCTCTTGTTAAGAGGGCAGTCATCAGATAATGAATTTCTTGGAAATAAAAGACAGGCTCCTTAAGCAAAGTGGTGGACTGATCTGGAAGTGTGAATGCTCAGGTTTCTTCCTCACCTGGATCTCTGACAGGAAATTGTCTATCAGTGCATAAGCTTGGATATGTGTAATAAGTATAAAACCACAAGCTTCACGACATGAGCTGACTAGTAGCTAATAGTTGAAGAAGCTTCCCTTTTGAAATCTTATTCCATAATTGACCAGGATTCCACAAACCTTCCTTTGAAACACCTTTTACTGCCCATTGTCTGATCGAATTCCTAGGCTGCTCTGTTTTCTTGGTGTTTTAATTTTTATGCAAGTAAAAAAGATGAAAACTCTTTAGGTCCCAATGGTTCTTTAGCTATGGGGAGTTTTCTCTTTGTGAATAAAAGAGACTCAATCTTCTTGAAAAACACAAAAAAAGGCATTTATTTTTCAAATGCATTTAATATTAGGGTGACATGTTTTCAGAATATATGAATACAGTAGTCCAGAACGAGCCACTGCTGCTTCTGAACCTCAGATCACAGATGTAACAGAAGTTAGAGGTGAGACAGGCTATCCATCCATTCCACCTGGCTGCTGTTTACTTTTAGGGTTTATTTGCCCTGAAGCCTTCAAGTGTCATTGCTTCTATCTCTCACCTTGAGAGCCTATCCTCAGACTTAGAGGTGTGCAAACATCCCTGTGATCTAACTAATAAAAGACACAAATGCTCTCTTACTCCAGAGTGTGTTCCCTGATATTTTGCCTATGGTTTCTTGATAACTTGACCGTGCTACTTCTATTCATTAATTCTCTCCTTCTGCCGTTCACAGAAAGCAGGAGAAAATTACTGCAACTTACCTTTGTAGACTGTTATTTGCACATAAGCAGTGTGCATCATCTTTTCTTAACCTCACCTCATCAGTCTCCTATTAATTGTTCTTTTCCAGTTCTTTGTATCTTTCCATTGTGTTTCCAGCACAGCTCAATACTGTCTCAGTACCTTCTGCAAAGAGTTAATGAGGCCAAGCTAATGCAGGTGTATTAGTTTCAGTATACAAGCTAACTGGCTAACTCAGGTATGTCTATGCAACACTGTGTTGGGTCATATAGATATACCCAACTGGAAAACCACATAATTTACAATGTTGGCATATCTAAAATTACTCTTGCATTGCTCTAGAGGTCACCTTTAAAGATCCATGGCTGATTTTGTACTAAGCTTCTGTATTAATAGTAGTGATGCATGTCTTGAACGCTGTGGCTGAAACCAGGGGATACATTTGATCTCCTGGCAGCCATCTCAAAGTCCAGGATCTCAACAGGCAGCTCCAGTGTGCAGTCTGTGCCACCCTAAGATGGCATCTACGACAGGTATGACAAATTGCCCTTTGGAGTTGCCAGTCTCCTTCTAACTACAGAGGGAATCGAAGGCAACTTGCCAAAACTAAAACCCAATTTTTAAATTAAATGAGTCAAGTAAAATGAATTCCACTCTCTTTGACTAGAGATTGAACACCTAGCATACATTTGACAGCAACAGTGCTTTTCAGTGATTCATGTACATCAAGTACAAACCAGTGACTTACTGGCATTTTAGAAGTGTTTTTCATTGTCTGTATGCCAGAGTTTAAAAGGGTGGTCTACATATAAAAGATTTAAAAGATACTTGGACCCTATGTAAAACAGAGGTAGACCAAACTATTGCATTTATTGTTATCTAATGATTCTTTGTAATGAACAGATGAGAGCACACTTTTGGAACCTTTTTAGCATATATATTATATATTTTATAGCATATAGTATGTAGTTTTGTTGGTAACATCACTGGGATCATTTATGAAGGCATGTTTATTTAGCATCACTATTATTTATAAAATGCTTTCTCAAAATCAACATTTGTGGGGAAATTGTTTGGTGATGTACATTTTAAGTCAGTATCAGATGTGTCTCCATGCACTTACACATATTCACTCAAAATGTTGAAGTACAGTAGCTCTGACATTCTCTGCACATGCCAAGAAACACAGCTTTTACAGAAGGTTCACAGAAGATGTTCAAATAAAATATTCATGATCTTCTTGCTAAAAGAAAAACCTCTTTCAGACCTGTAAAGTACTGTTTGACAGAGAATGACCTACAATCTGATGCAGTCTCATATTTTTATATAAACAAGAGCAGAAAAGATTTGCTGAAATGAGTGCACATTTTAGGTTTGTCTTTGTTACATTGCAGGATGAGTGGCAATTAATGGAGTGAAAAGACTGCAGATTTCCTAGTGCTTTTTAACCTGCTTATTTCATTTTCAAACTTCTGAGATCAATTTAGCAGCGGGAAGTGCTGCAGTGCAATTTGGTTCCAGTTGACCCCGGAGGGGTTGCTGCTGAATGAGACTTACTTACAGCTCTGTTTCCATAATGACACCTTGCTGCAATAAATGACGCCTTCTTAACCTCAAGTTGTATTTCCAATAAATTTATAGCAATTCCCAGGTTACACTAGGAGGTTGAAAACAAAGTCCTCTGGAGAAATGTGTCACCACGGGTTGTCCCCACATCATAGGGCACCCAGCAGTGCTGGCATGATATTTATAACTTACATAACAGATTGGCTGGAACACATCTTTTTTCATGCTGATTAACACCATTATAGTAGCAATCTGAATCTCCTGATAAACCAGTTTTTCCCAACTCCTCCTCTTTTAGCACAGGTTTCCTAAAAATGAAACCCTACAAGCCATTCTGCCTTTATTTTTAAGAGGAATCCTGCGTGTCAGGAAGCTCCCCAGGAGAGCACACACACCAGTTTCAAATAGTATGTGCCACTGGCCAACAACCAGTGGCTTGCCACACACAATGTCTAAGTCAGAAGGAACAGTGAACAGTACAACACGTAACATTTGAGCTTGTGAAAGCAGCAAATCTGATCGTTAAGGATACAGAGCATAGTATTCTGTTAATTCCGCTGTAGGTACCACAACAGGGTTTATATTCGTTGTAAGTGGTGATAGGAAGGGAAGTGATTTGCCTGGGGGGGACCTCTTGCATCAGATAGTGACATCAAATAGTCTGTTACAAAACAAAATGCCTGGAAGAAGCAAAGGAAATGAAGGGCTTTTTTTCCCCAGTTACCATGTCCTTGCTGTGCCATTCAGCCACATATGTTGTTGCTACCGGATGTGTGCTGATATGCCAGTGCCACATGACCATAGTGTTGTCTTCTATCAAACAAGGACAGAGAAGCTCTGATTTTGGGAGATCTGGTCCCTCAGGAATCCTAGTGACCTATTAGGTCTTTAAGCCACTTAGTGTCTCCTGCTGCTCCATCAGTAAAAGGCAATTGAAGGGAGCCAAGAATCTGCTTATTCTGATGCAGATCCCTTTGGTTATCAGAGGGCATTGATTTGACATCATTTCCATTTATATGACAGGCAACCCTCTAGAGTTTTACAGATATTTTTTTTTTGTTTGCCTGGGATTCCTGGAATCACACCCTTCCACCAGGTTTGTTTGAACTGAATTTATTTGACTTGCTTCAGAAATACAGAGCATTTACAGTAACTCCTTAAAATATACATATATGTAAAACATTTGTGTAATTTTTTTAGCTGCTGTTATTTAAAGAAACATGTTATTAAAATATTTTAAATTGTTCACTGTGTTGTAAATTATGCCAGATACCTCACAATACTTTTTAACTCTGAGGGTTTTGCACATATGCCTTCTCAGAGATAACAGAACATCCACACAGGCTTACTGAGAGCTGATAAGGCTTTATTTTATACAATTGCTTTTAGGTATCTTGTACTATAATTCATTTGGAGGAACCAGGGACTGAGCAGGTCCTGTTAGAAGTAAAGATCTAGGAGTGCTGCTGTCTCAAGCTTGCAAAATAATGAATGACAGCACATTCTGTAAATGAAAGAAATTCTGTAGTGTGGCAAAATCATATGAGTGAATAACTGCTGTCTTCATACATAGGATCAACAGTAGATGAGAGAGAAATTAAGCAGCAAGGAAGAAAGAATTGCGTTATGGAACATAGTAGGAAAAAGAATTATGCTGAATCTACATTTAGCCTGGAGGAAATCTGCAGGTTGCATCTATCATGACCTTTAGCCCACAACACTGTAGAAGAATCCATTTTTTTATAATGGCATTAGGTTCCCTTGGCTTCCATCCACCATTTCTGAGCAAGCGAAGAAAAACTGCAAGGGGAAAGACTTTAAAATGGAGGGAGAGCTGGTAATTATAGCTTGCTGGAGGCCTATTTTTCAGTAAATTAAGTGCTTCAAAAGAAGTATGCTGTTATGCGGTCTTTTGAATGCAAACCTTTAGGGAACTAGTGTAAGAAAATAAAGTAAAAACATTATTTTTCACCCCAGACTTGTTAATTTGCTAGCTCTAATGCCTTGTCAGGAAAACTCCATGCTCAACTTTGAACTCCAAGGTTAGAGCCAGTAATAGTATCCCCTCCAAGCATTACAACTGTGGATTACCACTGAGATGATTAAGAAGATAAGGGACTCTATTATGTGAAGAATCAAGTAGCTTATCAAGTCACCATAGTAATTGGAAGCACCCTTGTATAGTAAGAAAAATTGAATTCAGCATAAACCCAAAGATGCTTCAGCCATGTGGACATCTTTAATATACAGAGAGATGGGTTATGAACTGGTTTTTTTATAAAAGTTTAATTTATGTTCATATTCCCATGATTTTTTCCATGTACATTTGTGCTTAATTTTTAGCCTTTTATGTAGACACACGCACACTTCTAACATGAAAGTGCACACATATTGGAAATAATGGAAGGTATTGACATACACATCGTACATTAGGGGAGCTCAGTCAAAAGATTGAAGAATGTTTCTAGAGCACAACCAGAAAAGAATATAAACATAGGTCTCCTGAATCCATATCACATTCCTCACTCATAAAATAATCTCTCTCCCCTTCTCCTACAAAGATAGCAGCAGAAAGATTAGCAAGCAAACACAAAAGAAAAAAAGGATGAAATGCATCTCTACTAATAATCATATTGCAGGAATGAAGACCGCTGTAGATGATAGGCAGCATAACTACATCTTTGTCAGTTGACTGATAGTATGTGTCACACATGGCGTTAGTAAAGAAGGCTGAAGGATTTTGGCCTCTTAGCTCCTCTGGTAAATCCTTCCTAGGTAAATAGCTCAAATGCTAATAATCCTGGAGGCATTATCATTGATCAGGAAATGTTGTTTCATTACTTCCAGTTCTGTTACCGGAGTAAAAAGTATCCCAGAAGAAAACATCTTTTTATTGCTTATTACCTTTCTTACAGACTTTCTAGAATCAGAAGTAAAATCAATATTTTTCATACTGTGTCCTGAAATAACAATTTTTCCAAGTGTGGGAAATTAGAATCTCGGACTTCATCTATTGCTATGTATAATATAAAATCATACTCAGTGTCCAATAGTATAGAATTTCTAATACAGTTACAGAACCTAGGCTGGAGAAACACTGTATAAATATAATAGCATTTTCTGGTATAGAGAAAGGTGCTAAGGTTGTTTTTACCATGCAGAAAAGCACTTGAAAATTGGATTTCAGTGCATCTCTATAATTAACAATTATAAATACCACATATATATGGTTTTACAAATATTTGACAGTCTTTTTTTTTATAAAGTATAGCCGTATTTATAAAGAGAAACACAAATCTAGACCACTTTTTCCTTTCAATCTACTGTTATAAGTAGTTTACAAAAGAACTTTCTGGTATTACAGCTAAGCAAAAGGAAAAACCATTTGCAAGTAAATGTACTTATACCATATTCTGTTTCATTAATTTCCTGAAATCTTTGTTGAATGGGTTTGGGGTGATTAGATAACCATAGCTTTCATAGAGTTGAGCATAGTTTACTGTGTGATTTAATTCATGCCATTATCCTGTGATATAAGCTTGAAAAAGTCCTTTTCTCTTAATGAACAGTCTTTTGTTTTCTGACCAACACAGACATGAAACCCAAGTCAACCTAAATTAGTTCTCACAGCGTTGTGAGGACTTCCACCCTCAACTGTCCTTCCCTTAATGAAAGAAATTGTTCCCCAACAAGAGGAATGCAGGCTCCCTGGAGGATGTTTCGGCGGGCCTTCTCCTCTAACTATATTGTATGAAACTAGAAGGGGTCAATTAATGAATTTTCAAAGAAAAGCAAAGTTGCTGAATGGGCCTGCGTCAGTTTTTTTCCCCAACTGCAGTTGGGAAGTGGCTGAGGTAGGAGAGAAAGAAGAGGCAGGGAGGGGTCTGGATTCTCTCCTCTACTGGGAAACCCCTACTCAGAACACATGTGATAAAGCCCTATATTTTGGGGAACGTGGTCTTTCCTGTGCCTTGAAGCAGGCAGAGGTCTCGAGGAACGAATAACATGTAATTATGCAATTCCAATTATTATTGGTATCAGTAGAGGTATAGAAACATCTAACTAAATTAGACCACGTTATCCGAAATGGCAGTATTTTACACCTTGAGACCCACACCTTGAGGCCTTCTCATGATGGTGGCATCCAAAGAAGCTGCAGTCCTCAATACAACCTGTGTACAGTTCAGATCACCCTTCCACTCCCTCCCCTCCAAATTTGTATCTGCCAGCAAATTTGTATGTGCCAGCCTTGGCCAAAACAGACGCAATGCAGCGGGTAAGGCGGGAAGAGAACAGTGGTGATGCAGCTGTTCTTGTTTGTTGCATGGTAGATTTTTTAACAAGTGATTGTATATACCTGGCAGCCAGTAAAAGGCCATTGAGCTGTCATGGTTTCTCTTCATCAAATGAATAAGACTTGAAATGAGATACCAGAGTGGTAGAGTGCTCCATGTACAGAGAGACATCAAGTGAGCTTTTGTCATCCACTGCCCATGAGTCTGAAGCCTCTTCATAATGAATGAGGACCATGTCAAAGTTGTTCAGCCACAGAGACCAGGGGAGAAATGTTGGAAATTCTTTGCCTACTTTAAACAGTATGAAACAAGAAATTGGAGAATTAGAAAATGGACTAAAGGAAGAAAGCTTCAGAAACCCTACAGGTCACCTATTTTGAAATCAGACAGTTACAGATAATGGAAGTCAACTTCAGAAGAAGAGCAAGTCTTTAGAGAAATGACGCTGGAATCCAATCATCATTTAAAATACACATTTTCTGCTGTTTGAGTAGCACGTGAGAAAAGGGTTTCTGAAAAAGAGAAGCCAAGGAGATTTAGAATAAAATAAGCTCACTCTGAGTTAAGGAATGAACTTTCATTATTCAGTACAAATTTGAAAAGACAAAGAAACTTATCAGACTAAATTAAATGAGGAGCTCACAGCATTGTAGATGACTCATCACAATTCAAAAAATTGATAACAGTGTAGAGGAAAACAGAGAGAGCAGATGGTGCAAAGAACCCTCACTACAAAACAGAGATCAGCGCTGAGCTCAAGAGCCAGAAACCATCCTTCAGCTTAGTACCAATGGCAAGAAAATGCTGCCATTAAAGTGATTAAAAGCCATGCTGAGCTTCTAAGGTTTTTTTTTTTCAAATGGTTTCATTGGGTAACCAAATTAGAACTCTCCTGCAGCTACTGGATTTGAAACAACTAATTAAAAGAACTTCCCGTTGATTCATCATAGGAACATGAGAGGAGTCTTTATAAATGGTCAAATAGGATTTACCTATTTTACAATTTTCCAGTTAAAAAAAGCTTTAATAACAAATGGATGGAATCTTTAGGGCCTAAGTAACTTCTGCTCCAGTGGGCAACTGTTATAAGAAGCTGAAATTTCTCTGTAGAAAGTATTGCTTTTAGTAGCACTTCACAACAACTAAAGAAACAGAAACTGTTTCTTTTAAAAGCTGCAGCTTTTAATTAATTGATTTGATTTGTCTGTTTCTTTGGACAATAAATTTCTGACTGGAATACTTTTCCTAAAAGTCATTATTTCCTCTGGGATGTGAAATTAGATAACTTCTGTATAACAAATGTAGGACCATCTTTCTGAACATATAAGAAATGGTTAATGGTGTCTCTTTTGTGTTTTTTTGTTAAAAAGCACACTTTTTTTTGCCCAGCACCCTAATACAAACACAAATACACTTCTCATACTCACAGCCTTATCTACATACCTTCGCATTCTGATTTAGGGGATGTAGTGCTGGCACGGTGCTACAGGTGTGATGTGAACCTTGCTGTATGGGGCTTTCAGTTTCAAGTGCAGTGCAAGCACAGCTGGTTTAGGAGAGGGTTGAAGTAATTTTCTTTCAAAAATTTGCTACTGAGTTGTCTCCCAGGAAGAAGACTTGGGCTATTTCTTATACTGAACTTTTGAGAGGATCTTCTGTTGTGCTAGGACTGTGTTTTGACACGGGCTTACTCAAATGGAAGAGTTAGAGTGGTCAGCTTGGCTGAAAACACAAATTGCTGTATAAATTTGGAAATTGGAACACAAAATGCACCATATGTGGTAAATATGAAAAGCTTATAAAGGTTAGGTCATAATTTGAAGAAGTGTAATATCAGTAATCTATATTTTAAAAGCCTAGAAAGGCCAAGAATATAATTATATCCACAGTTTCACCTGGTGTTTTCTTTAATCAAACTTGATCATTTTGCAAGGATTTGGTTGTCTGACCAGTGAACTCCCAAATGCAGTGAGAAGAAGCCATGATGTGCTGGGGAAGGTGGCCCAGCTGATGTCCCTTACCTATGAGCAAGGCACACGGGGTGTATCAGACATATCTGAAAGGTTGCTATTGCTTCCTCAAAAGCGCCTGCAGGTCACATCTCAATACCAGGGAGTGACTCAAACCAGCAAATAGTAAAGAAATGTATATGAGCAATTGCCCTCATAGGCTCTTGATCGGTGTTTAGCAAATACAAATCCATGCTTGCTAGTTCCTGTTTTCCTTTAAACAGAGCAATCATTGTTCCCTGCTTGGAATAGCTGATTTTGCCCCAGAGAAATATTATGAGAGCTCAGCTTCACCCTCAATTTCAAGAGTAAAACTTTCATTTTGACTGAGGGGGTAGTTATACATCCTCAGGGATGACATTTTGGCCCAGAACCTATGAATGCTTTTTATTTATTTATTTGTATTTTCTTCTATTCTATTTCTTAAATCATGCTGTTTAAGGACTTCCTGAAAGATAGGTTAATCCTTCATTCAGCGTGGCAGGAATTCTATTTTCCTCTCATTCCCTTGCATTAGAGCTGTGGTTAAAATGGCATAAGTACAGGTGTAGGACAGTTTCCTGCGTAAGCTCTATTTTGTCTACTTAATGCTTTTGGTAGTTTTTTGTCATTCGGTGTTACATATTGTGTTGGGGTTTTTTTCACTTCAGAGAGGACTGGTCTATTATACCACAGAATACTTATCCACAGGGGGATTGACAGTGGATGGAAGTTTATTTTCTCTCTTGGATAAATGCACTGTCACAGAGAAAAAAAATTTTATGTGCATGTCTGTGTGTAGAGTTTCCCTTTTTTCAAAGGAAAACAACCGGTTTTGGTTTCTTTACTGTTTGTTTGCATTCTATAATTTATTTATTGTTTTCATTTCTTAAACTTCCTGAAATATTTACAGGAAATAAAACTAAGACATGAATTTTTGTGACTAGAAACGGATACTTATTTTATTTTCCTAGGGAGAGTCTTTCATTCAAAAGATAAAAACAGAAGTCATAAAAATGCGTTATTTTTAAGAGACAGCTCCTTGGAAGCTTAGAAGAGATTGAGATTCATAATAGAGAATGGGGGAGAGTGTGTAATAAACTGGTATTTGTTAGTGGAATGACAAATAGTGAAAA
This sequence comes from Chroicocephalus ridibundus, assembly GCF_963924245.1. Lineage (NCBI taxonomy): Eukaryota > Metazoa > Chordata > Aves > Charadriiformes > Laridae > Chroicocephalus > Chroicocephalus ridibundus. Next base: position 119,062,401 of record NC_086284.1, on the reverse strand, counting down.
CTGTGCATCACTGGAAGAATAGTTTTTTTTATGGTAGCTGGTTTGTTCAGCTTACTCAGTTGTCTTCAAGATGTGACTGGTTTCGTTGTAACATTTGGGAAAGCTGCGCATCAATACTATTAAAGCAGCATTAGTGTCTGGAGAGTGTTAGACCTCCTTTGACACGCTTGACCATATTAATAAAATAAGCAAAGATCATTTTCTAGAATGCCGTTTTTGCACCCTTTGAAATTATTGCATAGATAACAGTGCACCTTCTTGTCCAAAAGGGCTGAAAATCTGTTTCTTAGGATCAGTTAGCCCCATAGTGAGATAATTTGGCTCTTGGGTGCATCCACCCACGCTGGACCCCTTCCGAAAGCTGTTGGGAGTGGTTCTTACTCTCTGTGCTGCTGCAGACCTGCAGTACCAATTACAGCAGGTAGGTTTGGGGGCACCTTTGCCCCCACGGTTTGCCCACAACCCAATCCCTGCCAGCCACTGGCTGCCTGTAACGAGCTGGGTCTTCTGTGCACACAGCTGCCTCACTGATGGGCCAAAATGCCCTTGCTGCTGCCAACCCAGGAACAGGATTCATTCCATCTGTTTTGAGCTGTGCCACTTTATTTTACCCCCAAAAGTAAGCTGGATGTATGTTTTACACCGTTGAATTATGACATTTGATACAGATCATCCTGTATGTAAAATTTACTGTCTCTGAAACACGGTTCAGCTCTGGACGTGATGTCCTTGGAGCCTGCAGTGCAGCCCGGTTGTGCGCAGCCGGCAGTGGGGACCGGCACAGGCACTTCTTTCTATGGTCTATGTTTTGTATATAGCTATTTTTCCGAATCTGGTCTGCACTTTAACAAAGGAGATACTTGTATGTACTTGAGACATTAATTCCAGGTTATATGGTTTCCCTGAGAATTGCCATCTGTCATGCTTTTCTGCCTGGAGGTCACTCAAAGTTACCTCGGGTTGATATCCTAAGACAGTAGGTTGAAAGGATAAACCGTGTGCTTCGTCTTTAACCCGTAGTTATCCTTTTCCCTTTCAGCACCCTCCTTGATAGGTATGGTAAGGAAGGACTGGGCTTCCCAAAACAGCATTGCCCTCTCCTGGCAAGAGCCGGACTTTCCCCATGGAGCCATTCTGGACTACGAGATCAAGTACTATGAGAAAGTAGGTCTCACTTACAGCATCACCCAAACTCAGATCTTAAAGAGCAATATGTTTTGTGTTTTTAATATTTAAAAAAATGCTTTTATCTTTTCGCTTGTTCCCGTATACAATGCTATATAAGTAGACGTTTTATTTTGTACTGGCTTTTCGTTTTACTTCTGGCTTGTTAATGACTGTCTTGTTTCACATCAAAATCAAGTAGAACATCAGGCAGGCAGTAGATAGACCTGTCCCATAGTAACGACATTTAAGAACATGGATAAATGGATCATATGCTTGAACGTATTTTGATTTATGGACTGTAAAACCTCTACATTAGAGTGACACTGAAGCAATACAATTAAGGTGAATGTCAATGTGCTTGTAATTTTGCAACATTATTTAGCAATAATCTGTGCTTAAATGAGAGTGTACCAGCCTTGCTTAGAGGGTTACAAAAGGCTACAAGAGAGAAACTGCATGGCATTCATGTCAAATTTCTGGCATTCTGTCAAAATTATGTGATTTACCAGGAAAGTGGGCAACAACATCCACTACAAGTAAATGTACAAGGTACACGCTCAGACTGCTTCGCCCAAAGCGCAAAATGCGTTTTGTCATTTCCAGTTGGCTACAGGGCCTTGTACTTGCAGTGTAAAATTTAGTGCTAATCAGTGCCTACATTCCTAGAAACATAGGCAGTATTTTTTTTGGTGTCTGTATCTTAAATAGTCACCTGCTAGGTCAGTTCTTGCTATGTCTCTGTCCCCATCTGAAAGTCACAATGGAATTAATGGATATGTGAGAAGACCACAAAGAACAGAAATATAAGCCAAGTCATAAAAGAAAGATTTAGGGATGTTAGGCTCTGTAAATATCCGAGAATTTTCTTCTGTGGCTGCGCTTCTCTATTGAGATTATACACCTTTAATGATGCAGAAAAAAAGGGTAAACTGGTAAAAAAAGGGTAAATTTAAATAGCACAGCTAGAGGGAGAAGACAGATTGCTTAGAATATTTGGTAGCCAAAGCAAGGAAACCTTATTTTCCTACACTAATGGAAATCGTGCAGGTTTTGATCCGTTACCATAGTAAGCCACATTATGACTTTCAAATATTCAAAACCATTCATATGGATGTTAAGTTATAAAGCTTATATTTATAAAAAACTTTTATCAATAGATTATCTGCCAGTATCTGTCAATACTGAGTGACATGGCAAATAGCTCTCCTTACAGGTCTACATATTGCTTAGACTTGTCCGTTGCACGGCAAGACTAGATACACAGCTTCACAGCCCTTTGTTAAATAGAGAGTTTAAAGCACTTCTATCCATTTCTACCAAAAAGAACTATATTCTGTTTTCACCTTTTATAATGCATAAGGAGTATCTTCTAACTATAAACTTCACTTCCCTCTTAGGTGTGGGAAGATAAATGAACTGGCATAAATGGTATCTTCTAGTACTGTTGCACAGGGGTTATTTTCTCCCTAAGTCACTAACTGGACTAAATGCATAGCTCTTGAATACACCTTTTGTTAGTAAGTTAGAACAGACTCTCTGGCAATGCAATGTAATAGGCAGAATGAAAAACAAACAAGCCAGCAATAGCAGTAAGAAGATCACTTATTTGAGCAGATGAATAGGTATGTGACAGCTTTTGAAGAACTCTCTTGGAGACCACATTCTAGAGCAGAGAGATGAATGACCTAGTACTGGGAGTCAGTCTGCTCATTTGCAGCATTAAATTAGAAAATTATATTTTATAGTGCTGAAGAAATATACATTATAACTTTAATACTGCCTAAGTATAGAGACCAAATGCAAATGGGATATGTATATTGGGAAAAGAAGAGGGTGCCAGGGGGAGGTAGATAGAGCAAGTGAAACTGTAATCTTTCAGGCTTCCCAGTAGCCCGCAAAGAGGGATTAATCAGCATTTATATTCTCAGCAGAATCGACAAAATAGAAGTGGTGTTGCATACCCACAAGAAATGTGATAAAAGTGAAATAATTGTCTACTGGATTTAGTATGAATTTACCACAAAGGCAACCCTCTACTGGAGAGTAAAAAATTCAGGTAAAGGTCAATAAAAAGTTGAGTATGAAAACCTCAGAAATTTTATTAACGTCTTAAGTAGTCAATGAAAATGCAGAGAGCAGTATCTTCAGGTACTAATAAACACACTAATTAGTAAACTAGAACAGCTTTTGCAGTCCTATCCTTATCCCTTTTTACCTGTCATTTGTCTTTAAAAAAGAAAAGAGGCTTTGTTCTTATATGCAATACAAGAAATTGAATGTCTCCATCAAATATAAACACTAAATACCCCGGTTTTACAAGATCGTAGGAGTTTCTTAACTTTGTGAAACTCTGAAGAACTCTGCAGGATTTTAAAATTTCACAAGTATGAACTGCTATTTCTTATAAGATACCTTGTTTGCATTTGCAAAATTATCAAGATGACACTGGGGAGCATCCTTGCTTTTAATTATAACCCGAAGTAATTCTGCAGCTCATAAATGAAGTCATATCTTGTCGTGCTCCCAAGGTTTCATTCCAGATACATAAACTTAGAGAAATTAAGTAGCTGTATAATAAACTACTGTGAGCACCGCACAAAATGGGGCAGTTTCCAGCAATTTTAAAAGTAAAACAAATTAGTGACGTTGAACCCAGAACATAGAGATACATCTTTCCATGCACATCCAGAGCAAGCAGAACAGAGGAAGGAGGCTAGACTGCGCTAAATATGCAAGAAACTCTTGTGCAATACAAATTGCACACGGAAAAGTATTGAAAGATCAAGCCCTTTCTGTGAAAAATATTCATGTCTTCTGAGAAAGACTCTGCCGAATAATAAAGAAATAAATAGAGAAGGAAAGTTACACAAGGCTATCAATAAGCTACAAGTATGAAACACATACATTAATTTAAAAATATATTAAAGCAGCTCAGTAATTTGTCTGCTTTAAATCACCTTTCATATGACCTTAATTTCTTCAGTGAATTGCTGAAAAATACTCATAATAACAAGTTAACGAAATACTTTTTGGCTGTTTATCTGCCTCTAAAAATGAAAATCTTGAGAAAATAACAAAACTTTTTTGAGAGCCAATTCTATATGGATTGGACAGATTTTTTTGTTTCTTATTTAGGAATACACTGGTACATATTTATGTGGTTGGCTGACAAGAGGTCGCTTTGTTCTGCAGCTTTCAGCCAAAAATGCAGTGAATATAAACTGACCTAGGACATAATTAGAGAGCTGACTTGGCCTGTGAGGAGAACAAAATTTCCTAGGCATTCAGTCCAAGAAGCTGTGAGATTTTTGTCACAGTAAAGAGAAAAGGTTTTCTCTTGCTTGAATAGTTTTGTGATATAACCAGAGAGAGAATATCATGATCCTGAAATAATACTGTGTGTTGAGGCCTGGTAGTTGAAATATCGTATTTCTGCTAGATTATGAATAATTTCAAAAACTATACCGTTAGCAACATTTGTCACCTTAGACGATAAGTGAGTCTGTACAGCAACACACACGAAAAATAAATGTTCGACCTTAGAGATCTAAGATGTATTCTGAAAAGCATTTCTTCATAGACCTTCTTTGTAGTCTTCACAGATACTAAATATTTGCAAATTATCTCTGTTGATACAGGATGTCTGCCCTATTCTGCAATCTGTTATCTATCCATTCTATTTTATAATCCTTTAATATCTTCAACAAACAGCCCAGTACTTTTAAAAGAAAAACCTCTCTCAGAGGCAGTATTGTCTCTCCCTTTAAAAATCAAACTCCGGGTATCAAAATAATCTCAGTTTCCTTGCTAATAGTAATCAACTTTTCTCTTATACTGTAAAACTGTTTCTCAGACACTGACTGAAGCTTTTACTTTTTGAAAGATTCCAGGGCATCCTAATCTATTTACCGCTTGCCAAAAAGGTCCCATGTTCGAGTCAGATGGAGGCGTGGGATAAGGTATGGCCTTGTTACAGCCTTGTAATGAAGCTGAGTCCTTCCATAGGAATTCCCTCACGGGAAAGGAAACACAGTACACAGTGGATATAAACCATACCAGCTGCACTTCAGGTTGTGCGGTTGAACTGGAAAATGCTTGTTCCTCCTCTTTTCCACCCAAACCTTTAAAGTTAATCATCAAAAATTAATGTTCCCTGAGAGCTCTGGTAAGCATACCAAGCTGTATACGTATCAGCAACCGTATTAAGTTTAATTTCTCCCACATGGCCCAAATACACCAGCTGGATTATATTTTCTGTTACACACAAGATAATATGTAATTAGCTGAGGAAGCCAGTCTATGGAGAAGAGAGTTTAATAGGATGTACCCAAGCAATATCCCAAGGCATTGCAATGACACCTCTACATAGAGAATATCTTTTGGAGCAGGATGTAGGATGAAGGGGCTGGCTGATGTTTCTTTGCTTTCTTGTCTTTTGATGAAATTTCCACTAAAGCCAAATCCCTTTGACAAAATGCTTCATTTTGTTGGCAGACTCAATTTGCAACTCACAGGCAGTTTTCACATAAAAATTTTAACCCACCTCCATATGACAGTGAGCGGACAGGATATGTAGGATGTCAGATATGACTTTTCCTCCATTGCTGTATTATTTAGAGTCGAATTAATAAATAAAAGAGAGAAAATAACCAAGCAGTAGAGGCAAGGGGGAAATTAGCTTTCCAATGAGATTTTAAAAAGAGATGAAGACCCGATGAAACAAAGAGATAGAGGAAAGTACCAGTTTTAAAGAATTAAGAGAGCAATATGACCTTGTTAATTTTTCTCCCAGTCTAGAGCTGCATTTACTTAATTTACACAAGAAATGACACTCCTTCTTAAAATCTAATATTAAAACAAACAGCGCTATTTCTTTGAATATTCATGAATGTGAATTAAAATGAGCCATCCTGAATTTGAATAGTAAAATACATACGAGACCGTGAGGTAAATGACTTGATAGGAATAATGTGAAGATTTAAGACTATCAGTGCATAGTATTTCAAATGACAGAATTATTTTTACAAAAATTAATATGGAAAATTGTAAACAAGAAAGCAATTTTGTCTTTCAGAATTGTTTGCCAACAATGGTATTTATTTTAAAGCCAATCTATCTATCTTTCTGTCTGGAAATATGTGCACCGTGTTATTACAAAGCTATAGAAGTGTGTATGTATAATAGATTACGTACTCTGGAGTTTGATGGCAAAAAGATGTGGCACTTGATGCATGTACAGAGGTATGAATTGATATCCTTGCCATGTTTTTCCACACTTACTGAGGAACAGATAATCTTGTGACATGCTCAGTACCACACTGAAGACTAGCACAGCAATAGCACAGTCCTGGGAGCCCTGGGAGTGCATCAAGCTCACTTGCATCTACGTGCCCAAGTTGTTTCATTACAGCCTTTTTTCCCATGTGAACTGCCAGTGTGTGTGACTTATCCTGGTTTAGGACAACAAATGTTCCTCTGTGTCTTCTCCCACTAAGGAGATATTTCATTACCCTAGTTGGGTATCAGCTGGAATCTAATCTAAATGAACAGGAACGTTACATGATCTCATTAGACAAGATATGGACATTTCTTATGAGAAGCCACATCATGTAGATCAGACAATCCTCTGAATTTCTGAATGAAGTTTTGGAAAGGTGAAGTAAAATTAGTCATTTCTCTTGTATAGCCCTATGCCTTTTTATGAGGTCTGTATGACACATCTGAGGTTCATTGACCCTCAACCTCCCTACTACTTAGATAGCTGAACCGCACCAGTCTTTCCACCTCTACTTTTTGCATAATGTTTAACTGAGTTAGAAAGATTACATTTTTTCAGGGACAACTATATTACAACTTCCCTATTTCCCTCAAGTGCCAGGACTTTCTTGGTTCAGATTTTGCTTTTATGTTAGATTTTTAAATCATGAAGAATAATATATGTACCAGCCCCAATCCACAGGAGGCTGAAGAGAGCCTGCAGACTGTGTCACATTATTCATGAGCAGGCATAGTTCATGTGATACTGTTGTGGCTGAATTGTTAGCATGTACTGGTTCTTTCTCCGGACATATTCTTTTATTGTTCCTATACCTACCATAGCACGCTTGATACCCTTGCAAGCTTCCTGACTAAATTTTAAAGTCAACATCAGTGACAAGGTTGGAGAATAGGAAAAGGCTTATAAGCACAGGGATGAGCATATGAGCATATACTGCCTGGCCAGTCAGTGAGTCTACTCAGCATAAAATAGCAAGCACTATGCAGTTAGCATTGGATGATCAGCTGGGCAATTTTTAGCCTCATGCTAATCATACTCTTTTAAAACAAACATTTTGCTCCTGTAATGTTTTTCAGTTTTTCAAATTATTTGAGGCGTTAAGTAGCTATCTGCTGCCTACAAGTGAAATGTTTCTGATGTGACTAGAAGCAAGAAATGTTGGGCTCATACCATAATACATTTTCATTACGTTTTCAGCACGTACTCATAAAAACTAGAGCACTGAGTAATTTGGATGTAGAAGAGCTTTTGGATAGTAGCAGTAAGCAGACCTTAGTATTTGACCATAGCTGCAGGAACAGATCAGCATGTCGCGGTGAGGTGTCAGGGCTCCAAGGAAGTGCCTCTGGCATTCTCAGACATTTGGAGCTCCAGGGAAATGAACCATGTCTGGTGAATGTTTTTAAAAAATAATCACTACAAATGCGCTTTGGGAGATAATCATTGAAATGAAATCTCCTAGCTTATTTTAGCATAGTAAGTGATGTTAAACAATCTTCTCAGTTTTCCTATTCTGTTGTTATTAACCTAGTTTCCCAAGGGAAGAACTGTAAAAGCCTTAGATTCTAAAAAGAGAAAAAAATAGGTCTCAGAACTGTTGAAAACGAGAGTGAATAATTATGAGACTCTCTGACCAGATATAATTTTTGCCTGCAGGAAAGAACTTAAGGACCTTGCGGCAGCCATTATTAATGACACTGATATAATTACTATTAGGAGAAAAAGAAATCTGGCCTCTAAATATCAATTACATGCAGCAAAGGGTTTATCAAAGTAGTTCTGAGCTCAGCCTTCTCCATTAGGTGCCCAGTTTGGCTAGTGTCCTAATCGTTGTCGTCAATTATTTAGAGATAGCTTCTAAACCGTTGTATTTAATAATAAAGTAGCCTGCAGAGCTATTACTGTTGTCATTCCTGCTGAACCAAAAAATCTCACCGAGAAATATAATGCTTTTTAAGCAAGCTTAGTGGATTTGATTTAAAAGAAAACATAGTTCAGTCTCTGCTGATCTTGTGTTCGTGTCGGTAGCCGATACCATTTTCCCCAAGGAAAATTGCATATACAATGCTTATTCCAGTAGCTTCTAGAAGAGCTGCACAAATGTAGTAGAAGTACATTAATCGTTTTGAATAAATGCTTTTCAAATTCTTTCAAACACATAGTTGTAGGAGGTATGCAAACTATTACAAGACAACAAATTTAGCACCACACAGCTAGTTTCATACCTCAAAGAAAGCTAAGAAAGCTAAATCCACTGATAACAGAGGTTGATTCCTAATAAAAGTAATTATTAAACATTTTTCTAGCCATTCAGCATTTGAACTTTGGAAAAAATAGTTTTAAAAATAGTTTATGGACACAGCAAGAATAATAATGTTAATTGCAGGAATCAGCTGTTAGTCTTAAGCATGTGATTAGGTAGGGTCAAAAACCAGATGCGGCTATTTTATAGTGCAGTAAGTTTCATCTCACTCCCGAGGACAAACTTTAGATGATATTGATAAACATATTGTGTAAAAGAAATGTCGTCTCTTCAGAGGGAATATATCAATTGCACAAAAGGAAGTGGTAAGAAGTTTAATGTGTTTAATCCTAAATTAAGAAAATAGAGAATTTACTCTTAAATTAAAACATTTTATTATTGTTGCTGTCCTTGCTGTAATTATTATCTAGTTTCAGTGGGTTTAGGTGCAGTAAGTTTTAGTAGAACCTAAAGTTAGAGTTGTAGTTCCTTCAGGTACCTTAACATACAGTCAGGAGTCAAACTTTGCGTTTGAAAGCTTGACAGATTTTTCCAAAAGTATGGTGAGTTTCATGAGCAATGTTCTAAATATAACTAGCGTAGCTGCCAAAGGATGACCATCTAAGCAAAAATAATGTCCTTATTTATAAGTTAAATACAACGTCCAGGTCTCCATTTCCCTAAAACCAGTCAGAATGTTTGCTTTAGACCTTCTTAAAATAAGAACTAGCTTAAAAGTTCCCCAAAGTCTTCATCTATCAGCCCAAAATATTTTCAAAACTGAAGCTAGGACAGTGTTTTCGCGATAAACAACCAACCTACTGTTCATAAATTGTTCTTTCACAACCATAAAGATGGATTCACAGATTAAATCAAGAAGATACGTACTTTGAGACATAAGCAATGTTATATCTTTGTCTAAATGAAGGAATGTTCCGATATGAGATAGCATTTCACTTGCAGTTTTTTCCTGCAATCCTTGTTGCATTCAGGAAATATTTGGGGAGATACAGGTAAAAAGACATGTATTCCTTTTTGGGGGAAAAACAGGAAGTTCCTGTCTTTTCCTTTCTTCTTCTGAGACTGTAACTGCACGCTAACTGCGCAGAAGAACAGATTGTTATTAGTTTTCCACTTTTAACATTTTTTTCACGCTGAAATGGAGACAAAGCCACTGACTCCATAATATAGGCAATCTCTTTTTTATTAAGTAGTGGTGTACCCAAAGCAGTCATTCTGGGAGAAGGGAGAAAAATCCAAAAGGAAAGAAGAAGCTCTTTTAAGGAGAGCCATTCCATTTTCATGGAATAAAATGTACTATTTCTGTGTTTAATATTAGTATAATGATTTTACCATGTATTAAATAAAAGCTGTGGGTGTTGGGGTGGTGGTGCAAAGTGCTTGTTGGAATGAAAAATGCGCATTAGAGGAGCTTTTCATTTAAATGCATGATTTTGTTAGCCAACTTGAATTCATAGAAAGGGTATGCTATTCAGTAACTCCTACATAGCTTTACTACTTTTGTACCCTAATAAAATCATGAATGATTATTTTGTTGATTTAAAGAAGCATAATGTAAAAATTCTCTTTTTTTCTTTTCTTTCTTTTTAAATGTATTAGTATTAATGGTTTCAAAGTGCCCTTTCTTGATGTTTTTTGTCAGGGAGGCTGAGTTAACAACCTATTATTATGTACTCCTTACCGAGCTGTTAATAGCTTTAGCGTCTTTTGCAGGAATTCACCTGCTGCTCATAAAAACATTTATGTTGCTCTAGGAACTCCACCAGGTTGACATATCTTGTATTTGCAATGACCTTGCACAAACTATCTGGTTTTCTTGCATATATTGCCAGAAATACTACCATATTATATTATCACAATGGCAATTCTTTAGTGACTGCGGCAGCTCTTCCTTTTTAAAAAGGAGGTCACCTGTCTGTAAATTTCTTTTAAAACTTTTCAGATTTTTTTTGTTTTTATCAACTTAAAAATTTCTGGTGAAGTTAGTTAAATTAAAAATGGGCACTTCCCGGATACAAAAATAGGAAAAAAACTTGTTTTGTCAGTTTTGAAAGTGTAAAATCAGCATTTTAATTTACTTGTTAGATTGTTTATTTTGTCCTTTGAAATTCATGTTAAACTAATTGGAAAAAGATTTCCATTTTTGCTTTATACTCCTCTATTAACTCACTGAGGTGTTTGGAAAAAATATAAATATAAATAATATGCTATATTGTTGATGTAATGCCAGGATCTGCAATAAAGTCATGATGCCAGAGATGAATTTAGCCCTTTTGAGTTAACATTACAAGATAGATGTTTGCTGTTGGTCTGCACTGAGACACAGGAAAATGCACGCACATGCTCACAAATACACAGAGAATGTGATGTTTCAGTGATTTTTCAATAGCTATTGGTATATTTATATCTGAAGAGGTTTTCATAATGAAAAACGCAACACAATCTCAATGGATTGTCCCTATATATAGATCAGCATGTTCCTCTTGCCTCTCATTTATTATTTGTATTGCAGTGATCAAAGTCTAACTTTAGTTAGTGTCAGAGTTGGTATCTTAGAGGCAAAATTCTTCCTCCAAAATTGATTTTTGTTGGATGGTGTTGAAATCTACATTAATATTGTCGACATTATTCTATATTTGTAAGTCCTGATTTTCTCTGAAAAGGAAAGTAGTTGTCTCAAAGAACTGTATACACAGTTAGCATGTGAAATATTCATTATCATATAACATTCATGTAGATTTAAGTTAATCCTAATGAGTTCAGTCATTTATTCCAGATTCACAATAGCAACCTGAATCAATTCTATCTATAAAAGTAGGTGTTTTTCTTACTTAAATAAAAAAGATAGCTTTATTAATACCACTGAACCATAGTGAATAGCTCTCTTCTGTGTATCTGTGAACCAAGTAAACAACTATGAATAGTTTTGCTTTAAGTATGGCTTGTTTCCGAGCTGTTGTGTATCAATAAGAATCTTTTCTGTATTTGCCAGGTAGGAAATATTCAGTGGCAATTGAAAACAGAGAAGCGTACATTAGTCTCCTCTTCTAAGAAGAAAAGATATATACGTAGAAAATTCAACCTAGGCTCAAACCAATCTTAAAATCAGCCCAGTCACTCTACCTGTCCTACCACCCTGAAAGGCTGAAATACATTTTAAAAAGGAGTTGGAAAGTCTTGTTGCCTCAGGAGGCTTTTAATACAGTATGTAGGATTTGCGAGGGCATTTGTAAAAATGCATACATTACATACAGCAGTTAAAATTTTCCAGCAAGGTATTATAAACCTGACAAAATGGCCAGCACATAACAGGAGCCCTAATCAAAATCCTGGATCTAACTAGCTATGGACATTTTAGGGGTACTGACATTAGGTAAATTAAGCAGGTTTTGTCAGCAGCACCATTAGAGCTGAGTTTTGTGTAGCTGACTCAGTGCTGTAGTACATTTTTGTACTGGTGGACACTGGGATGCTGGTGGACAAGAAGCTCAACATGAGCCGACAGTGCACGCTTGCAGCCCAGAAAGCCAACCGCATCCTGGGCTTCATCAAAACAAGCGTGGCCAGCAGGTTCAGGGAGATGATTCTGACCCTGTACTCTGCTCTCGTGAGACCCCGCCTGGAATACTGCATCCAGCTCTGGAGTCCTGAACACAAGGACGTGGACCTGTTGGATCGGGTCCAGCAGAGGGCCACGAAGATGATGAGAGGGCAGGAGCACCTATGCTATGAGGACAGGCTGAGAGAGTTGGGGTTGTTCAGCCTGGAGAACGCTCCGGGGAGACCTTATAGCGGCCTTCCAGTACCTAAAGGGGGCCTACAGGAGAGATGGGGAGGGACTCTTTATCAGGGAGCATAGTGATAGGGTGAGGGGTAACGGTTTTAAACTGAAGGAAGGTAAATTTTGATTGGATATTAGGAAGAAATTCTTTATTCTGAGCATGGCGAGACACTGGAACAGGTTGCCCAGGGAAGTTGTGGATGCCCCATCCCTCAAAGTGTTCAAGGCCAGGCTGGATGAGGCTTTGAGCAACCTGGTCTAGTGGGAGGTGTCCCTGCCCATGGCAGGGGTGTTAGAACTAGATGATCTTTACGGTCCCTTCCAACCCGAACCACCATTCTATGATTCTATGATTTTTAGGATTGGTAGATTCACTTGAATTTCACAGCTTTGAAAATATGTTGTGCTTTTTTGTCCAAATAGAACATTGGCTTTATTGTATTATAGCAAGTCACCATCATTGTAGAAGTCTTCTGAAAAATTGAACTGTTGCTGTTATACTGAAATTCCACTTCAGTTGTAAGATGCTTCCTTATATTAAAAATGTCTTCACACTTCAATGTGAAATAGAAGAACCACAATTCTGGGTTCTGCCATGAGGGAATGCAGTTTTGTGTGTACAGCATTACTGTGATTTTACCAATGCTGATAATGCTAGTCATGAGCAGATTACCTGCCATATGTCTCAGCAACTTAGAGACCTTCAGGTGTTTGGACTGTGGCTTTTTAAGTTACAGTTTTTTTATATCATGAGTTGTACCTTTTTGTTGTCTCTCCTCCAGGGTCTTGCATTTTCAAATTATAAATTTCATTATCCAGTGAACTACTTCCCATCTGTAACTAGAAGTACTGTTCCTATGATATATAGACACATGTCGAGTTTGACTGAAAAAATCACTGATATTCAAGATTATTAACTATTTCTTATACACGAACCAGAGTATATTCAATGAAATCATCAGGAAGCAGATTTAAAACAAAACCCCAGTATTTTTTAAAAACAGTTTGTAATTAAACTCGTTGCCTAAGGTTGTCCTGGAAGCCACAAGCAAAATTGGTTCAAAAATATAATTAAGTAAATTCATGGAAGAAAAGTCCATGAGCTGTAAAATGTAATGAAGCAAACGTAGTTAATTCTGAAGCAAATGTAGTTAATTCTGAAACCCACTAATCTGCAGATTGTTGGACTCTGGGGGGAGTGCTAAAGGTGAGCATGGGGAGAAGGAACCCGTACTGCTTATGTGGAGTCTGAAGTCTGCAATGGCATATGCAAGACCTGATTCAGAAATTTGAACTATGAATCCTACATACCAAATGAATGACTTGGCAACTAGCCCGCTGGCTGTATGTACATAGTTCTTTGGGCTTGTTTCACAACAAAGCAAGTTACAGAAATCTTCCAATCTTCAGTTTTTGTGGGACTGCATCTGTTTCCCATTGAGCTGAATTTTTAGATGGTTTATTGTCTCATTATGAAGTACACCTTATTGTTAGGTATCTCAGAGGAGACTGCTTTACTGTCCAAAGATGACAGCAATACTTCTGAATATAGTTGAGTTGATCTTTACCATTAGTAACCTAGTTCATGCTTGCAGCAGTTCCTTGCTTCTTCCCGACATGAAAAGACAGTGCAGGGACAAAAAAAAATTAAATTGAGTGGAAAAATAAGAAAAATCTTCAGGGACAACTGGAGAGGCTGACATTTTTATATGCTGAAGTTAGAAAGACTCCTGGAGATACTGGTGCAGAGGTTTTCACTAGTAAATATTTTTAATTAGAAAGTAAATGTTATCAGAGTAGCTCATAACTGCTAGAAAGATGGAATTTAATGTCTGCACTTATCTGACAACTCAAGGCATGTTCCCCAGCTCCCAGTTCTGAATTGCACCCTGTTTCATCACCAGCTTAAGGCACAGACCTGTTTTTATTCCTTTCAATTTAGTCTCCTTGTCAGCATGATCAGCAGTGTCCTATCTGCTGCCTTCACACCGGGTGTTCCCGTTTGGCTCGCCATGTTAACCACACAGCTTTTGCTCTGCCCACCGCTTACCTCGTTGTGCTGACGAGAATGTTAACACTGTTTAAGAGTCACCCCATCCTCATCTCTCCTCATTTAATTTTCTCTTTTTCATGGTTCACCTCACAACAACTCATTTCTGCCTTTCCAGGTATATAATCCAATTAAAATGAGGTTTGGCTGGGTTTTGACCTTTTCATATTTTCTTTATGATTGGTTATCTGTTCTTCCCCTTTTCTTGTTGACAGCTTCGCTTTATGTATGGCGAAAGTGATGAGGTGACTGACAGGCAATCAAAATATAAAATATTGAAAAGCCAAACAGGTAAAGCACACTTTAGTATTTCAGCTCCCCAAACTGTTACATCTGAGATTAATCACAAGGGAGGTCGAGAAACAGGGGGAGAAGATTACAACCTGAAGTGGCAGATGCCTTAAAATGCTGCAGGTTTCTTCTCTGAAGCAAATACTAGAGCCGTCAGCAATTTTCTCTGTGGCCCTACTTTTTCCTGACAGAGTTTTCATCTTAGTTCAGATTGGGGCTCAGATCTCTGTAATCACTTTTCTAAATTTACTTTAAGCTTGTTGGTCAGCTGGAAACTAAAGGTACAAGATTTTTAGGAAGTGTTTTTTTAAGAATACGAATGATATCTTTGACTATTATTTCTATTATTCTTTTTTTTTTTTACCACTCTATATTGCTATAAGAATTTACCTAACCCTGTTGATCATGTTGTAGTCGGGTAGTAATTAATGGTAGAAGCACGTTTTTGGACTATGAGTCTTTTCTCTAATGTCTTCCAAATATTACTGCTGGCATTCATGTTAATAGATATACTATAGGTCAAAATAATTTTCTAAGAGAAAATCATGCATAAAACCAGGAAAGATAAAGAAGCTTTCAAAGACAGACTTTGAGTTTCCCAGGTGTAGTTAATTTTACTGATTTCAGTGTAATTACTCCTCATCTACAACAATCTGTGTAAGATGAGCAGCAAGATATGACATGGAGCAATAAGCATTCAGAAATCATATTATGGAAACGTTTTATTGCAAAGTAAGAAAATAATTTTTTGAGAGTTATTTGGGACAAATTAGTTGTGAGAGGCATATAGGCGGTATAAATCAAAGGCAGTTTCCATAAATGAAAACTGTGGGGGCTATGTTTTTCTTGGAAAACACAGATAGTAGGTACAAATTCCACAGTTAGCTGTTATTTGTCTGTAATAGGTTCTATTTGAATTGATTAATTACATATTGACTATACCTAGTAATTACCTACTGTTTTATTCTAACATGTATCGCAACATTAAAGTTCAGATGATTCTGGAGGTAATTAAGTGCCATCATAGCTGATTCTGTGAGAAAAGTAAGGAAGGGGTTGAAGATTTCATTTCACGATGGAGCAGAGCTATAATTAATAAAAAGTCCTATCTTCCAGAATTGTGGCCATTCCTTCCTTTAAAATAATGATGCTTCCTCTGTAGGTCACATTGTGTATATCCTTGAAACCGATGTATCTAGGAAAGAGGAAAAATGTGACCAAATGGTCTCATAAAAGATTATTTTTTACTATTGGTGCTTTTATTTAAACATTGATAATGTCTGAATCATGGAACTCTGAATCTTCTTTACTTCAATGTGGTACTTATTCAGCTTTGACATTGTGCTTTAGTGCACAGGAGAAAGACCTGGTCCCTGTGGTATATAGATTGAATCTCTATTAGTGTTTCTTTCTGTTAAGTGAATGTGCTCCAAAAAAGGCTAAGCAGGATTATACGGCTTAAGTACAGAATTTTCATGTTAGAGGACAATGGATATAAACTGGAAAATGTATTTGCAAGCAGTTGATAGTAAATTCAGTTACTGTCTCCCTGGATTCTTTCCGGACACATACATTTGGAAGTTGTAGGTACACAATAAGTATGTTTTCAGCTGGCAAAAGCCTTTGAAAACTCTTTCCCCAGTGTCAATTTAAGAAGGCTTTTCCATTACTCATGGGACTCAATGAACTGAATACCTTGATTGTCATTCGTAAAACAAACTAGAGACAGAGTAAACTGCGAGAGTGGCAATTCCTGGAGCTCCCATTATATATTCTAAATAATAGAAAATTGTATTTGGTTATCTTTTTCAATTGCTAAAATAAGGACTGGTATTATTTTGATTAGAGCCGTATTTCTCTTTCCCACTCCAATATTAATGGTGACAAACCTTGTACACCTGAAATCACCTGGATTTTTATGAGGGTTTTACTGGTAAAGTTAATCTTTTAAAGGTTATTTGAGCACTGTAAGCAAAATTCTGCATTTCAGCTTTTATTTCCATTAATCTTTTTTTTTTCACTAAACATTTTTAGTTATATATACTTTTTCTCACTCATAGCATCAGACTGTAAACTCTGTGATTGGAGTATGAGTCTAAACTGATAAAAGATCATAACATTTTGGTTAGTCTTTATCAATACATCAATACAATACGTATATATGCACAAAGTCTTCCTTTCTGTGCTGTTTCCCTCTGAAGTAAGGCGGGGATAAAATTAGAGCAGCATGTTCATATAGGTGTGGCATGTGGAGGTTTATCTATTTGTTTGCAAGTGGTAATGTCATCAAAGGGAATCCCCTTTCTTTTGAGCATACGAGAAAAATGGTAATATTCATCGCTATAATATAAGATCTGGATATTGAATGAATATGACATTCATTAAAAAAGTAGTGACTTTCCGTGAGGCATAATGAAGAACTATAATCTATTCTGATGATGTCATACAGTGGAAATGTTTCTTATGAATTTTCTAATACCAGATTCTGACTAGTAGGTATACTAATCTGACTAGTACGTTATGTTAGATAGACTCCTTTAACTTATGTTTAAACCCGCAGCCCCCGTGCCTCAGAACTGCTTCTCATGAGTCCTGTACCATCTTAAGATCACAAATGCCACTCTGATACTAATGTGAAGGATCAGAGCATTTCTTGTACTTCTCATTTTATATGAACTTTGAGCCATATATAATGGCCAGCAGTTCACTTACTGCTTGCATGCAATGGCAAACACAGGCGTATCCACGAAACTTTTCTTTTCTTTTGCAGATTTTGTAGTAGTGTACAGAACAGATGTAGTCCTTGGCATTTCCCATTGATCCTGGTCCCATTACTGTCCAGGTCAGAGTTCTGTCACAAAGCATGTTGTGGCACCTTCTGGCCCACAAATACATGCCTCATTTCAATGGGAAATATGGCGCATGGCAGGAGGGTTGATGTATGTCTAGATTTTGCCACAACATAAAATCAGGGTGTGGTAAAAGCATGCACTAGCATCCAAGAATTACATCCAAGTCCTGCAATTTAAAATTCACTTTTTGAACCCAGAATCTATGCAGAAGTGCATATTATCTGTGGCAAGAGTAAGGCAAAGCATCCCATACTTAACTGCAGACTAGAATTGTATCGTTTTATTCTGAGACCATCTTAGCCTCCTTGGGAAAGATCATGGCAGAAGAGTGGCCAACCTTGAGAGCCACACGCATCAACCTCAAATTATGTCTCTCTGTGGAAAGCTCTGGCTTTCCAGGTAGGCTGCAGATCCTGTCATTGTCATGAGAAGGGAGTAATGCCAAAGCATCCACTCTTTGGAGAATTGTCTGCTGTGTGAATCCCATCCAAAAAGGCTGATTTCTTTGTGGGAAGCATTCACATAAAACAATGTGAAGTTTCCAGCTATTAATCATTTTGCCTCAAGTTTGAGCAACTTTCTCCTCAGGTGCAGGCTTATGAAGCCTTTTCTTCTCAAATACACCAAGGTAACAGGTTCCCTTTCCCCTATTTCATTTTCAGTAACAAATGCTACCCCCTTTCCCATATGACAGCAGTATTACTTTTATGATCATGTGCTCCTAGACATCGTTTTTTGGACTCTGTGGTGGATGGCTGCAGAAAAGAAAGAAGAAAGGAAACGGGAGGGCACGGAGATGGGACCCCTCAGGGCTTACCACAGGTAGCCACAGGCAGACAGTGAGGGGGCAGCAAGCCAGACAACCCTTAGACGTGACCAAAATACCTTCCACCGCCCAGAAGGGACAAGCAGAGATGGCTGCCCATCAGGAAGCTGCTGCTAGCGACAGCCTGCCCGCACGAATGGAGGGTCCCATTTTGTTGATTAAATGTTACCATCACAGTCCTTGTCACACTCATTATCTTTGAACAACTACAAATAATAAATTATACTTGATAAACGTCTGTCCACGTCCCTGGTTAGGAAGCTGCTATATCCCACGTGCTGTTTTACACACAGTATTTAGCCTGTAATAACAGATACAACAAAACAGATATAGCTCAGATTGTTTTTTTCAGAAGTCATTCCCAGTTCTTCACTGCTACTGGCCTTGTTCTGCAGGCTTCAGGGAGTAAATCTTATCACTGGATCTTGGGGAGTCTCCACCAATTATTGACAAAATTTCCATTTCCATTCTCCTCTGAAGGAACCTATTTCTTTTTACAATGCCATCAAATTATTCTGAAACTTTATTTCTGCAATCTTTCCAGCAGGTCAGAAAAAAACAGTAAATTGTTACATGATTAGAACTTGATTTCAAGCAGCAAGGTAGTCTGGGGAAAGTAAATGGCTTGCAACTATTACGCTGTACAGTGAAATCCCTTAGGTAGTGGTCCTCTCCTTATCTTACAGGTTGCGGAGCCTAAATAAAAATTTCCAGCACATTCCAGAGTGTAAAGTCTCTGCCTTCCTATGTCTGGGTCGTGACAGATGGAGCACATAGTACTTATTAAAACGTCAAACTGAAGCATACTAATACCCATATAAAACAAGCATTTGCTGTTTACATAACCATTAATGAACACATCCAGAATCTTTCCTTCACTGGATGGCATGTCTTTACCTGGACTGAAGTGCAGAAACAGAATCTTGTATTGATACTGTATTTAATGGGCAAGATCACAAACATTGGGCCATACCTATGATTCAGTGTGGTCTTAGAATAGTGCAAAATCAGGTGATTTTTTTTTTTTTTCCTAATTCTTAGATTAATTTTGAGCTGGTCGCTAGCTTGTGTTGAAAGACTTGATCTCTTTGGTACACACTTTAGTCAGCAGCTTCATTACTAAATAAATTCAAGTCTTGTGTTCTCCAAGTTTGCATATCCTGGCCGTTAACATGTTAAGTTATGTGACCCCTCTACACATGGAAGTCCCTGAAAGTTGCACGTATAACAAGGCTATAAAATAGAAATTAGCTGTTCATGACACACTGAATGTTCATCAAATGTCCATAAAGTAGTGTGAAAACTCCTCTGTATGTGTAGGAGTTCTCTATTTTCTTACAAATCTGAGTATTAACCTATTATTCTTTTTTTGCTCACACACATGCTATTTTTCGAGTTGCAGAAAGCCTATTCACAAAAAAAAGAATTAAAAAAATCCATCACTTTAATAGTCTGGCCTTCTGTCAGAAGAAAATAAGTATTTTCTGAAATTTCTTAAAAACAGTATGTCTAAAATCCACTAACCTGTTCAAAGCGAAGTTATAACATTTCAAGTAAATATTTTGATAGTTATAGAAGTTGTTAGTTTGTATATTAATTGTAGTCTCCATCCATAACATTACATGTACACTGTGTCTTACTATTTCAATTTAAATATACACTTCTTGCTGTTTCAGAATTTGGTAATAGATTGTAGAACAAATCAACACTTCCTCTTATTATAGTTTCTCAAAGTATTTCCACTGTTTGAAGTGACCATTAAATGC
Source organism: Chroicocephalus ridibundus (assembly GCF_963924245.1). Taxonomy (NCBI): domain Eukaryota; kingdom Metazoa; phylum Chordata; class Aves; order Charadriiformes; family Laridae; genus Chroicocephalus; species Chroicocephalus ridibundus. Next base: position 119,042,127 of record NC_086284.1, on the reverse strand, counting down.
AATTATTTTAGATATTGGTGATTGTTGCCTTCCTTCTCCTCCTTCACTTAACAGAATCATTAGATTATTTTTGTACATTTGGGTTTTAATTCGGTTTTCTTAGTCATCTCCTTGTGTCCCTACTGGGGGAATACTGATGTACCTGCTGCCCTATGTTAATGTGGCTTTGTTACACCATGACTGAAGTTAACTCAGCATCTTTTTATATAAAACTGTTTGTTTTATATAAAAAGTATACGTATGCTGCTCAGAAGAGGTTAAGAGTCCAACAGAATCTAACTGAAACCTATTCTTCTCCTGGTTATATCTCTTCTGTCAACCAGATTGTTTCCTTCTTAACAGGCTGGAAGCACCCTTTGAATAACTTATACATACTATAATATTACTGCATGGTATAATAAATGTATATGGTGCCCTATGGGTATCACAGTTGGGTTGTTAAGCATATGCCAAGGACATTTCTGCTTATGTGTCAGTTTGGAGACAAATCCTCCTGCAACAAAGTAAAGCTAGCCTTAAGGCACCATATAAATGATTACAGATTTATCAAGTGACAAGTAACTAATGACAGGGAATAAACTCTCTCTTCTTTTAAGTCATCCCCTCATGTAAAAGTAGCAGCAGCGACCTGTCTAGCAAAGCAGCACTTAGTTTTCGCACAGCAATCGATATGGCTGGTCTCCGTACTACAGCAGCTGGTCTGCAGTGGTAATTCCCAGTGATCTCTGCACACCATAATTCTCAGTGATCTCTGTGAGAGTCAGGAATTCTCAGCAGATGCCCAGGATCAACTGCTAGGAGATAAACAGGGGACTTTTGCAGAGTGTTTCTGCTTAGAGAGTGTGAAAGGGAATGTCACGTAGGACTACATTACAGCTACCTGGAAAGGGAAATTATGTTCAGCAGCAGTGAAGCAGCTGAACCATACTAGAAGTTTACAGACTTTAAAGAAAAAGTTAATTTTTATTTTCTTTTACCCACAGGTCTACCCACGGATAGCGCCGGCATTTTGGCACTACCTGCGGGTAGAAGTGAGTAGCGGGTATTTGAATACTCCCACATCTTTACTTTACAGCTTATTAGTATTTACCGACCTCCTAGTTTGTCCATTGTGCAAAAATAATTAGCTACCATTCTAGCTGCCATTTTCTGTGAATGTAGTCTTGTACTAATTCCATATTGTTTTGACTACAGTGTAATTACTAACCCAAGTCACAAAGATGTGATATGTTTCTATGCAAGATTAAAGACAAAAAATTCAAGGCCATATCATACATTATGACTGTAGCACAAAATCAAAGTACAGAAATCCATACCTGCACCTCCTTTTATAAACACATTTTACATTCATGAGAAGAATGTGGAGCTTCAGTTCTGCTATATCAATTTTGCAAAGTTTGTACAACTCAACTTGATATCATTTCTCCCCTCTTTTGTCCCTCAGGAGCATGAGCAGCTCAGCTATTCCTCCACAAGGTCCAAGGCTCCAAGTGTTATCATCACAGGTCTCAAGCCAGCCACCAAGTATATATTTCATATCAGAGTCAGGACGGCAGCAGGATACAGCGGCTATAGCCAGAAGTTTGAATTTGAAACTGGAGATGAAAGTAAGTTTCACTGAAGGAAAAAAAATCAAATACAATAGAAGTAGCATCTAATTCTAAAACAGTGAGACATTGGGAGTTTGAATGGCTGAATCCATACCATTTGCTTATCAGAAAAGGACCACTGCTGTATGATAAAAAACAAGCAAGCCTCAGCGTCATACTTCTGGATTTATAACAAATAGAAATTTTAGCCCAATGCTGCAGCTGCAGGAATGTTTTCTTCTGCATAATTTCCTTATGGGTCCCTTCCAACTTGAGATATTCTATGATTCTGTGATCCTTTCTTTGCTTGAAGAAGGCCTTGCTTTTGACGCCTAGAAATGCCTTAGTCAGGCTTTACATAAGTCCAGCAGCTTCATGCAAGCTCGCAGAACACAGTGATGGAATCTTTTCTCTGTAGATTTAGTGCTCCCAGACTCTACAAATAAAAAAAAAAGAAAACCTTTATATGCATTTCCATTAACCAATAAGCCGGCTAAATTTGCTGATAAGAAGCAAAAAGCCTACATATTCCTGCAGAATATGCAAAAAGGCTTGATGCTATGTATGATGTTCATGCTCTGAACAATTTTATATTTAAGTCATGTATTACCCTTCATGTTCAAAGACACTGCAAACAAGGTATTTACAAAACATTTGAGATAAAATTAGTGTAGTAGATACAACACTAAAACACTCGTTAATGAAATTACTTTAATTAACCAATTATGTATACCATGTTTTTTCATTAGTGTTTTAGAATTCAAGCTAAAGTACAGACTCAAAACTATAGAAGTGTTTTCAAGAGCACCCAGGGGTTTGTGTTCCATTTTCATTGCATCTTAACTTCTATTTCAAAAATGTTTTAGGGATAGATTTCCAAGTGCTTAATGCCTAATTGGACTTTTTAAAATTTTCTGGGTACTTAAGCCAATTGGTTTGAATAGGAGTTGAGCACTTGGGTGCTTTCAGGAATTCCAGTAGATCCTCTCTGCATCTTCTAATGCAATAACTATGAGGCTTTATGCACGCAGGGACATAACTCTTATCAAAAGTAAATGTTATCTAAGTGTCTGTGAGCCTGTGTCACGTTTGTGAAAATGCAACTTCCCCATCTAAATCAGGAAGACTGTGGTTCCAGTGACATTTCTCTCATTGGCACTGCTGATAGAAACATCTCCTGGGAATGAGGTTTGCTTTTTACCAACATTTATTGCTTAGGCTTCTGCCTCACTAAAATTATTTGATTTGTTGTAAATATAATCATTGTGTGATTGAAAGGAGATGTAGACAGAGAGTTTTTGTTTATAATAATTGAGATGGAGGTCAACAGAAATTCTGCCGCTGTTTGAAATGGTACCTGGAGCTAGATAAAGACTTCAGTTTAATTAAAAGGGTAGTTCAAAGTACTGTGGTCTTATTCAAATATTTATACAGTCCTGCTTTAGATTTCGAAGCGGGGGGGGAAACAAAGTAAATGCCTGCTGGTAAATATTACGTATTTCAGGTTGAAGCAATACTCAGTGACAAGTCAAATGATGCCTTGTTACTCTCCAAATGTCTTCCTTCCTCACAGCAGTATTTTTAAAATTGGCCTATTCTAAACTTCAAGGCAATATCAGATTATTATGATCATTCATTTGTACCCCTTTCATGACATGGGCCTAATGACTGTAACTGTAACTTTTCCGGACAGCTAATGACAATAGATTGAAAAGTAACACCTACCATATACAAATAGTCTTGATTTAAAGTCTTCCAGTAATGGAGAGCTCACCATATTTATAGGTAGATGGTGCTAGTGCTTAAGCCTCGTAATTAAAAATTTGCACCTTATTTCTAGCCTGAATTTTTTTGTTTAGCTTGTATCTTGTGACCCTTTTCTGCCAAATTGAAAAGCGTATCAGAAATCTCTTCATCACCTAAATGTGTGTATGCCCTTTTAAAGAATTCTCTTCTCTTTCCCATAAGTGATATAAATACTCCCTCTCTCTCTAAAACCACCAGTTTTTCCAGACATTGAATCATTTTGCAGCTCTCCAAAATTTTAACATCCTTTTTGAAGTATGACATCAGAGCTGAACCTGATACTGAATTAAACTGGAAAACTAAATCTGTTGATGATGCCACAAACAGACCTAACACCGCTTTCCTCCTTATAATTCAGTTTTCTTTTACTTACAGGTCTAAGCAATTTCTGCCCGAACAGGAGCATTGTCTTACGCAGCTGAATAACTAGAACATAGCAACATTTTTTTCAGTACCATCGTATTCCAAGATACTGACCTACATTTAGATGGAGGGATTGGGGAGGGTTGTGTTGAGACTTGGACTGCATAATTATATCAGTACAAGTAAATGGTAATTCGCCCTTGCTGGCATACATCTGTCTTACAAACCAGACCAAGTCAAGCTGTGTAGGAGTTTAATCTTCATCATTTACTAGTCTGGCAGTATGCAGCTCAGCTGAAAATTTTCTGGTTTTTTAATATATGTTCTTCTCAATTCTTCTGAAAGATACCAAATAATATCAAACCAAGGCAGACTATTGGAGCTTCCTCCATCCCTACCCTTTAGTAACAAGTTACTTGGTGAAAATTCCACATTTGCAATTACTTTTTGTGGTGTTTTAGTTAGACAGATTTTAATTAATTTAATATGAGCTATACTGATTTTATGTAGTTAATGTTTTCATGAGAAGGCTCGGAAGAATAGTCTTTTAAAAGTCTGTGTTGTCAACAGAAAATTTATCAACCAACAATCTCATCAAAACGGCAAAAAATATTTCAAGTCGTGTTTGATAAAAATCCTTCTCAATTGGCATTAGCTTGTAACATCTTTCAGCTGTCTGGCAATTCTACATGTTATAGTGTTAGCATCTAGAGAAGAATTCCAGGACCAGTTGCAGCTGAACATCCAAGGTTGTTCCATTTACACTGCTGAATATTGACATTATTTGTTAATAAACAGTGGTAAAGTGGGCAATCCAAAAGTAGGATTTTTCTCTGAAGTGATAGACAAGTTGTAAAAAAGTAATGGTTCATCAATTGTGAGATGTGTACGTCAATGTCCTTAAACATACTGTCCCTGGCAGGACAGTGCTGTCGTGCCTTCTCCGGTTTACTGGTTGAAACACTATCTGTGCTACTTAAGTCGCGTAGGATAAAATTAGATACCTCGTTGCTAGGAACACTAAGACATTTTGGTATAATTATTAATAGTGGTGCATGAGGCGGAAAGAAGACCAACTCTGTAGCAGTAGTGAAAAAACAGTTGGGTTTTCAGAAGGACCCTCGCTTAGTGACCAGCAAACTGAGGCAGCCATTGCTTGGGGAGCATGTTGTTGTTGAACTCTCCTCCCTGCTGCAGAGACCAATAAATGGAAGGCCTAAAATTTGTGAATTTCTTTGTGAAAGGAAATGGAGTTACCTAGAAAAGTCAGACAAATTCTTTTCAAGGAAGCAGGGATGGGTGAATGGATGTTGTTAGGCATTCCTTCCCCTGTTAAAGCTAAGAGGCTGCTGCTGGAAAATGTAATACCTTTGCAAATCATAGTAGCTCCTGCTTTTGATTTGTGTGCCTTATTGCCATTTTATTCAGTCTTTCTGTTTCAGTGCCTTACAGGCAAAACTCTTCTAGCGAAGCTGTCAGGGCTTCATACACTCCAGCACACACACACGTACCACTGCTGTGGCTATAAATTGAAGCATAACTTCACATGTACTTGCTGCTTTTGTGTTGGAAGGGACCTCTAAAGGTCATCTAGTGCAACCTTCCTGCAATGAGCCGGGACATCTTCAACTAGGTTGGGTTGCTCAGAGCCCTGTCCAGCCTGATCTTGAATGTTTTCAGGGATGGGGCATCTACCACCTCTCTGGGCAACCCGGGCCATTGTTTCACCACCCTCATTGTAAAAAACGTCTTCCTTATATCTAGTCTAAATCTGCCCTCATTTAGTTTAAAATCATTGCCCCTTGTATAGATACCTGATTGTATTAGGAGTACCTGGTATCAGGTGTACCAACTATCTGAGTCAACACAAAAAACTCTGGTCCTTCCTAGGATAGAATAAAATGTGTTCTGTGACTAAAAAAGTATTTGTCCCAGGGCAAACATGCTTTAATCTCTGTTTTGTCTCTCCCTCTCTATTTTTCTCTCTCTCTTCTAACTAGCTGTTTATAGAAGACTATTTTTGGGTTTTGGCTTCTTTATTTTGTTTTAAATTAATGATTCAAAGCATTCCTTTTTTCCTGAGGAATGTTTTTTACTATATCACCTCAGAGGTCCTTGTGCCTAGAGGAATTTGTAAAATACTGAACAATTTACAGCTGTTAGGCAGTGCAGTGTTTTCATGCTGTAGCTTTCTTATGCAGGGCTTGTTCTAAAACTCAGGATATTTCCCGTGTCAGCCTTCCCATCATTAGGGAAAAAAAAATAATCCAAAAGGGAACTAGCTGGCTTGTTTTAGAAGGGGCCTAAAGGGCAAACTAGCATGTGTGCAGTGTGGATTAGTGCTTGGGCTGAACAGAGTGATAAATGTAGGGACATGATGATTTTTAATCCAAAAGCAATGTAGGCTTTTGTGTGCTTCAAATAAATCATATTAACAATAAAAAATTAAAAAGTTCAGAAATGCTAATAGAAAACCTGATTAGGTATTTCATAAATTTGAGGACTGTGAAAAATTAATTGGCCTGAAACACTGATCGTGATGAAACAATAACTTTAATTTCTTTACCATAGGCACAGATGGTGACTTTCTTGTATGCCAGATCTGCTGAATTCTCAAATTCTTTCTCCTCTTCCCCTATCCGCAAAATCTATCTTTAACTTTTCAGCCTCAAATCATGCTATTTTGAATTGCCCCCAGATGTGATTTAGGCCCTGGACTCCATTCTTTCCAGAACTCCAAAGCTCAAGAGAGGTGTCCTGAGTCATTGATTCTGATGGAGGTCCGGTATTGTTTCAAGCACATGCCCTGATTCATGCCACGACAGAAAAGCTGTCCCTAGGATTTTTAGAAGTAAATGGAATTGTCAATGCAAAATAGAGATTTTTTGGTGAGAATGTTTGATGTTTTGACAATAGTAGATTAGATTTCTGCTTGAAACAAACAAATGAGATGGCACATATCTCATATTTAGAAACTCTCTTGCTGGATCTCTTCCCATGTCTGTCTAGTCCTACTGTTCATTCAAAGTAGTCAGCACTGAATATCTCAGAATGTCTCATTTTAATCTTGAAGTATTTCCTTACTGTGTTTTATATTTTCAGCCATTTGTTCTTCAAATTTGCCATCAACCTATCTCATTTCTCTAATGTATGTGCCCAGAAGCCCCAGATATTGTACTTTTCCTTTGCATTTCCTAAACAAGAGCAACATCCTTGCTTGGATCTCAAACTGCTTGCACAGGCTTCCAATTCATCCACTGGTCAGGAAGCTAATGTTAGGGCCAGCACTTGGAAGAAGTTTTTTACTTCTTTACATACATACCAAAAAGTTTTACATCTTTATGCTAGTGATGGCATTATTTTTCCCCTTTAAAAGTCTTCTTTAAGATTACCATTCCATTGCCTCCTTCCTTTCCCACATTTCCTCTTAGACTGGTGTCCATCAGTTCACTGGAGCACAAGAACTGCACTTCTGAAAATGTAAAGGTTACCCTAATTAGACTTTATATTTTTCTTTCCTATTGTTCTTAAGCACCTTTGTTTAAAATACCTTGTAAATCTGACAGCCAGTTCATGTCTATTAGAGCTCCAGTTCTCACCGTCCACACTTATCTGTCTTACAGCTACTCTGTATTATCTGTCTAGCTGTCTTTCTGTCAACTTTTTTTATCTTTCAGTCTGCTGGAAGGTCCAGTGATGTCAAATTGAAATAACTAAAGGATGTAGCTAAGAGACAGAAGTGAGCTGTCATTAGGGCTTCCATCCCTTTTATACCAAATACACAACCTTTTAAAAGATTTTGGAGAAATTGTCTCAAAGAAAAGAGAGGAGAAGAGAGCTGGAAGATTCTCTCTGTCTTTCATCCTTTAGATGACTAAAACATCGACACGATTTCTTCCAGTCTGCCCAGTGAAGAAGTGAAGAAGCCTTGGGATATTTCCCTTCATCCCAGAGAGGAGGGAAAGTGCAGCTCCTCCTCCACACATTTGGGTGAAGAACCCAGAGAGGAGCCCAAACAGGGCATGGATGTAAAGAGTAGATGGTGGGGACAGAACTGGCACCAGGCTGGATGCAGAAGGGATTTCTGGGCACGGTGTTAAGCAAGGAAGCTGGAATGATGCAATCAGACACTTTAAATGTTATTTTGGGTATATAACCTGGGTTAAGCATGGAGAATAACTGGAGTGAAGAGTTTATCTGGATAATATGCTTCTGGGTACATGTATGATACATAGCACAGTTTTAAAATTAAATCACCACTTTGACTAATCACATTAGTTGCAGCTACAATGTGCTTGAAGAGTTGTAGAAACAACAAAATACTGATTTTAGCTGTATGAATGCTGGTTATGTTGTCTAACAAATGTGATTCTGGAGAAAATGCTATGTACTTCTATGTTTAAATGCAGCACTCTATATACACACAGACTTGAAAAAAGGTTGCAGGAACTTGCTTGGCCTTGCAGCCTATCGTAATGGGGTTTTAAACTGAGCTTTTCTGTCTTGCATAATCAAGAATAGTCTTGAGGACAAACACGAGGTTATATACCAATATGCACAGCTGATAGAGAGGACAAATGAAGGAAGAAAAAGCAGGAAATGACAAAAGATTCAGGAACATGCACAACAGAAACATTACATGTTAAAGCTCTTATTATTTACAACTTGAACTTTACCTTAGGAAAAGCTGCAGAAACAAGAAAAGAACAGAGAGATGGAGGGACATGCTGAATTTAATTTAGAATGGCAAAATGCTGTAAAAAATTTAATTGTTGACTGTCCCTGATTACTGTCTTCTCACTGCCTAGATAGTGTTTTAGGGAACCTTTTGCCTGCGTGCGAGCAGTTTGTGTATGCGCATACACATGTGCCTATATATGTGTTGTTCGCTGTGCTGCGCCTTTATTGATTTCTAGGAGGATCACTTCAAGCAAAAATAAGTATTTCCATCATTTTGCCTTACCTGCCTCTCTGTCAGTTTTTAACAAATCCGTATTTTTCAATTATACTTGTCTGTCATTTGACATTTTTATCTGACAAGTAAATTAAGGTCATCAGGAAGTTTCAGGCTTGAAAGCCCCTTATAGTGATTTGGCTACTTGAAAAAAAATCCTAATATATTGGACTCTGGCACCTCTGCCAACACAGTAAAATACAAACAAGAGAAACAGAATGATCACTTTTTAAGTACGTACAGTCTCAGCTAAAAATCAGATTACTTAGAGGTGGAAAGAACTCAGTCAGTCTGGAATTTATCATAGAATCATAGAATGTGTTGGGTTGGAAGGGACCTTTAAAGGTCATCTAGTCCAACCCCCCAGCAGTAAGCAGGGACATCCTCAACTAGATCAGATTGCCCTCTTGCCTCATCAAGCCTGGCCTTGAATGTCTCCAGGGATGGGGCCTCCACCACCTCTCTGGGCAACCTGTGCCAGTGTCTCACCACCCTCATTGTAAAGAACTTCTTCCTAACGTCTAATGTAAACCTGCCCTGCTCTGGTTTAAAACCATTGCCCCTTGTCCTATCGCTACATGCCCTTGCAAACAGCCCCTCCCCAGCTTTCTTATAGGCCCCTTCAGGTACTGGAAGGCTGCTATAAGGTCTCCCTGGAGCCTTCTCTTCTCCAGGCTGAACCCCAACCCTCTCAGCCTGTCTTCATAGGAGAGGTGCTCCAGCCCTCGGTTCATCTTCGTGGCCCTCCTCTGGACCTTCTCCAACAGATCCATGTCCTTGTGCTGAGGGTTCCAGAGCTGGACACAGTACTCCAGGTGGGGTCTCATGAGAGCAGAGTAGAGGGGGAGAATCAATTCTCTGGATCTGCTGGCCACGGTTCTTTTGATGCAGCTCAGGATGCGATTGGCCTTCTGGGCTGCAAGCACACATTGCTGGCTCACATCCAGCTTTTCATCTACCAGTATCCCCAGGTCCTTTTCTGCAGGGCTACTCTCTATCACGTCATCCCCCAGCCTGTATTGGTAATGAGGATTGTCCCAACCCAAGTGTAGGACCTTGCACTTGCCCTTGTTGAACTTCATAAGGTTTGCTCAGGCCCACCTCTCTAGCTCATCCAGCCATTGACCACTACCCTCTGGATGCAACCATCCAGCCAGTTCCTTATCCACCAAACAGTCCACCCATCAAATCCGTATCTCTCCAACTTAGAGAGAAGGACATTGTGGGGGACCGTGTCAAAGGCCTTGCAGAAGTCCAGATAGATGATATCCATTGCTCTTCCCTTGTCCACTGATCCAGTCACTCCATTGTAGAAAGCCAACAGGTTGGTCAGACAGGACTTGTCCCTGGTGAAGACATGCTGGCTGTCTCTAATCACCTCCCTGTCCTCCATGTGCCTTAGCATAGCTTCTAGGAGGATCTATTCCATGATCTTCTCAGGCACAGAGGTGAGGCTGACAGGGCAGTAGTTCCCAGGGTCCTCCTTTCTACCCTTTTTAAAAATGGGTGCGATTTTTCCCTTTTTCCAGTCACCAGGGACTTCACCTGACTGCCATGACTTTTCAAATATCATGGAGAGCAGCTTGGCCAGTACATCAGCCAATTCCCTCAGGAGTCTGGGGTTCATCTCATCAGGTCCCATAGACTTGTGTATGTTCAGGTTCCTCAGGTGGTCACGAACCTTGTCTTCACTTACAGTGGGAGGGACTTTGTTCCACAGGTCCCCGTCTTGCAATCCTTCAACTTGGGAGGCATGAGGAGAGAGGCTGGCAGTGAAGACCGAGGAAAAAAGTTGTTGAGAACCTCAGCCTTCTCCTCGTCTGTTGTTACTAGTTTGCCATTCAAACTAGTATGGCAAACTAAGATTCATTTATCCCCTTCATGAATTTGACTCTGGTTTCTGATAGAAAATATATATTTTATTAAACTGATAAATTGCATTCTGTTTTAGCTAAAACAACAAGAAATAGCAGCTCCATTCAGCAGAAATGATCCAGGAAACGTGAATTTCTTCATCTCAATAGCTGCAGAGTGCTTCTTTGTACCACAGAATCAGTGCCTACATTTGCACCTTTAATTCTCACAAATAAAGGCCCTGGGTTGTCTCCTTGACGATGAATGTCTGTTGAACAAAACCACAGCTAATTTGTCTGAGCCCATGTCTGAGCCCAAATCCTGCTGAATTCACTATTTTTGCACACCCGTTTTTCCTATTAAAAAAAAAAAAAAAGGAAAGAAGGCTGCAGTTTGTCCTCTCACTTCCATTGCATAGAAAGGCAAGATAGACTCATCTAATACCTCCTCCTTCATTTATAACTTCAGACTGTGCCTGGCTGTAACGATCTTTGCAACATTTAGCACAACCCCTGCTAGTCTGAAAATAGTATTCAGCGTTTCATTTGGAGAGCCTGGTACTATTTGCGTTGTTACTTGTGTGGCACGATGTTTGTTAAGTTGTATTTTTCCAACTAATCTGACCCTGAGGAACATAACACAACGCAGAGCTAGAATCCGCTCCCATAATATCACTAGATACCATTTCGGACATTAGCATTCAGTGAGTATTTGCTACATCATTTATTGGAAGACGTATATATTTAACTTGTCTGTGGACAGCTTATGACCACAGATACTGAATGTCTTGTAATTTACTGCCAGTGCATATCTCCATTAAATTATATGGACAGAAACCTAATGTCAGAAATTTAACAAGTTGGTTTTGCTGAAAATTTGACATAAACTACTATTGGTTTTATTTGCTTTACTACTATTACAAAGCCAGTTTACGCTGCTAATTTCTAAACCACTCACAAATATTATTTTGGAGCCAAACGTTTTTCTTGGAAACAGCATTTTATGAGGCTTTGGGCAGCAGTGTGTGCTTCGTATTGGGCTACATCAACTGCAAAGTGAGAGAATATAGCCTGCTGAGCGTTCTCTTTGCAGCAGCCTAGGTGATTTCCCTAAGCTTTAATCATGTGGTGCCTAAAGAAAGCTGAAGATTTTGCAAGTTTAAAAGCTGAAGTTTGCAAGTTTAAAAAATCAAAGTTGCTTTCCTGATAAATCTAAAATGTATTTTCGTTTCCACATTTACTCCTGTTGTCAGAGGTCATTGATTAGAATTATTTATTCACCTTTCAGAAAAATGTTATGTTTCTCATGGAAACAGAAACCGAGAATTAGGTAAACATCACGTGGTGAAAATATTCGAGTGTAATTGAGTTTAAGAAATAAAACTTTGGTGTCACAAGACAGGATATAGAGAAAAAAATTAGCCTAATTCTTTTTCTGTTCATGTAGTAGTTGGACAGTGAGAACCAACTGCACTGTAAGTAGGTACTTTGTCAATGTAAAGATTTAATATTATGCAGAATAAATTCATAAAAAGAGCAAGTGTCTAGAGACCGGATAATTTCAGGTGTTATTTTTTAACTCCTAAATGTCCTACAAAAAGCAAAGAGAAAAACATGAGGCATAAGAAAATAATTTTTTTTTTTCAACTACAGAGTTGCCAATCACCAGAGCATGTTACAGGTAAAACTGTATAAATTTTGTGACAATAAAAACATACACCAGACATACAGAAGAGTGTCTGAGGCTAGATACTAAGTGTGCTCTTTTGCTTTGCTTCCTCCTGAACACAGTTTAATATCTCTTACATACATAGCGCTGCTGCTGAGTTCCCTGGGACAGATGGATGGAGAGAAATTCTGAATTAGATGCAGGATTAAGCTAAATAAAGCTAAAGAAAAAATACGTTCTAGTTCTGCGTTCAAAATCCTGTCATATTCAAACTTTAGTAAATTGCAAGTGTTTGATAATGCCAGGTCCTCATTTTAAAATCATCTTCCCTTGTAAACATCTTCCCTTCATCATACTTGAGACATGGGTTATGGTTTTTCGCTTCACAGGCGCGTTCGCATCTGATGCCCTTGCTAAGCACGAAGGAAACTATTACAAAGTAATCGCAACATGTGAGCAGTGAAATGTTGTCACCCATTCGGCAAGAACCCTGGGTGATGGAGCTTTAACCTCTTTTCTCTGTGCTTCTCTTTCAGCTTCTGATATGGCTGCGGAGCAGGGACAGATTCTTGTAATTGCCACTGCTGCTGTTGGTGGATTCACTCTCCTGGTCATCCTCACTTTGTTCTTCCTCATCACCGGGAGGTAATTAAGACTACAGTATTCTTATTTACTCACGGTCAGAGTCATCCAGAACTAAGAATTTAAGAATAATAGTTAAGTCGTTCACCACATTTTCAGTGCTAAAATAAGGGTTAGGCACAGAGTGGTGAATGTCCTCTTTGTTCAACACTGCTCATATTCACGGTTCTATTGTGAGAGTTGTTTTGTGTAAAAAACCCAGTTTGGGGAGCTAAGCAATTATGTGAACTCAGGAAATAACTTGGCTGTTTTTAAAAAAAGTTTCTGGACCTCTTGTCTGCAGAGTGAGAATTTAAAAATACAAGGTACCTGCACCATCAAGGTTCTGACATTAGAAGACCAAAAAAAACCAAAAAACAAAAAATCGCAGTATTTTTTACAAAATCTTGTAACTGTCAATTGCAAAGCTTTGGAGGGTGTAATCTTAGGATTTTTGGTGTCTTGGGGCTGGCAATGTAGCTTGCTGAAGGCACTTGAGTGGACAATTTTTTATTACTTTTACTATATTAAATATATATAAAAAATCATACTCAGTTAATTACGTCTTTTATATGCAAATTTCTGCATCTAGTAAGAGAAAACATGGGAATTAGGCAATGAAATTAAACTAAGGAAAACTTTACTCCAAAACATTAAGATGATGCCACTGCCTGTGAACAGAACTGGTGAACAGAAAATAGCTTCCAGAAGGTCCTGTTTTATTGCTTTTGGCATTTTTTTTTTTCTAACTTGTATTGAATATATCCCAATTAAATCTACATTACAGCAGTACTGTTGCACTGGCAGTGGAATTCACTAATCTGAACAATGATTATTTTTTATAACTACCCTGATTCTTATACTTACAATTCTTTTAGTGCAGTGCTGTGATTGTCCACCTTCCTTCAGTTGATGTGTTGATCAGGATCAAATAATGACATTATGCAAACTGGATGAGAAAGCATTTTGATTTGAGAGGCCAGATGCCATAATCATTACACACTGAAGGTTTTAAGGGAACTCACAAATTCTAATTGGACTTGCTACAAAACACACGGAGAGGTCGGAACATCAGTCCTTGCAGGAGCTCAGATCCCCGCAGGCATAGCTGCTTTCATGGTGGTCTGTTTCCATTTTCACTGAGCCTCCAAGTGTTTCCTGTGTGATTTCAGGACTTCACCTGCTTCCACCAGGAAGCAAAGCAGAATTTAAAAGGATTAAAGCCATTATGTCCCTGTCTCCTCTGTGAGACATCAGTGGCACTGCAGTGCTGCCATGGATCAAGAAGGCCAAGAAGCAGGTTGATATTCTGTAGAGGAACGGGCCTTCGAGCAGAGGAGTCCGGCTCGTAGCTCCTGCAGTAAGCTCTGCAGGGCAGGTTGTGTGGGCTCTGGCCCCCCTCTACCCTTTTCCCCTCTCCCTCCTTCAGACACATAAAACAGATGGTGGAAGAGCCTCCAAGTGAGGAGGATTCTCTATGGAGTTTCCTCCTTACCTAGCTTGGGGACAGAAAAAACCCAGAGTTGGGACGAGATTCTGCGCTATTCCTGTCCTGGTTGAGAGCCCGTGTTTCCACTTAGAGAAAAGATGTTACACTGACTCCTCTGAATGTGATAATGGTCATCACAGTCGGGGCTGATATCAATAGACGATGCTGCGCTTTCAGATTTGTAATTAAGTTTCTGTTTTGTTGGTATAGCATTACCTCTAACTTGAAAAGAAAGTGAAGTTCTATCAGTGTAGGCTGGAGGTTTTATTTGCAGTACCCCAGCAACCAAATATGGCACCACAGTAGCTACCATTATGTGAATTAATGTTCTCTCTGCTAAATAATAAAACCAGTGAAGTCTAACATTCTGTTGAAGTTAATGGAAGCAGTTAACGTCGGAACATATTGTGACCTTAGATAATCTTAGAAGCTAAGTAAATATTCCTATAATTACTACAAACACTGACAAACAGTAGGGTCTTTCAGAAGAGAGAAGAATTATTTGGACAAACGCAAACTTTCAGAGAAAATTATTGTGTGGAATCCTTACATGGGATTCTGAAACATAACTCAAAACAGCTCAAACTCAGGAATGAAAAAAATATGGAAATGGGTTTCTTTCTGTGTTTATTCCTCCTGTTTGCTAATGTTAAGGATATCAGAGATTCTCCTAGCTTTCTAACATCTTACTCAATGGGACTGTTTCAATTATGTAAGATAAGAATTCATTTTGAGTGCTGCTTAAATGCAGTGATAAGAGTGTATTCTACAGAAGACAGAGAAAGAAAAATTTGAATAAATACTCAATTTGCTCTAGGACTGGAGGTAAATTTCTGCTTGAAAAATGGGACTGGTACCCTACAGATGTGCTCTGCTTCACTGTTTAGAATTAGCAATTTGATGAGCTGTCGAGTCACAGGGCTGCTGATGAGTCTATTCATAGTGGAGAGGCTGGGTTAAATGAGCACCTGCCTCTGCACTTTGCTGAGTGATTATCCACCAAGAGCAAGCAGGAAGCACGGCTGGCAATTGCAGATAGAAAAATGAAAGCCACAGAGACTTCGAGGCCCAGGATACGCAGTGAGACGGGGCTCCCGCCTAAATGCCAGGAAATGCGATGTTAAAGCTTGGTGTGATTTGTCTTATCAGTACAGAAATTATTCCTCTCCGATTGTTCTGTAGCTGGTACTAGCAGGGAACGGGGAACTGGAAGATCCCTCTGCTGGTGACTCACTGGCTTCTGTAATCAAGCTTTGGGGCCACATGCATACGTAGGACAATTGGACAGGGTTAAAGCCTTGTTTTTTTGGCTGTTCCCTTGGGCAGACACTTGAAGTGTAAGAGCTTGTGTTCAGTGTTCTTGGCAGTTGACACTCTACAGACCAGTTGTTCAGATCCTAAAAATGGCACCGGCATGCTTAGTGGTCCCGGCAACTCGTGTAGAATCTAAAGATTTCCACAGAAGCTGAGAATCCGCTGGTTGCTCTTTCCCTTCATAAGCATACATAACCATGACAGCTTCAGAAGTTTCTGCCCTTCCGGTGTTCGTCATCACCTCTGCAGCAATGAATGAATTTGCGAGTGTTCCTACTCTGTTTCAGTAGTTTAAATGAACCATTGAAATGAGGTGGTATGTTCACATATTTCTCATATCTCCCTTGTTAGTATTTTAATGGATATGCTACCTATAATTGTAGTCTATTTTATTTTATAAGGCTGGTAATGAACACATAGAGGCCAGTCATTTTTTTCAAGCTGATGTTGGAACTGAGTGTCTGTACACCAAAACACATGTCCACACGTGCTGCTGCTCTCCACTGGGGTCAGTGCCCCAACAGCCCTTAGCCCTTAGTCTAACCCTCACACCAAAAGATTTCCGTCCAAATCATGCTTCTTAGGCTGTTCAGTGAGTGAGAAAGAGCTTTAAGACCAAGAGAAAATATTTTGTTTTGTCTTGACTGAAACCGTTGCGTCTATCATGTGACCCTCTAAATCAGCATTAACAGTCCTGCAGGTAGGCAGCATTCAGGCTGGGGGAGGTTTCATTACAGGGACCCTGAAAACTTGCCATGTGGCACTTTTCTCCAACATACCCTTGCATTCTCAGGTAAGGTTGCTAGCTATTCACAAACATGCACAGTCATGTGTTGTTTGCCAAAGATTTACAATTTTATAGCAATCATACAGGCATATGCTAAATCACCATATTCACATAGGAGGGTATGTATTGTTTATCCTATATGATAGCTGCTATCTTAGAAGAAATGACAAGTCAGTGCCTGACTCAGACTGCACAGAGCTACTCAGAAAAAAAAAAAAAGTGGTCCTGATGTGAAAAAATATTTTATTTTTTCATGAAACATGATGAAATCGTAGAAATTATTATCCTAGGAAGAAAACGTGAGCTTTTTTGACCCACTGGGTATGAGTTAAAAGGATAAGGTTTAATTAGCACAAACCTATGTATGCCAACAAGAATGCAGGGAAGTAATAATTTAATAAAGTATCAGGATTCTTTGGAGGAGTCAAACTTGGAAATAAAGTATTGCAGCAATCTTGAATTTAAGTAGTCATTTTCATACTAATCATTCAACCTTGATTTATTTTTATTTGTATCTAATCTGTTTGTAGCTCTTCATGCACATTTCTCTCTTTAGATTCCTAACTAAATATAAATTCCAAATGCAAAAATTTTGGCTTTCGTAAAAGTGCAGCTAAAACTTAATGTACATTTATTTTATGCATGGCAAGTATTTTAATTAAAACCTCACTTGTTTTTCTTAAAAGATGCCAGTGGTACATAAAGGCCAAAATGAAATCTGAAGAGAAAAGAAGGGCTCATTTGCAAAATGGAGATTGTAAGTAGTTCAACACTGCGTTATATAATATCTGTATAATGTTTTAAATGAAGAATGTTCATTGTTTTATGTACAGCTTTTGCCCGTGATGTTTTAATCTGGCCATTTGAATAGTTCCTTATTTTCTGCACTGTCAAGGGTGTTTATTTTTATTTGTATGTCCTCTTGAACAATTTCACTGAATTCACTCTGGCTAATAAGTTTTTTTGATATTCTGTTAATAATATTTATCAGTTTTTCAGGTATGTTTCTTTGAATTCTCAACTGGTATGGACGATATTGAATTTCTGCCTCAAAATTCCACTCTTGGAGACTATGTGCTTTATTTGTATCCAATTCTATTTGTCTTTAGGGATTTACACTTCCAACCACCCAAGAAATAAAAAGTGGAATCAGTTGCCTTCCCTCATGTTACTGCTCACTATGAGATAAAATCCTGGCAATCTCTCATGGGCAGTATATTAGTTTGTTTAGTTTAGTTTAGTTTAGCTACTTAGTTTAAATTACTGGCCTTACTGTTTTATGTTAGAGTATCTTTTGAAAGTTTTTATTTATTCAAAGGGTATTACATTTTATTATTTTTTTGTCTTTTTTTTTTATAACATCCCTGAAAATACTATGATCAAGACAGAAATTAAGTCACCAGAAGTAAAATCTTTTTTCAGGTGACACCACTATATCCAGCCAAGTGGCTCTTTCTGTCAAGGAAAAGGGCACATTTTCCCATAAAGGATACTTCCTAGGAAGATTTGTTTGTCATTTGTTTACAAATATGTTCAGAAGGGAAAGAAGACAAAAACCTTCCTGCTGGAGAGTTTGATATATGCCTGTGAGACCGTGACTGAATTTGAGAAAAACCTCACTCAGTGTCTTTCAGGCCAGGGTAAATGATGACTGTATTTCATGTTGACATAAAGCTTCATCTCAGAGGCTTCTCATTCATTTGCAGTTATCTCAACATCAGACTTGAGGGGGCAAGTCTCTACTCATGTATGTGCTCCATAGAACCAAGGAGAAAGAGGAATTACTGTGATTTACCCAAGGAGCTAGGACTGTATTGCCAACAATACTCCCTCCTTTACACTGAGCACTCAGCGCCTCCATAAGAAGTACCTCCTTCATGACAGCAGCAATCTTTATCTGACTGCTGACTACTATAGATTTGGTCTCCAGCATCTCAACTTGAAACAATATGTGGGGCTGCACAGTCTCTGCTGGGATCGGTATAGGGGTGACGTCCCCTAGACTGGCTGAAGCTGTTTTAAAAAAAGCTCTGCTGCAAAACTCACACTGGTTAGCATCGCCTGCTCCAGTTCCCAGCTTTGCCATGTCCATGTTTTGCATCATGTGCTTCTGTTGTGTGCAGAAGATCTCCTTTTCATCCTTTCTCTCTCCCTTGGGAGCTCAGCATGAGTCAGAGGAAGATTTCAGGAAATAAACTCTCGGAAGGGAGTTAGGAAGGGGTCCGTGATCTTGCTGATACTATGATATCCCATGATGTCTAGTGTCCTCCCCATTTCTGTATGGTGTGTGTACTCTATCAGCAGTGGTCCAAATGGCTGTTGCACACTACTTAATGAAGCCCAGCCACATTCATGTATCCTCAACATGTGTTCTTCCCCTAATGCATTTAGGCTTATGGGATAATGAGATGCTTTAGACTCAGCTACTAAATGATAAGAGGAAGAAGGCTGAGAGGTAGTTAATTCTTTTAGAAGAGATTCTCTGGACCCAGCTGCAGTACCCTCCTCTTTATCTACATCAACTTCTGTTAATGAATTGAAAGTTTTCCAGAACTTAATCACCACATCGCAGCAGCCTAAAAAACTTCCCATCCAGATAGTCCAAGAGAAACAACATAAGTTCTTGGACATGCCATACTCAAGAACACGAGATATACTACCCATGCCAGAAAATGATGGGTTGCTGGAGCCTGCCAAAGCAATCTGGCACCAACACACTATTGCCACAGCCATCTCCAAGGAAGCAGACAGAAATTATCAAAGCCTTGTAAATGGATTTGGATATTTTTGTTCTTGTCTTGCACCTGGCTCTCTGGTTGTTCAAGCTGATCAGAACAGAACAAAGCAGCACAGTCCTCCAGGACGCATCCTCAGAGAAAAGGATCTCAAAGACTGGACCTGTTTGGCAAAAGGAATGTTCAGCCATCCACCCGTAAATGAAAGGAGCAAATTAGAAAGCACTGTTTTCAAAGTAAAGGACAGATTGCCTACATTGCCCAAGGAGCAGCAAAGGGGAATATAAACTGCTTTGGCAGTAATCACTGTTAGACTTCAGGATCTGCTTTTCCTGTATCTTTGAGCCCTCACTTGGTGTCTCTGTAGACACCCTTTCAAGTGACCAGCTCAGAGCTCATATTTTCTCTCGTGACTTGCTGCAATTTCCAGATTTACCAGCTGTACTTGAAGCATTCCTTAAGGATGTGAGATAAATGCAGAGACTCCAAGGAGCCTCTTCAGACTAAAATACTAAATAGCATTTGGAAAGGAAGTGCTTAAAATAAGTAAATAAAAACCCAGAATGTGCTTTATCTTACACAAAATAGCGTTTTCATTAAAACTTAGCTAGGGCTGTTATTTTTTCCTAAGGAGAAGTTTCCAAAAACTTTATTGTCCTCTTAATTTTCCTGCCTGAAATGCTACACCTCAGGACAGAGACCTCTGAGACAGAGACAAAACTGATTAAGAGTTTGACACTATCTTATCAGTTGAATACCAAAGACTGAGTTTTGTGAAGGCCTTTGACTATTTGCTCCTGTGAGACAGGATAAACTCTGGGACCTGTGTAGCTGGCAAACATGACAATAACTAGAAGTATAAATAGCTTTCAGAGAACCTAATACCCCTATTTCCTCCATTCTTTGCACTAACACTGTTTCTCAGTTATCGTTGCAAGCTGAAAGGTTGTTTGACGTAACAATGCACTGCAGCAACGCTGAAGAAGTATCCATGCTTTCAGTCACCCTGAACATCGCAGGAGATTTGAGCAGGGTCCAGCAGGACCTTGCTCACAGTTTCAACCAGTACTTTTGAATGCTTTTGCTAGTGTTGAGTTGGCAGAGGCTTATTCTCTGTCTATGGATTTGTAACACCCAGCTCATCAACGTCTCAGAAGCCTCACCTAAAAAAGCCACTTGAAGGATAAGAGGAAATGCTTAAGTCCGTGCACAGTCAATCTTTGAAGGCCCTGGTGCTGCCAGCAAATAGGGACAACTCATGCATTCTACAGTTCGTTTCTGTGAAACCAGTAGCAAGCATTAGAATTTTGGGTCATTATCCTCTTCCATTGGGTTCTGGAACTTTAAATATGGAAGATTTAATATATTATTTCTAATCCTTTCAATTGTCTAGTCAACAAACAAACAAAAAACATTATTGTTACAATGCGTTAATGTAAAAGAATGCTTGATTCCTAGTATTCTCTCTTTTTTGCAGTACGTTTCCCGGGAGTCAAAACATATATCGATCCAGACACGTATGAAGACCCATCTCTTGCTGTCCATGAGTTTGCAAAGGAGATAGATCCTTCAAGAATTCGTATTGAGAGAGTTATTGGGGCAGGTAAAAGTACATCCAATTTAAAAAATGTTTAGACATGGATAGGCTGCTTTTCTTGAGTCACCATAATAATGCAAGTGGTCAAGTATAGTACAAACCATGGGCATATTTCTCTGGTAGCACCAGTTCGTTCTCAGGTGTGGTGTACATGAGATATTGTATTTGGCTAATATTCCAAATAGAGTTATATTCAAATAAAGAGTTCTTTACAGGCAGATTCTCTAAAGTGATAGATTTGTCCCAAACCTTTTTTAAGGCTTTATCAATTTGGGGGGTGGGATAGGTTTTGGGGTTGTTTTGGTTGGTTGGTTGGTTGGTTTTTGCTTTGTTCCAAATGTACTCAAAACACTGTGTCACTCAGCATTTGTTATAGTTGGTGACACATATTCTCTTGTCACTGAGGCGGAGATTAGATCATAATCTCTTTCTGAGGAGAGGTAAGATCTAGACTATAGAAGAATGAGCAAAAAATATTCTCAAATAGGAAATAGGAGGAGTACAAGGGGGAAAAGGAGAGGCTGGCTTGGGACAGGCACTCCTGTAGTTGTGTGGAGAAAGATCATTGGCAGAGAGGGGGAAGAGGAAGCTCTGATGAGAAGGTGTAGACAGCATAAAAGGTGATTTAGCCCCAACAGAAAGGGAAGGTGGGAGAGATAAGAGTCTGTGTCAGAAATTTTGGTGAATGTAGGAACAGAATCCTGAGCTCTAATTCCAGGTCTGAAATTTTGTTTCCTCCTATGAAAGATATTAATGCTATGTCTTCGGTTTACACAATAGGGATATTTCTCTGTGTGCTTAAGATATTAAGAGTGATTGGATTTTGTAAATCGCTGTCTTAAAGGTACTTATAATACTAATTACACAGATGTTTTGGATTCACCTCACTGTAATTTTATTTCAGTAGCTATAATTAGTATGTTCCATACCCCAATGCCCATCTTTGAGCTACCCATTCTGGGCTTTCTTTAGCAATACTGTTTTATTACTTACTAAGTAAATGGCAACATACAAATGCGTTTTTTTAACCTTATTTACTTTCTCTAACTTTAATGCCATCAAGAACAAAATAAAATAATGCACAGTACAACAGACTGCAAAAATCAGAGTTACATATTGTGGAAGGGGGTCAGCGGAAGAAAAAATATTTTAATTTGCTTATAGTGAGCCCTCCAAAGAACTCATGCTAACAAGTATTGTCAGGAAAATTACTATCAGAAGACCTAATGCACTGTGATTCTTCTTTTTATCTTTGTTTCATATGTCTTAGTCGCTCAAGAAAGGAGAGGTATATTTCACTTGAGATTCCTATTTAATGATACCTTACTACACTGGTAGCAATGGCTAAAAAGTGTTTTATGCACTAGAAAATATGATGCAAATAATGTAACAGAAATAAAACTGGTCTGTTAACAAACAGGGGAGAGAAAGTATCGACCTGGAAGTAAGAGAGAAAATTGTTTTTCACGCTGCAGTCCATATTGCTAGAGTACTTTAGAGTTTACCTAATTGCTTAAGCTAGATAATATGTAGCTGGCACTGTGCACCATTGGAATTATGAGCTTGAGAGAGCCCCCAGAGAGCTGACTTCTGCAGAAAACATTCTATCTGATTTCTTTTATTTCTTCCTTTTCTTCAGACATACTACAGATATTGATGTCTTAGATTATAAAGCATATTGAACTACGTTAAGCACTGGTATAACTGCTGATGTCAAAGGAGTTGAATACGACAGACAAGGACTGAGTTTATTGATTTTAGTTCAGTTGAAAATTGTGTCCTTATTCTCAACTTAATTCATTTATGAAAATTCTTTACTCAGTTTATCTCTCCCTTGTATGCACGGGAGTGAATTTTCGCCTGCTTTGACATATTTTATTTTTATATTTTTTATCTTCTAAAATTACTCGGGTAATCTGCCATATTCAAAGATATTTGCCTAGCAGGACTTGCAAACTGGTTGCAATGCGATCTAAACCCATTTCCATGCAGGCAAGATACAAGTTAAATACCATGCCTGAGGCATGGAGAGTACAAATTCTCACAGAGTTCTTCGATACCTGCTAGGGGACGTAACATATCATTATAATTCACAGCAGTCCTAAAGCGTTCTTTATGCCTTTTGTCTGATTCTGTATTAAACTTTGCAAACCTACATAAAATGGATTTCTTATCATAGAATAACTTTTAAAAGATGTTAATAATTTTCATCTAAGTCAAAACAAAAAATTAAAATCTTTTTCAAAATGTAACATTAAAATCTTTTAAGTGAATTAATAGATGTATTTCTTGAATTTGTTTTGCGTGAACATTTTATTTTGATCAATGATTTTAATTTTGAATTTCTGTAACTTTAATTTTTCAAAACAAAAATTATTTCCATTCAAGAAATAAAAGGTTTCATTTTGAAAATGTCAAAGTGGAATATTGCAAATATTTGAAACTTTTTTCCTAGCATTTCCAGTCAAGAAATTTTTGAAACTGATCTTTTCCTGAAAGCAATTTCAAATTTTTCAATGGAAAAAGTCATATCCAAAAGCTCTTGACAGTTCACTAATTGCAGTGCAGATGGCTTTGACACTCAAGGCAAGTATTTTTTCTAGCTTCTTTTTTCATCCTGCCCAACCTTGTACCCAGGTTATCTTTTGAAGTATTTAATAATTATCATCTCGGATGATGTGAATTGGAAATGTACACTATATTATATGCTGATGGGTAATCTATTGCAACTATCTGAGGATGATACCATCAAATCAGAAGGAGTCTATATGTCCATACATTCAGTTGTATGTAGATTTAATAAAAATTCCTTTTGCAAGTTCATATCATTAGATGGATGATAATAGCAAATACAAAGCAGTAACAAGCTAGGAAAGGATGCTGAGCTCGTGAGATTACTTTGAGAAAAAATGAATTAATGCACTCGCTTGTCAAAATCCTTTTCAAGTCCTTCTAGTGGTCATTTACTGAAATCAGCCACTATATTCTACGGAGCCAGTTAATTGAAACTTTGATCTCAGCTCTCCCAGTCTTCCCCTCTGGCATGCTTTTGGTATTCCAGTACATCTGCAAACTCTCTGAATTACTATCCTTCCTTCTGGTGCTCTCGTGAAAATAAAGCAGGTAAAATACAGGCTTTGCAAAGTCCTTTCTGAATTATTCATGCTTTACTTACTCTATGTGTAGACACAAGAGAACTGGATTAAAGTGACAATATCTGCATGCAAGAGATCTGCATTAAAGTAACAATATCTGCACATAAATCCGGACTCAAGATGGGTATGTAGTCAGGTTACTCCCCCTGAGTCACTTCCCGTCATCTCCTACCTTACATCTGGTTCATCTGAGAAGAAAAATACTGTTTTGTAGGCCTTTTGATTGAATGAAAAATTATGCAGATTAATAGCTGTTAATGGTCTCTCTTGTTAGTCTTCAAATAACTTCTGCTCTTATCTTGGTTCAAACTAGAGGGTAAAGGTAGTAGGGGAAACAGTTTAGAACCAAAAAGGAAGTTGCAGTTTGATCAAATATTCTTAATAGCAAGCAGATTAAAATACCAAAAGCACGACAGAACCTATTTGTAAGTGTAAGTTTATGTTTCTCATGGTAACATCAATGAAATAAACAGGTATTAATGAAGTTCACATTCTAGCAATAGTAACAGTTTAAATGGTGAAATTGATTAGTCCATTCCCTTTTATTTTATCCACTACTTATGACAAAGTTTTACTGTTGTTTAATTTGATAGGGTATATTCTTGGATTCAAGACTCTTGGCCAAGGTTTTTTTATCACTAGCATTAAATATTCCATGAGCTCTCCCATTGATTCATTACAAAGACCACTGGGTGCCTTTTTGCCCATTCCCACAATATGCCATCTATTCATTGCTATAGATTTTCTTCAGATGGTCCCTTTCAGCCACTCTTCATGTTGAGCTTGCTGCACCTACTGACATGTTACCATATTGCTTGACTTTGTCCTGTCTATGACACTTGTTTCTGCCCCATCGCTTCTTGCTCTTTGGTTTATGGCTTCAGCACCTTTTCATGGAAGGAATTCCCAGAGGTACTTTGTCAAGTCTGTCTTAAAAGTTACAATTATCCTCTTATTTTCTTTGTTTAAGTGTTGAAACTCAAGGAAGAGGCCAACTCTTTGATTTTTCACAGAGAGTACACATATTCTTTTTATAATCTAGATCTTCTGCCAGTTCTCCCAAAGGTCTAATGACTAAAGCTGGGGAAAATGAGGTGAGCTGTATTTGGTGCTGTGACCTTTCAGATCTATCAACAGCAACTGTCTGCATTGCAAGACATTTGTTTCAATCCCGTGTAGTAATACCAGACTGCATATCAAACTTTCAAGTGACTGACTATTCCTGTTTCTTTTTTAAATAACACATATGTTATGACTGAATGATACAAGGGATGTGTGATTTGCACAGGGTAAGTTTCTAGACTGCTCAATTACCTTCTTTTTATATAACATACAGAAAGATGTGTTTGGGTTTATATCATTAAACCAGAGATTATTTACACTTTATTAAAACTGAACAGACAATGAACTCTATGTTTTTCTCTAGTTATCACCAGCCTTCTTCCCTGGAGCAAGGAAAGATGTCGACTTCATTGACATCTGGTTCTTAGCTTCTACTTATTACACATGCAGTCATGAACTTTACTGCTGCAGGGTCAACATTTGTCTTGTTTATCTTCCAACTCGAGCAATGAGATTCTTAGATTTTAAAAATCCCCTTTGTTGAATACATTCCCCTTTGACTTTAAAAGCATTCAAAATTCTTTATCTGAACAAAAGTGTAGAAAAAGTACTCTGGCATGAAATACTGTCAAACTCTTTCTCAGCGTAAATAGTTCAATGCTTTAAATTATATCATTGATCTCCATCTAGTCTAAACCAGAACTAGAAGTTATTACACATACCTTAGGTTTCTAAATGTACTAACTGTCAGTTCTGGGAGCTGATGATCACTTACCATCTGTTTGACATCACATCACAAAAAAAATTGCTGTTAGTCTTTATGTTCACCAGTTTATCGGTCCCAATATCCAAGGGGAGTGAGATTTCTTTCTACCTGTACAAATCATGCATCCAAAAAAGGGAAAAGAAACAGGTCAGGGAGAAGATACGATGTTCCTTCCCCTGCTTTGGATGTTGTATAGGTAATAAATCTTGGGATTGTAAGTCCTTCACTTGCCTCTTTCAGTTTAATTCATTTCAAAACACTTGATGAACAGTCCTTTACAGTCCCTGAGGTATGAATGCCATTATTTCTGAAATTCTGAAGTTGTAGTACTCTTGTATAATCTTATAAGAGTGAAATGATTTATTCTATAACCTGTGCTTTCCAAATTATTTTCAGAAATGAGATTTTGAAGTTTTGAAGATTTATTGATCATGAAATCTCTTTAAAAATCTAGATATTAAGGGTCTAGTGTTTTTGCTTTTCACTGTTTCGCCAAGAGAAAGAAATTGGAATTTTTTCTCATTTTAGGCATTTAAGTTTGAAAAGCCTGTAAGATGCGATAAGGTCACGGCTTTAGACCTGCTTTCTAGCACTGCTGGATGTATCACAGAATAGAAGACTGATATACCATGTCTCCTTCAAAACATTCAGGTTTCATGACTTTGTTTTATGGTACAACTTTAGAAGTCCAAATTAGCTACTACTTTGTCAGTGTCAGTAGTCAGGTAAACAAACTTTTAAGGACCTGAGCCTTCTAAGAGCTAAAGAGGCAAAATCATCCAGGAAAATCTCTACCCAGCTTCCCCTTTTGTCAAAAGATTCCCAGAGCGTTAGTCTGATGACATGTTTTCACATATATGCACGCATCTTCAGGGAAGCACATGCTTTGATTTATTTTTAAAAATTAGGTAGAAATAAAAAATATGGGGGTTTTTCTGGTAGAAAGAAGACCTAGGACACTTGGCTTTTGTTAGCTGTTTAAGCAGCTGCTAATTTATTCGGAGGTTATGTTCAGCATCTGTTAATTGTACTCTTGCACTTGATGATGTCTCTGTTTTGAAGTGAAAGATGAGCAATGAAGTTGGTTTTTTTTAATCCCTCCACTCTTCCTGGATCTTATCGGCTAATAAAACTTTATTTTAGTGGAAGCAACAGAACCTAATAAAATAAAAGCTGTATGACAATATCCATTCTAATTCTGTAACATCAGGGAGTTATAATTTTCTGAAGTGAAGCTTCTTTCTTTAAGGCCTCAGTCTTCTAAATTTGCTTCTTATCTGAAGACGCAATGTTACAGATAGAGTGCTCTTATTTTGTTTTCTTTTGTTCTGTCCTTAAAGTTGAAGGAAGACTAATTGAGACACTACTCAATGGAGAGGGTAACAAATTATTTCCTATGGCAAAATATATGTCTGTGTGTGACTCAGGGTTTTTTTTCAACAGGTCTAATTCCAAAATGACTGGGGTAGAGAATTTAGTTTTGCTATGGAAGTACCCTGCACTGAGAAGTGCTTTGAAATATTTTTGTGAACATTGTTTTTCATTTACTGAATTATGACCTATTGAAAACTGACCTGCAGGCATCTAAAGTATATTTGTTAGGGGCTTTAAATAACTTGTGAGTGGCTTCAAGATCAAAGGAAAGTTGTGATTTCCATACAAACTTAATTAGTATATGTGTAAAGGGAATGCAAGGAGACATGCATTCTTCAAAGTCCATTACATACACAGGAACACATCAGGTGAAGCAAACTTTGAGATTCCTCTTGTTACACAACTCAGTCTTGATTTGCTGAAACTGTTGGCCTTTGGCTGTCTGAACAGTGAAATATGTAATTAACTTCAAGTAGGTATGGAAGTCCATTTAAATAAATCATATACAAGTGCTTTTTTGGGGCATAATAGCATTACATACATTTTAAATTCTTTCTACAGTTGGAGGACAGTCAGGTATTCTGATATTCTCACAGCATTTCTATTCGTATAGGTCTCAGTGTGTGACACCCCTATAGATAGATGTTGCTATAAATAGATATTTTAGATAGATACTTTGTCATCATTAGAATTAAAACCTAAGTCATTGCATTCCTTCTTCATAGCATGCTCAGTTATATCACAAACATACTGATATCAAAGTTCAGTCTCAAAGTGTCAGTAAAGCAAGATGAATCATGCTGTGGAGGCCAGATGGTTTGGCTGTTGCAGTGAAAGTTCAAGTCCCCGTGATCTCATGGTGCGGCACACATGGTGTGGTGATTATTTGTTGTGAAGTAATGCTGAATATTTTGCTTTTCTGGGATGTGATGAAACTCAGGAACTTGAATATCACATCTGTTATTTCTCAGTCCACTTCTATGGGATGTCTGAGTTTCTTGAATATTTTTGCATTCTTATTTGACTTATAACTACAAATAATTCTGGACTATTAAAGAAGACAGCCTTTAAGACAGCTATTGAAGGTTATTTTGAAAGAGTAGGTGTTTGTTTAAGTTCAGCAATACAAACTGTACTGTAGTTCTTCGGGCACTGTGCATGATCTAACCAATATTTTGTCTGTTTAAGGTGAGTTTGGAGAAGTATGCAGTGGACGTCTGAAGACACCCGGAAAAAGAGAGATACCTGTTGCAATTAAAACTCTAAAAGGTGGCTATGTGGACAGGCAGAGAAGAGATTTCCTGAGAGAGGCTAGTATCATGGGACAATTTGATCACCCAAATATAATTCGCCTTGAAGGAGTTGTTACAAAAAGTAAGTTACTATTTATAGCTTTTTGTTGTTTTTCCCATTCTGTGTCATTTAGTATCAAAATTAAGCATTACTTCCACATTCAATAAGGATTAAAATTCTCAGAAATTACCCAAACCATAAAGTGCAGCAGAAACCACGGAGTTTGGGACCATAATAGGAAAATCATAACCTATCTTTTTTCAATTAGAAATGTTTTATTTTTCTTTTTTAATAAAAGTCCTCCTCATTCAAATAAAGTCTTTACAGGTTCTTATGAAATAGCACTGTAGAGTTTGCTTATAGGCAAGTGGAATACAGTAGAGAAAACCACAAATGTAACTGAGTTGAAAGTGAAGTCAAATCATTGCATAAGGTAGCAGCTGTAGTCTTCTTTTCCCACAAGCACTCACTCTTTATTTGGTTGCGTTTTACTGGTTTTGGTACCAGAAGAGATCAGTTTCCTACTTTGAAGAAATAAAATGTAAACTCTTTCAAACTTATTGTACGCTTGCAAATGATTCACTAAAATTCCAGAATAATCTATGAAATGTCTTACTTCTTATACCTATTGCAGCTGCCAAGAGATAAGCCTTGCCTCTGAAATCTAGCATTTTTAGCAGGGTTATGGGCTTTTCTGAAATGCTGAAATATCTAGTTATCATTTAAGTATTAAGTAGAAGTCTTATTAACATGCATGTAATTTCTTTAATGCCATCTTTTTGCAGTAATGAATTAATAAACTCATAAAGTATAATCTTCTCAAAATCAGTCGTTGCCTCAACTAAGCCGTTTGCTGTTTTGCAGTACTTACTTCTTTCTAAAGATCGTGTTGTGTGTATAAAAAAATGTTCTCTTACTATCATAGTAAATGCAATAAATACATTATGAATATTTCCTGTTTTCACCTTATTACCATATCAAAAGCTATGTTTGGAAATCACAACATACTAGAACAAAGAGGAAATTATAGATCCTGAAGTCATGTCATTGGAATGGAATTTCAATAGGTTTACAGGATGGCCTTGTTCAAATCTGTCTCTCTGTGGTTCTAAATTGAAATCTAAATGAAAAAGATCTTTTTTTTTTTTCTTCGCACAGTATTGCAAGGATAAATTAATTATTATTTAGGAATGTTTTGTTACGACTAACAGAATCCATTACATTGCAAACTCCTGGAAAGATGTGGCTTTGTCTCCTCCGTTGCTCTCCCATTAGTAACTGCTCTGTTGACAACAAACAAGAACACAAGTCGATGCTGTCTGAGCAGCATTGGAGATCTTTGTCCAGAGATGTAAATATGTAGTAACTTTATTGAATTTAGCTCCATGTGTCATAATGAGCAGTAAAGCAGCAATTAAATTCCACCATCTTCACCATCATGGGCAGTTATGAACCAGTATCACAGGTATGACGAGGATCCATGTGGTCGCTCTAGTAGTGTATGTCTCATTTCTGAAGAAGGCTAATGGCTGTGATTTATGAACGTTGTTTAAATCCAATTAGATGGTGCACACAGAGTACAGCATAATGTACTTGGCAATGGCATGATTGTTTAATCTTTGCCACATTTATAAATTTTCTTTCTGTAATGTCTCATCATCAGTCTAGAGAGAAATGAAGATTGCATTAAGAAAACAGAAATAAACAGATAAATCAGTGCTCCAACATTAGAGTATTTGTTCCCGTTCTACAGGAAAAGTGATCATAGACAACCTTAAGTCAAGAAGTCATCATTAGCAGTTCTGCTTTTCCTGAAGGAGTCAACAAACTTTATGATTATTTTTTGAATGTTTGCTTAGAAGTAATATAAAAATTATAGGTGTTACTATCCTATAAAAATATGCATCTCTCTCAGATATAAAATAAGTAGAGAATGTTTGAAAGAAAATATTTTTGGGTCAGGCAGGTTCAAAAAAAAAATACAGCAATAAATATAGAATGAAGAAAATACGTAAGTTATCAAGAAATTTCACCCTGAGGCGTGGAAAGTGCAAGTTATATGAACTGTAAAGGACGAAGTTGTGCAGTACTGCTCTGCTGCAGGGAAGAAGCTAGGAGGCAGGCTGAGCAATGGACACACACACTCTGGTATGCTTCCCTTCTGGCAGTTTATCTTTAGGATGTTGCCTTGCATTTATACTGCCCCATCTGAGGCATTTAGAGAATAACATGGCTTCAGCTGGGAGCAGAACAGTTACCTTGCATTTCACTAACTCCTAAATCTAGGATTGCACAAGCCAACACCGGACAGACATTTCCTATAACTAAAAGGTGTGCTCTAATAGTGAGACAGAACCTTGTACTAGCCAAATTATTTATGTAATGATAGCATGATTAAAAGGTGCTTTGTGTTAAAACTTAGATTAATAACAGCAGAAACTATTTATCTGATGTACATTACAGTTCCACTAACCTATAAAGGCGCATCAGATGCAGTAAATTTGATTAATAGATGTGTAATGCTGTTCTTAGCACATGCTTTTCTCTTTGTAACCATTAGTCATTAACTTCTAGCTGGTGATGATATATATTGCATCAGTTTGTAAGCAGTACCTTCCATTACATTGTCATTGACTATTGAACAAAAAAGAAAAAGGATTTGATTGTAATAAGCAGAAGTGCTCTACCAAGTCAATAGCTATTGACTGGGGCAATAACAAATTTGTCTGTTCATTATAAATGAGAGCTTTTATCTGGTACTACCAGCTAAGCAGATGTTAACTTTTAAATGATACTGTTTTCAAAATTGCTATGGAATATGTACTGTACAGGATGAAAAAGTGCTAAACTAAGCGGGCTCAGAGGTAGGTCTGAAACAGAGTTTTAATCCCCTTTTCTGCTTGCTTCATTTCTCATTTGTCCTGACTTCGATCCCTAATCACAGAGAGCAGTAGGCCGAACAGTTACTGTAGCACAAGCTTTCTGTTAGCAGAGAGTTCATTTCAAGGGCAATTTGCTGGGCCAAGGCAAATACGTTGTAGCACAGAATCTGGATCCAATAGTTCAATTATATCGCTAATCAGAAGTCACAAGGGAAACTTTACTCCTGTTTGGTTTGGTTTAGCAACACCATTCCTTGTGTGGTTTGCCACAAAAGGCTGCTTATTACCTTTCAAATTGATGAGAGATGCTTAAGGACTATAAAAACATCCAAGTTTCCCTGTCAAGTCATATTAGCTCTTCTTGGGTGTGTCAGGCATGCTCAGCCCAGTTGTATGTCATTGTCCAAGCTGCTGCTATGTCCTAAACAGATATAAGAAAAATAAAACTTATTTCTCCATCGCGAACATACGTAACCAACATTGAGATCCAGGCTACATAGGAGTAAGATGTGTCTTCTGCTTCTACGTCACATTGAAGTCTGTGTTGCAGACTTTCCATGAAAAGTCTGTAAAGTAAACTAAAGGTAGGGTTACAGCAAACACCTGCCAACATAGCTATATCTACAAGACACGTGAAAAAATGGTCTCTGACTGTTGTACCTGTAATGAAAGAAATCATTGGTGTTACACTAGCCAAACTGGAATCTATTGTTAGTTTAGCTTGGTGGTACCTTGCATGGTATGATGGTTTAAAGCATGGCCTTGTCAGTACTGTGTAATACTGTGTCAATACAAAATATCAAAGCATGCAAGGGCTTTAATGTAGTCATAATCTTAGTTTGTTCCTCTCCCCCTCAGACTTTACCCCAGATAACTTTCAATTTTTAAAATTAATTTCTAAGGAATTGCTACCATTTCTGAACTTTGACTATTGGAGGATTTGCACCTGTCACATTTACAAGAGGAATCTTTTTGAGGCATTCATTTTCTTTAATGACGTTCTGTATATTCTTATTCTCCAGAATAATTTTCAAATTAATCCCTTCACAAGAGGAGGATGAATGAAAACAGCACCTAAATTTTTGGTTCTGTGTAAGCTCACATCCCCATAACATCAAGTCTGGGACTGGAATGACACCTTCAACTCCCTTATTGTCTCTGCACTGTTTTGCTTTAGTGACTTTCGAATTGTGAATGCTGTCGCAGTTCTGAAATCTTCAGTCAGTCATCTGGCAGATTAAATTCAAAGCTTTAATCATTGAGTTTCTTTTTAAATTATTGTATATAACCTGTTCAGCACAAGAAGAGTCCTGAGGTCAGTGTACCTTGCCTTGTCCATGAGGAATGCAAAGCAGCAGCGTGATCCTCTTTCACTACAATTTGCAGTATGTAGCTCTTTGTATCTGACCCATTTATCAAAAATGCAGGAGATAACAATGATTTATATATTTTTTTCAGTCAAGACATTCCGTTCTAGGTCTTTGAGCCTTTAGTGTAATGAATCTAATGTTGCCCTTTTCTCACACCTGTTAACAGGTTGAGACTGTTAAATGGGGTTCAGAATTCATTTTGGAAGGTGACATGTTTTGCAGTATATGTGTTTTTTATACACAGCATTGTGTATCTAGCTGTTATGCAAAAACATTGAGGAAATTCTGTGACAGTGCTTGTAACATTCTTACCTTGATCAAGGATGGTGAGATTGTCCTCCCAAGAAATGCGATTGTGCAAAGTTTAAATGTTGACCTTTTACGAGTGAAGTTGTGACTATTTGGAGTAGGCTACACCGTGATAGCTTACAAAATATGATTGATTATGATTATACGCTAAAAGAAGGCGACCTATATTACAGTATTTATCACTGATTTCTGAAAAGTAAAACCTTTAGGGCCAGCAGAAACCATACGATGTTAATAAATCCCATGTTAGCATTATAGTATTGCTTATAACCTAGAGCGTGACTGATTTCAAATCTTGGCATTTCCTTCTGTCAGTAATCTCAGTACGGCACTGAAGACATCACCGGCACCTCCGGGCACAGATGTACTCGCTGGAGGCCAAAATGGCTTCAGACCCACCCCTTGAACCCACCCCTTACATTGGCCGGCACTTACACCCACCGTACAAAACTCAGATACGCAGCAGGGTATGAAGACGTTGTTCATCCCTGAATGTCTTCCTTTCTGCTTATAGACAACCCACTGTGACACAGAGTGGTGTTGAGACTACATGGGTGTCATATCAGCCAGTGGGCTTTACATGGCATTAGGCATAAAGATGAATTTGTCTGACGAAGCATATTGTAGCTGTGCACATAATGATAAAAAAAACCAGCAGAATTTCAGTCGTGTTATAAATTTTTCAGTAAGTGGAGCTGTAAATTTAAATTTGGCTCACTGCCTTTATTTTCCTTTGTATCCTTTTTCATAGATAAATATCACAACATACATTGTGTTGTGAATTCAGTGTTGCTGTGGCCTGCAAATTAACGCAAAAACCACGACCACCACCCGCACTGTTAGCCAAATTTACTAGATCAATTTATCATCCAAAATAAAGAGTTGAAAGTTAGAGCTGTGGACATGACTGCTGTAACACAGACAAAACTAAGTATCTATAGCTTTCTTGCAAAATAGGTTACCCTTCATGAACTGGTAATTGAAGAATATAATGAATGTTGATAGTACTGAGTTATTTTTACACGTGCGCGCATGCAAATGGATATTTCAAATAACACGTACAAACTACCGTGCATTCCATTTGTTGAAGGTTGCTGGCAAAAATTAAGAATGCACAATACTTGGTTCTCCTGAGTGACACATACTTAAAAGAAATTAACTTTTAAACCTTTGGAAAAATTAATTTTTTCATTCGTTCACTACATTCTGAGAATTTTTTTTGCAAAACTCAAAGGGCCATTTTGGTTTCCTGCAGTTCAAATCAGTCACATTTCTGTGTTCTGCTTTTCGGTTTTGCAGCTAGCAAGCTATACATTATAACTGTCAATTCTTCTGTAATATCTTTTACAGGACAATAAGCAATAAAGAAAAAACATATTGTCAAACGTCAAACAGCCTACATCTTGTTAGCAGCAGCTTGATCTGACCATGATATAGTATCTAACATAACTAAACTTCTATAATTCTACTTTTATAGGTTACATCTGAGAAACAGGATTTCACTTTCTTCAGGATCCTTTGCCTTCAGATGTCTGTATTCAGACATGTAGGACCTGACTTTCAAAGATATTTAGATGCTTTGATGTGAGATGTGGTTCTAGTAGAAAAACAGGCAACAAAAGTCATTCCTACGAACCACCATAAAAAGATAAAGTCCTGTAGATAAGAAAAGGCCAGATATATTTTTATTTTTTCTTTTTAAGGAGAAGCATGGTCATCAATTAGCTTCGTTATTAACTACAAGTGATGGCATTTCCATATATCTTCTGAAAAAAAGCATGCAGTTTCTTCCTCTACCATGAAAGTTGAGAAGAATATGATGCAATACGTTAAAGGGCAAGATAGTTAGAATGTGTAGGTGATATTTGAAGGGCTGGGGCTTTTTATTAACAACTGTAACCAGAAGATTTAATGAATAACAGGGGGAGACAAGATTGCACTGCGCTGACAAGTTTGCTGTAACAACATGGCTGATCTGTTGCCTGTGTAAGAAAACCATATAAGCAACGAGGAGAACAATTATAAATGACAATTGCTATTGCAATTGACAGTTAAAGGAGGGAGGGGGTTAAAGAGTGTATGTAAAGCAATCAATAATTCTGATTCACGAGCTGTGTTTGGTTGATTTATTTTGATAACTGTACATTCATTTGTTATTATTTGTAGAGGCAATAACACACTAGTAAATATACATGTGATTGACTATTGGTAAAGTCCTGTTGCAACTTTGTTGTTGCTAAATCTTTGCTGAGAATAATACCAAGATACCAAGGCATGCTGAGTTTGAGAATAATTGATAATAATAATTCTAGAGCCTAGAAAAGTCAGATTATATCAAAAGCATTATTTGGTAAGCTTCAACCTAATTGTTAAATATTGCGGTACACTCAAAATTGAAGCAGGGTTGTGTCCTTTTAAAAGTCAAATTAAATAAACTTTGTACTATTTTTCAACGTTAAATCATTCTCTTGTAATTCACAAAATATGCAGCATTGGGCTGTGAAGGACACTGAGAGGTCATCTTGTCCATCTTCTTGCCTCAAGACAGAACTAATTACATTTAAACTAGTCTGAATAGATGGTTGCCTATCCTATTCTCAAAAACCTCTCCTGGTGAAGATTCCACAGCCTCCCTGGGCAATCTGTTGAGTGTTTAACTATCCTCATATTTAACCTTCCTAGTGTTAAATTGAAAATGTTTTTTTTACTGCACCTTAAGGCCGTTAACACAGTTTGT
Organism: Chroicocephalus ridibundus; assembly: GCF_963924245.1. NCBI lineage: Eukaryota > Metazoa > Chordata > Aves > Charadriiformes > Laridae > Chroicocephalus > Chroicocephalus ridibundus. Next base: position 119,006,402 of record NC_086284.1, on the reverse strand, counting down.
GCCTTTCCTCTTTGCAGCAATATTTTACATTTGTAGACCATTATAGTGTCTTTACTGTCTTCAGTAAATCAGCCAGGTCCTGTCAGGTCTTTCTTCATGGTATATGTTGGCTAGACCTTTGGTCATTCTTAATGCTTTCCTTTGGACTCTTTCCAGTCAATTAATATCTTTTTTAAAGTATGGCTTTCAAGAGTGGATATGGTGGATGCTGGGCCTTACCTTCCACTAGCAAACAGGAAATAATTATTTTAAATATAAACTGTGTTACTCATCTTTAAATGTGTGTGGGTTTCGATAGCAACCATTGTTGGGTTTTATTTTGATTTAATATTACCCATAGATCCTCCTCTGCAAAACAGCTGGCTGTCCAGTCTTTCCTGCAGTTCGTATTTGTGTGGTTGTTTATTGCCATCTCCATTGACCTGCTTTGTCTTCCAGAACTTTGTTCTATGTTTTCTCAAACCTTTCCTTAGCATGCCAAGTCATTTTGCCTTCTGAACCTAATCTCCACGAGCTCCTTCCATTTCGCTGTCTTTCTCAGATTGAAACACACTTTTAGTTCCAGCATCGCAGTCATCAAGGAGAAAACAGAACAGCAGCAAAAGCCCTGGACCATACTATTTGTAGCTTTCCAGGTTGACAGTGAACCACTGAGGGCAGTTTCCCAGCTGTTGCTACCCTGACTGTGCAGTAGTTTCATCAGAACAGGAAGCGACAGTGCTGTCTCTTGACTGTGACCCCTCTGGGATATGCGTATATGTCATTATTGTAACCCTTCTGTCTGTGAGTCCTATTTGTCACAGGCAGAAATTAGGCTGGCGTGGTATTTTCTCTTGAGAAATGTATGCAGGTTCTTCCTTACCGCACTGTCATCTTCTAAGTATTTGCAAATGTTTTAATTATTTTTCTGGCTCTAACAAAGAAGTTAGTCTGACTGAGTCCTCTTTCCTTTTTAATGCATTGTGTTGTGGTAAACTTCATGAGGCATACCTTGATCAAGTAAAACTGAAACTGTTGTAGGTCTGTACGCTTGCAACTCTTATAACTGTCTGTTTGTTATTATAAAAACATATGCAGATCAACAGTAAAGGAATGAACTGGAAATCAAATTGTCATTATTGCATGCAAAAGTTGTTTGTGTGTTCTGTTTCATCTTTTCAATTAATTATGTATACAGACTATAGACAGGATTTTGTTATATGCTTCAGGGATCGTTATGACTCTCATATGCAGGCACATCCATCCACCTGTACCGCCCGGTATTTTAACTGGGAAATATCTACACAGTACCAGGAGCAGCATATCGCAATTTTTGGGAGATGCAGCTTAGTTAAATGCCAGTGGACCTTACTTAGTTCAGGTGTTACCATGTTTGGTTGATTAGAAAACCAGAAAAGCCAAAACACTTCAAAAAATTGTACACCTATATTCATTGCAATAGCTGATTAAATTTAACCTGGGAAAAACCCTTGTCTTAGTAACTTCAGTTTTGCAAATTCAGCCAATGCGTTTGAATTATGATATAAATTTCCCACAAATATAGCTTTCTGTGAAAGTTCCATAATGGAGCTGTTGAGTGTGAGGTATGAACGGTAAGAATCTCAGAAAATGAAATGGGCAACGTGTTTGAATTGCCAAGAGAGAATAAATAGACTAAGCAGTAAGATCAGAGAGAATATTGACGGAACTGGACAATAGCAAAGCAATGAATCATTGTATAGACATAAGGAATTTAGTAGTTGTTCGTTTGGGGCATATTAGCTATGAAGTGTGGAAGAGAAGGCAACTGAATTAGTACAGACAACAATCATAAAAAACAAATCAAATTTAAAAGAATTTCTGGTTTCTTCACTGCCAAGAGAAGAATTTTATTGAATTTGGCCATGATATAGAAACATAGATAGGCAGTTTCCTGACACAGAGCAGCCGAAGAATTAAAACTTTATCGCGTTCTTGTGGAGAAATGTCTAGCATATATAGCACATATCTGCCAAACTTCAAATCACAAGAGTGATTATATCATCTGAAAATAGGAAAGTCCTTAACTACACCTAATCAGCGTAACTATGGTACTCTAGCCTGGGGAAACTTGAAGAAAGTACCAAGCAAAAAGAGTTAAATCACAGAATACAATTTAGAATACAAGCTCATATGGATCATGGTGTAACGTAGTCAGGACTGACTTCTCATTGCCTCAGGCTATATTTACTTAGTACCTTTCTTACTTTTGTGTTGCCATTAATCTCTTAGTTTCCAGTTGTAGTTCTTGTACTACCAGTCACCTAAGGAATGAAAGACTGTCAATAAAGCTACTGTAGGCTGCAGCGACATACGATAAGACCTTGTACCAGAAAGACTGTCACACTTAGGGGAATATATATCTATATCTTGATGGATTACAGTTGGTTCTTGATAATAAGCTATCAGATGTGTCTTGCTTAAGGTAGAAGCCTTATCACACCAGGTTTTACCATCATGTTGTTTCATGAACTTTTAAGTTAAGATGTTATGCTAAGACTGCACTTTTAGGGGAGAAATCTAAATTAGATAGCAAAATAATAGAGATAATTCAATGTTTCTGTCCTGTGGTGGATGTTTGATCTAGATCCATGTCTGATACCAAGGAACACAGCTGCTTCCTGAGGTGACAAGATAAATGATGGGAGACATAATCATAGTGACTGTTAAGTCACCGTTGTTACTTTTTTTTAAGAGAAACAGCTGCCATTCTCACTGGCTTAAACAAACTCAAACTTGCATGAGTGTATCAAATAATATATCTGCGGTGCTTTCAATTTGATACGAGGTTGTTTGCCATGTATTAATCTTAATGTTGCCTAAAGTTTTCTTGTGGCTGAAGAGTTCTTGTTCCCCATCAGAGTATTTTTGACATTTCTCTGATTCTTTGGATAAGCTTACTGCCTCATTTGTGTGAAGGGGTTATTGTGGGGAGTTAGAAGTTCATTTATTAAGTGTTTGGAAACCCAGAGGGCAGAGTGCTGTTGAAGCCATAACCATTACAACTAAAGAATTTAATAATGCTGGAACCTTATTACAGAAGATTTGTCAAATGTAGTGAATATGATAAATAATATTAATCTTCTCTAGTCCAATGGATTTTAGGTATCTAAGGATGGAGGTATGTATCTCAGTACTTCTGCAAACCTCAGAAAATGCATAAGTCTCATTAAAGTAAACAGGTACAAGACAGCAACTAGATTTCTTTTGGTCAGTTGAGATCATAGAATGTGTTGGGTTGGAAGGGACCTTTAAAGGTCATCTAGTCCAACCCCCCCTGCAATAAGCAGGGACATCTTCAACTAGATCAGGTTGCTCAGAGTCCCATCCAGCCTGACCTTGAACATTTCCAGGGATGGGGCATCTACAGCCTCTCTGGGCAACCTGTTCCAATGCTTCACAACCCTCATTGTAAAAAATGTCTTCCTTATATCTAGTCTAAATCTACCCTCCTTTAGTTTAAAACCATTACCCCTTGTCCTATCGCAACACGCCCTGCTAAAATTTTGTCCCCGTCTTTCTTATAAGCACCCTTTAAGTACTGAGAGGCTGCAATAAGGTCTCCCCAGAGCCTTCTCTTCTCCAGGCTCAACAACCCCAACTCTCTCAGCCTGTCCTCATAGATCATTCTGATTATTTTTTCGGCCCTCCTCTGGACCAGCTCCAACAGTTCCGTGTCTTTCCTGTGCTGAGAACTTCGGAGCTGGATGCAGTACTCCAGGTGGGGTCTCACCAGAATGGAATAGAGGGGCAGAATTACCTCCCTCAACCTGCTGGCCACGCTTCTTTTGAGATCCTTAAATAACCTTTTTAAACTGATGTAGATGTCTGTGTCTCTAGCGAAAATAGAGCACAGTTATCTATGCTTTCCCGTATGGGATATACTGACAATCTTTATTGGTGTTAGCACTTTCAAAGATGTTATGCTGCCAGGTTCTGGTTACCAGCTGTCTGAGTTAAGAAACAAGAGAATGCATTTTATAAACATACCCTACTTCACCTAATATGCAAAGTTAGGTGAATAGTTAAGTTAAACAGATCAGCTCTTATGCTTGAACTTTGGTTGACTGATGAATATTTGAGTCATTAAAACTGATCCAGAAAAGCTGTACCCCTTCTCTAGTTCACATCTCTTTAAATTTTACATTCATTTGCAAGTATGTGAATAAGGAATGAAATATTAAGTTTTTCTAATTCTATGTTGCTTAGGCCTAACAGATCACTTTGCCAAGTTTGTGATGAAAGAGAACATGCGAGACCAACATCACTAATTCGTTGAAGGGGGAATGCCAGCAATGCAGTACAGGTTAAGGCGTAAGGATGAGATACAGTCCTTAGATTTACCTGAACTAGAGTAAGAAAGAGCCTTGTTATCAATCTTTGGGGTCACCCCAAAATAGAGAGACCATCAGACCTAGTGGTAGTGGTTGTCCAGGTGGCACACATGGTTTATGATATAAACCTCTGCCTCAAGAAGTTGCATTGTGGCCTTTACTACAGCTTAAAGGCTCATACCTAAATTTCTGTAAAAGCAGATTCATATGAAGAAGAAGAATTAAAATATGGATTGGTAATTTTCTCATATAAATGATCTGATATTTTATGTTATGAAAACAGGAGAGTTGGATGTGAGAAAAAGAACCCTTTGGGTATTTACAACATCATCTCCTTGCTAATGCAAGGATTGCCATAAACAACGGTAGTTGTAATGCTTTGGATGGGACAGAAAGAGAGCAGAAGAGAAAAGGGAACTTCTTGATGAGGAGGTAATACCAGTTTGTTTTAGCAAACTGCAGTCAGTTTTCTCTTAGTAAGGGAGACTTCATCTCAAACCAGACACATCCTCCTCACACAGGACTCAAAGCACTTGTAAAGAAAGTTGCCAGCTGGGACATGCTTCTCACATACAGATTGATTTTCCAGTGTACAGAAGTAGAAGCTGCTGAAAGTAATCATTTTCAGTGATTAGTGAGAAATCTTTGAAATTTGGAAGCGGAACAGTCATATTATACAATGAAAATCTGTTCAGCCTTGTTTGAGTTATAGTCTGTTGAAAAGTGCCATGTGTTTTCTGTGTTCTGCTCTGGAGAGCAAGTGAGAACTTTAATGAAGAGCTTTGCAGTAAACACTGCATTTTGCTTCCTGATCTCACTCAGCATTGCAGCTCCAGCCAAGGCAGATAAATTATTGCCACTTCCACCATTCTTCTAGTACTATCATCAATATCCACACAAAATACTGCCATCGTTTTAATAGAGTTTTCATCTGTAAACTGTTTATTCAGAATTTATTCACTCAGCCTATCACTATAGGCTTCTTTATATATTCCTGACCTCCAAATTCCTTTCTTTACTGTCTCTACTGTGAGTCTTGCTGTATCCATTTCACACACAGACTATAATTATCATTCTGATTCTTAATACATACATAGTTCATGTTCCAGATGAATAAATCATTTAGATACAAACTGTCTGGGATCCACTCCAGACTCTTGAAGTTTTGGTTGGAAATACAGTTTGCAAAAAATACCGCTTCTTAAATCTTATTGTTCTTCAAAGATAAACATAGCCTTGGCACTGCTTATAAATCAGGAGTAGATGATAAAACTGTTAAGGGTGACACAGTTGGAAGAGACAAGCAATGTGGAAAAAATAATATTTTTTAAAAACACCATAATTAGATGGTGTGAGTTTACAGAGTATTCAGTTTAAGTATGTTCTTAATATAAGCACAAAACACTATCCTTAAACACATTTTAAGAGGCAAATGTATTCAGTCTGACATTCCAGAATAGATTCATGGCTACACCAATTGGTAAATATTGTCATTTTTCTACTAAACTTTAACAAGGTAATTTCTACTGAATAAAATTTGAAAGTAAATCAGTTTAGTTGATAATGACTTCGCTTCAGTATTTCATCTAGAGAAACATAATACAGAATTTTCATAATAGTAGAAATTTGAAGCAAACTAGTGCACTTTAGTTTGTAGAATTCACATAATTGATTTCCATTCTTCCTGAGACAATAGAAACTTGTTAATTTCTCCCTAGACTGATAATAACCTAACTATTTTGGAAATGAGTCTCCACTCTCCTTTTTCTTCTTTTTCCCTCTCAGCTGTAGTTGCGTTCTTCAGCATAAAAACACTGTTTTGCTCTTTTGGGTAAGACTTGCTATTTATTTCTAATTTTCAATGAATTCCTTTATAAGCATTGAGAAATGTGACTTCATGGTCTGCTTAAACACTGACTGCCCAAGATTCATCTTGCCAGAATCACTGTTGCCAAAAGTAGCACAAGGAAGATGAGACGGGAGAAGTTTTACTTCATGGCATTCACCCTTAACACCAAGTGGTCTTTGAGCTTGAGAGAAAATCCTCTGAACACATGGATATCCACAAAGAGATAATTAACAAGCACAGCTAATTCTCTTTGGTCGGTAGCATTTTCCAAAAAAAAAGGAAGCAGAATGCCTGTGTGTATGCCAAAGCCCATCAGGTAGCTACAGGAGCTGCCTACAACCTGGCTTCTAACATGGGTTATCAGGTGTGGGCTGGGACACCTTCGTTGAGCCTAGACATAGAGGGGTTTTTATCTGGCATACAGATTTGTAAATGTAAACCAGTATATAATACATTTCTAATTAAAGAGTTCATCTGAGGTCAGAATAATGGTAGCAATCTTCCTACTTCTAATCTTGGCATCACTTGTTTAAGGGAATCACTTGGGGTTTGTAACCAAGCAGAAAATCAAGCCTTTGCACTTAATTTCCCTGATATTAGTGAAATATGAATCGTGAATGGTATGAATGTGAATAGTGAAAGGAATCTTCACCCTCAATTTATATTCTCCCATTTGTTTAACAAAAAAATCACTTTTTGTCAATTGACTCTTTGGAACTTCAGCTCCAAGTGTTTTTCTTAACTGAAAACAATGAGTCTTTTTCAATGACACTAATTGCTGTCTGAAAGTGGAGAGCGTTTATCTCCTACTCCTTGTTCATACTGTTACAGGCTAGCAAGGCTAAGAGAGTAGATAATCAGAGCTTTAATTGCAGAACTGCAGAATTTACAGCAGGCTGCAAGAATACATTCATCTTCAGATGTTACCCGTGAAAAGCTATTTCACTCATTAAATTAAAACTCACTGCAATTTTTAAATGTGAAGTACAAAATTAAAGCCTATTATCTCTCTTTTTGTGGAAATACCATGAAAAAGAAAATCTGAAAATTTAAAAGCCCCTGGAAGTTCTTAACTGTCCTGTTTATAAGACCCCATCAGCATTTCACATGGGACGTTCCTGTCTTAAAGGATGAAGAATTCCATATCATAGGAATGCTCAGATTTTATTCAGGATCTTTCCTTCCAAAATCACGAAAACCAGGTGATCAGAAGACAACTGAAATTAAATTCATATTGCTAATGATTGATGGGCTAACCATTCCCCAAAATCATAATGTGTACAAAATGAATCACAAAGGTTTTAGCCAATATTACAGCCTTTGTTTTTTCTATTGTGAATTAAAATTATAATTTTTAAAGCTTTCAACTAATTTGGTAATATATGCCTGAACATGAAATCCAAATGTACAGCATACAGTGCTTGGAACAGCATTCTGGGTATCATACATAACTATAAATACATAAAGATTTCAGAGTTCTTGTTTAGTATTGTGCTAAAGCGCTTTCCAGTTTAAGCACTGACTGAAAAGTATTTATTTAATAGACAGCTTAAACATACAGATTGTTTTATCCCATAACAGAAGCACAGTATTTCCAATTACTATTCCATTAAGACTACAAAGATGATTCAACACAACAGTTGTTACTGCTGTTAAAAGTCTTAATCATATTAACGTTGTCACACCAGTCTTTTCAGCAACCAGAACTTCAGTGTGCGTTGACATTTAACACATCGCAAAACAAATGGCTGTAGTGTTTGTGGAACTCTCTTCAAGCTATTCCCTCAAGTTTTTTTCCCCCAAATTGCCTGTTTGTCTAGAAACAGCAAGGGAAATTAAATTAGATGTTAATATTCTACCCAAATATTCTGTAACTTCCATCAGTTCCTCTTTAGGAAATGTAAGCGTCTTTCAGCATTTGCTTTTGCTCCCAGAGAAGTCATAAGTAAATCCAAAACTTGCTATAATTGGGATTTTCTAAAATAGTCTCATTCTGTATAAATATTCCTAAATCTGGATTTGTTCCTATACGCCAGTCAAGAAATAAGAGAACTCCAGCACTTTGGGTTCATAGGAAAGCATTGTCTTTCACAAGGATCTCAAGGTTAAGCTCTTCAGGGTTGGAAACCTGAACAGCAGCTTTGTCCTACTAAGTGTTTGTCTTCACATTTCCAGGTAGACTCAGTAAATGTAAGTCTGGCATACACATAAGGGGCCTTGATGTAGAACATCAAGCCTTTTAAAATATTTTCACCAAGAACTAGGTTATCGTGGTCTAATTCTTAGAAATGCGGCCAAAAACATGTGAATAACATGATAACAAAATACTGAAAAGTATTCCAGGCTTTCTACTCTTTATTTTTTCTAAACATCATAGAGCATGTTCACTTTGTATTTCCATGCATTTCTACTGAAATTATGAAAGCTCTTTTTTTTTAAGAAAATACAAGTTACAAGCCAGACACAACGTACAGATCAATTAAGTCAACTATACAGTTGTTTGTCACAGCTTGGCCAATAAAAGATGGGTAGATATATATCCAAATCTCTTCCAAAACTCTGTTAAGTTCTTTCATTATTCCTTCTGTCCTCCCTTTTGCTTGCCCTTTTTGTTTTCTACAAAGCATGCATATCTCCATAGATATTTTTCATTCTTCCAGATAAGTGTATTTCTAGTGTTCACCTCTCTTCTACTTTTTTCTGATAAGTATATCTGATACAAAGCTTTTAAAAAGAGCTCTTCAGGAATTTCTAGTAAATTTTGCCATTGTTCATCAACAAAGGTGCAATATCCCTGAATTTCTTGGATTTGTCCTCTACGTGTTATTTCCTGTTACTCTTAGGGCACATCTGCACCACAGCCATTTTGGTTACAGCATTTTGTGGTAAGAGGCTACCACGTCCTATTGTTTCCAGTGATCTAATGGCTCTCTTTAAGAGCCCTTTGTGAGTGTGGGCTCATTGAATACTTTGGAAGGCTGCTGCACTTCTCAGAATAATCAGCTGACTGTAGGCAAGATATAATCTCAGTCCCATTGAGAATAATGGCACCTGATTTTTGAGAAAGGGTAGTCCTGCTGGGGATGTTGTGCAGTAGGATGTTACTCTTCAGCCTTTTCTGAGAGAAAAAGTTTCTTATGCAGAATAACAGGGAAAAAAATGACTTTTTGTTCTAAAATAAAATTTTCAAGCGCACACAATCTCTCTTAAGATGTAGCAAAAAGAGAAAATTTAGGCACCTGTTATTCCATTTTTAAGGCTATTCAGGAGAAATATATGATGCAGTTTGGTCAATTTCTTAGAGAGCTTTTCCTAAAGTGTGTTTTGATTGAAAGTAACCAACTTGCTCACAAATATTCAGAAAATCCATTTAGATTTCATGTGTAATACTCATAATTTGGGACGAGCTGAATTCTTGTTTTAAATGCACAGCAGAGTTTATTCAGTGGCTATGTAACAGTGGTTTATTCAGTGACTATGTAACAGCACCCAAAAAAATGAAGTAACTGGTCACTCTTTGATGCATGGTGTTGCAGACAAGTTCCTGTGATCCTTCTCCTTTTTCAAGCCACTATCCTGACAGAACTAAGATTAAATCTGGGTCATCTTTTGAAGTGAGATGCTGAAACTCGGTGAAGTGAGATAGTTACTCAGAGGCAGACAAAAGGAGCTCTGGATTATTCCAGGTGTGTGGGCAGCTGCGTTGCAGACTGAGAATGTGGATGAAGGTCATTGCAGCTCCCTTCTGAACAGGACATACAATTTTCCTTTCCATGGGCACATGTCAGGGAGACAGTATATACCCATGCCACATCCTAGAACGAAAGCGATTCCTCACTATAGTCAATCTCTAATCTTAAGAACTAGCAAGAGCACCTACCCTTGCTTGGGTGACTATTCCCCAACACAGATTCCTCTCAACTTCAATGTTTAGACACTGCTTTGTATTAAAATTGTGAAAATTCATTATCTGAAGAGATTCTGCCAAATAATTCCCTATATTGCCTAATTCCAGACCTTAAGTGGAGCAGAGCAGGTGCAAAGGTCTTTTGCAGATTTATATGTTGACATGAGTTGCTTCAGAAGGAATTCCAGTCTCACCGGTTAAAAATACCACAGTCTTCAGCTGCATCCTTCCAACAGGAGTTTATATTTTGTTTTCTTGTTTCTTCTATTCATATACCTTGGCATCTTGCTAAATTTGCTAACGTAAATTATATCATTTCCATTGTAGTTTTTCCCTTGGAGATGCATCAGGTATTGACTATTTCTCACTTGATTACTTAGAGTCTACCTAGTAAATGAAGGAGATGTTCTAAGTTTTACATTGGCTACATATTTAGGATATTTAAGTACTAGTATTCTAATAGTACTTTCTACTTTGAGTTAAGATTCCAAGCTCTATATTTTACAACAGTGAGATTAAAAATTCAGGCTGCTTTAAAAGTTGCTCAAAGGCAGTTAAAGACCTACAAGTTCTTGAAAGTGCACTTGGGAATGACAGAATAATTTGTGAGTGCTCTGGGATGATGTCATTTACTCAAGCGGAATCTGGGGAAACAAAATTGGACCACCCTTTGAAAATTTGCTGCTGATCATTAGAGTGCAAATTTCCCTCTGGAAAGCAAAATGCATTTTAAACAGGTTTTAGTTTTACTAGCTTAGGTACCTGAGAGCAGAATTTAGCCTTGAAAAGATTTCACTGTGTTATTTGCAAGGTGATGGAAATCTTCTCATGATTTGGTTGGACTGGATGACCTCCAGAGATCCCTTCCAACTTCAATCATTCTGTGATTCTATGATTTCAATAGGGGTAAGCACACTCATTTTTGTTAATTGTTGTTGTGCTCTAATAGTTTATGATACGTATTTCAAAATATTGTTTAGTGATCTTAAAAATAGATTTTCCTAAGTCATATAAGTTATGTGGGTAAACATTTAGGCATACCACTCTATACTCTATCACCTTTGCTTGCATCTGTAATAAATTATTAAAAGCATATTCTAAATCTCCAGATTAGTGCATTCAAAACAGTTAAAATTAATTTTATTGATCCATGCTTTCCAAGTGTACTGAAAATATGATCCAACAAATGTGTCAAGGATAAATTTTAGCTCCGCTTCTGATCTTTTTTTTTTCCATTCCAAGTCAAGTCTTTTGAATGCTGTACAAGATCTGACATCATAATTTCAGAGTTTTATAAAGCTGTTCCTCCATACATTCCCCAATAAGAGATTATGAAGTAATGTGCAATTGCTGATGGTGTAGGAAGGATAAATCAATAAAATCATGTGAGAGAAAAGTCGACCAGTTTTCAGTACCTTCCATAATAGATATTTTACAAATAATTCTGGAAGAAATGCTGTAACCCTTCTTCTAGCTTCCCTGAGGAAACACTAGTAACAATAAAAAGCAGGTTTTATTTTAGAATGGAAGGTGCTCATAACAGAAGCCAGCCTTCTCCCAGACATTGAGTGGTAACATTGGATAATTCCCCTATTCAGAAGCAGGAAAACTCTTTCTACATTCTGTTCTCTAGTATTTCATTACTAAATATTACAGTGCCGCCTTCATGAGAGTGCAGTTATAAGTGAAAACGTCCTGAAGTCATTAAGTCGCTTCTGGCCAAACTGAACGCAAAAGCTCATTATAGCTCTTTGACTCACTTCTCCAAAACCTTCATCTGCAGAGGTCCTAAGAAATTTCTCTTAGCTGTATTTTACAATCCCTGTGTGAAAAGCATCAAGACTACTCACTATATAGAAATGAGTATCAGTGGTTTTTTACATTAATTACACTAACTGCATTTTTCCTATTTTTCAAATTCTGAACAAAATCTGTGGGAAAAGAATAACAAACTGAAGTCGTCCTTTGATGGTACTAAGAAAGGATGTTACTAGTAAGAAGAGATAACTGACAGTAATTGTGACCTCTAGAATATCTCATTCTGGTTTATTGAATTAAGCAGCAAAAGAGCTCCCTTTGAATTTCAAGCTGTTTGATGTCCAAAAATACACAGCACCTGGAATGGTCGATTCTACCTGCAAAAAGCATTGGATCAGTTCAAAGTGTAATAAATAAGAAATAACAACAGCAAATAACAGGGCTGAAGAGCAGTCTGCCTCTTCAGTAGGCTTTCTAACCTACTTCAGCTGGGTTGTTAGACACAATGCGGAGACTGTAGAAATGTTCTTCTTTTTAAAATCAAAAGTCCACAAGCTGCACTAAGGTTCCACACGTACAATCGCTAAAGTGAAAAAAAAAAGTGCTTAATTTGCTCCCCACGTGGCTCAGGACCCTGGCACAAACAGAACAAGCTGATGGCCCTGCCTGCCTCTACCTGCACAATTTAGCAGCTTCAGATCCCAATCCCCGCAAGTCTTGTGGGCCCCAGAGGGTGCCATGGCATCGGCTCAAGTGCTGCTGATGGTAGTAGGGCAAAGAAGCCAGCAGCTGGCGAAAAAGGAAAAGGTGGGATGCGGGTCCCTGAGGACAGCCAGCGCTGTGCTGGCACTGGACTGCTTGTGGGAGCAAAACTGGTGGGAATGTTTGCACTTAAGTCAGCAGATGTGAGTGGGTACCTGCCGTCACTAACCGAATAAAACCGTGTTCGGTTTCTGTGAAAAAGTCTGAGGGTCTTCTGCTGGAACTCTCTGTGAAGCGTCGGCAGCCAAAATAATGGTTCAGGTTAACATTTCTCAGCTTGCTCAATCCCTGAGAGTTTAAAGTACAGGTTAGTTAGTTCCTTTTAAATGCTTTTTACTGTAGGTTACAAGGGCCCCTGCACCCCCCCATGCAAACAGAAGTTACGTGTTTCATTCTAGTCCATTGACTTCCGCCGGTACCACACCGGGTGTGTTTGGTGCCATTCTCTTCATTCATCAGTCATTCATCTCTTCGTTCATGCCATGCATTCATTCATCAGTCTAGTATTTTTGTTCAGCCACATGGCAGAGCTTTCTCTCCTTTGTAGATGTGGGACTCTTCAGCACAGTTAGGTTGCTGGTAGCTCTAGGCCGTGGGATTTGTCTTTGCTGTGGGGAGAAATGGCTGTTGCTTCTGGCTGGGCATGCTGTCACGATGCAAGTGCTAATAAATGTGTGTGGATTAATGTACGTGCTCTGGAGCTGAACTAAGCACAAGTATTTCCTTTACCCAGCTATCTAATCTTGCCCTTCTGCTCTGTGTGATAATACACGGCTAAAACCATACCGGTTCACAATGCTATGCTATTTCCCTATCAAATTCCATCATTTGTGGGATGATATTCCCCCTGGAAGTGAAGATGAAGGAGGAAGGTAGGCTAATTGAGTCAGCACTCCCCCACTGCCTCTGAGCACAGACACCTACCTGTGATAATTGTGAAACAGAAGAATTTACACCGACTTATAAACTAGTATCACAGAACTCAGTAAGTGGTGGATACTTGGTGAACTATCAGCTATTCAGAGTATTGCCATATTGTTTTACAACTAATACCCGTAAATAATGTAGTTTCCCATGTTAAGGTGGCATGGTGTTCCACAGTGGATAACTATGGAAGGGAGAGAGGCTGGGTTTTTTTCTTAGTGAAACTATGCCTGTAAGCTGCTAAGTGACAGCTGTATTCCAGTACGTTCAGGAATCACGGCTTAATATTCATTTCTCCTTTTCCCAGTTTACAACCAGTAAGACCTTATACTAAAACTCTATCATTAGCATAACTCCACCCACTACTAAAATAACGCCCATTAATTTTTACACAAAACAGAATGGCTGTTAAAGCACTAGTGTCTGTGTAATGTGCACTGACAGAATGGCATTTCTCAAGAAAGCTGGTTAGCTAAAGAAATAATATCCTAGCATCTAGCAACCGTCTGGTGTGGTTGCTTTAAAGAGATGGTTTAAATTAAGCATTAAGATTTCTATTGCCACCGTACACCTCTAAAAAATTAATATTGCTTTTTGCAGTTTGGAGTGTAAAGCAGCAGGATATAAAGCAGCAGGCACATTTCTGGTGGACGTTTTCTTCAGCTAAGCATGATTCATTGTCCAACTAGAAAAAACCACCAAACATCATCAGATAGAAGGAAATGCTAGTCTTTTCAATGATTTCCACACAGAAGTTTATACTATTTCTGAGAAATATTTCTGAGCTGGTGTTTTCTCTTTAATAGCATGTTCCCACCTGCCTCCTTTGTGTGTGAGCAGAGAGCTTTCTCCATTTCTATCTTGAATGCATTTTTTTTTTGTTGCAGATTTTCTATCAAATATGTCATGAATGTTTTTCCAAACAAGCGAAAATTTGAGTAAAGCTGCTAAGTTAATGTAAATGCCTAAGGCTCTTATCAGACCTCTGTCCTGGTAGCAATTGATGGGACTTATGGGAATTAATTTTCTTTCCCAGCTACCTGCAATGACAGTCAATGTCCACATATATAGTCATGTAATGGAGTCTCAAACCCTATTCACGTTGTGCAAGTTATACTACCAAAAAGCACCCATTTGTTCATTCTGGGGCATATGCTATCTTTTAATTTAGGACCATGAACGTTTTAACAGGAATGAACTTTCAGCCTGTCTTTTGTCTGTATTTTTACGTTGCTGGATACTGATCAGGGCTGAATGTTATCAACCTGCCGTTGATTTTCAACCTGATGTTATCAACCTGCCGTCATTTTCAGAAGCTGTTTGCAGACTTCTAGAAGAGACTAAAGGAGGTCTTGTTCTTTTAACTCTGTATTCTACTTAAGGAGAGACATTTTTAAGGTGACAGTGGACTGTTTGGATAGGATTCAGTTGCCTAAAATGGTACTAAATGCCTACTCTTAGATACCCAACTACTGCTTCGCCTCCTGTTGTCACTTTCAAAGAGTGCAAATCTCCTGCCGATCTTGTCATGTTTCCAGTCAAATGTGAACGTCTCAGATTTTCTACAGTGTCTCAAATGACACAAAGCAGTTATGCTTAAGCAACTGAATCCTACCTTTTTCAGTGAGAGAAAAACATTATTTATATGTATTCCATTAGTTATTTGCTGCTTATAAAGCCTCAATAATTTTAGCACCCGAGCTCTCTTCTTAGTATTCATCGACTGTATTGCTCCAAAATTTGCTGGTCCTTGTTTTTATTTTTGCATATGTACAACAAGTGAAATAAATTTGGGTTTGTCTCCATTACTTCCCATAACAAAATAACTTAATGTAACACTGCTAGGAAGCTTGAGTTGCTTGTCATTTAACACCGTTTAAATGTAGGAAAATGTCAATGGTGAAGCTCAAGCTGTTTGGCTTTTCTGAAGGTCTGTACATACGGCATGTGACTCACAGTGGGTGTTCTTTATGGTTGGTATAATTCATATTTTGAAACAGACAAGCAAAGTTTTATTTGGAAGGTCATCATATGTTCATTATTTAGCCTTCATGTTTTAAGATGCTGTTTAGTACCGAACATCTTGGAGTTTATGGAACAATTTTCCATTTTAAAATTGAATTTCTGTGTATTGCATTCTCAACTTTCTATCCATGATCACTTCTGAAAACATTTTAAAATGAAAGCCATGAAGTTTGGAAACACTTTGACTGCCAAAGTTAGCTTTTCTGAAGTGGCCAGAGGGAAAACTTCTATGCCTTATCTTTAACCATTAGATATAAAAATACTGCATCCAGAACACTAATTAAATTAATACAAGAGAAAAATTCAAAGCTCTCTTAGGCTGCTTTAAGTTCAACGAATACATATGTGTGTTTTGAGGCTAAATTTTCCTCACTACATTTTTATTTGTTTAAAAAAAAACCACACAACAGTTTGTTTTATTTTTCTCATTGTTTTTTCTCATTTATTTTTTTCACTCTATATAAATATTAAGATGTTTTCTATCTTTTAATAGAACAACTGTAAAATACCTGCAAGATGACGAAAACAAACTTGCCATTGCCTAAATTTTTGGATGGATGCTTGCTTGATGTACTTGCAAAAATATACAAATTATTCTGATTGTCAATTTAAATTTATTGCAAGATGGGAGAACCTTGATTGTGCTTTTAAGCAAGATGTGTAGAGCTCTCATTTCAGATCCATCTTTGGTGCCGGCATTCACTAAGCACTAACGTGAGCTGGCTGAAATGATGCCTCTAGGTCTCTGTACATACGCAGAAAGCTGAAATAGTGGATTAAATGATAAAAAGTCCTTATTTATCATCACTATAATAGATGTGTCACAAGTACTTGTTTTAAAAGTGGTGGATGAGATAATCTCTGTTTCCAGAAATAGAACCGTACATTTAGGCAACAAGAACATATAGTTTCTTCTGTTGAAAGCATAAAATCTGTAAAGCTTCTGGTGAGAGCAAAGCGGAAAGGGGCCGTGTCTGTACTCATGGCTTTTGCCTGCATCAATATATTGACAGGTGTTGGGAGATGCGATAGAAGCTCTGACTGATGTAGCTGCCCTGACACAGAAGACAGTAATGAAGCTGCAAATTCTGGTTCCCCTTCTCCCCTTGCCTGACATGACTTTTGTCAGGTGGCTTTAAGCTACTAGTATAAAACACAGCTTTGCTGGTATAGCTTCATCTCTACCAGTGGCTATTTGATTTGTGTACAAAATGTAAAATGTCTCTATAGTAGAGTCATCTGAAATACATTATGATTATCCAATAGGTGTATTTTGCCTTTTAAAAATCTCAAATTTTTCGATTCCTCCTAGAAGTGCTGGAATTCTCCACTTGCAAAGTCTGCGGAAAACAAGCTCTTTCTGGTTAAAGCTGTGTATTGTATGACTTGGTTAAAAAAACAAAGAAAAACTTTTAACTGCTTTTCATAAGATCTGTTCCAGTGAAACCACTGTTAACTTTTTGGAGGTTTGGGTATTCTTTCTTTAAACAGTCAACTTCTTTTATCAGCCAAAGAACAAGTCATTTGATTAATGATAATTTTTATCTCTTTGAAAGGATCCTTTCCGACCATTGGGGTGAAGTCTCTTTCGAGATTCCTGAGGGCGGGATTTTTAAATAGCATCCTGGCCTCACATCCAGTGTCAGGGGGTGGATCTTTACCCCCCAGCATTTCCTCTGGTAGGTATTCCAGCCTATTCCCCCACATCAATTTTTCCCTTCACCCTTTGCCCCATCTCTCCACACATCTTAGGGAAACAAAATTTGGTATTGGTCAGACAGGGAGATTAGAGGTTTCTTCCAATAAAAAAAGCCAAACTGAAAGGAAATGGAAAAGATAAATAACTTTTCAGGGACTGGGCATTTTCCTGAATCAATGTATAGGAGAAATTGTGAGGGAAACTGATCTGTAGTTAAGTGCTCAACCTAAATATAGAAAGAGAAGGCTTGGTATCCTCTAATCATGCACTTCATGAAGCATGCCTATGTGCACCAGGAGGCATAACTTTAAAAATGCCTCTATAAAATCACAGATTTTATGTGACTGTGTGACTCTTCCCTAAAAATTTACATTCCCCTGCTAAAACGTGGAAGCAAAACAAATTTGGAAACACAAAATTTAATTATGTACTGATACAGTATTTAAATCCTTTGTATGCTTCCATAGCTGCAACTTGTCTCTTGTGAAAACTGTCTTGACTTTTTTCAATAACTTTTATCACAATTTGAACTACTGTAATTCTCATTAAATGAGTGAGAAAACCCCACTGCTTGTATTGCCAGCATGATATTCTGCATTGCCTCTAGTGAGGTCCCCAGCTGTATGATGGCACGAGAAACCCTGGAGGGTTGGCGTAAGGTTGAGTGTAGGCTAAGAATGAGAACACCATGCCAGGTGAACGGGCTGCTATCAGATACTGGGCTAAAACAGGAAAGAAGGACAGGTTTAGAGGCATTCTTTCCCAGAAAGGCTATATGTGTTATCCATTCTCTTCTGGAGCTGAGCCATTAAACACCATCTTCCACCAAAGCTAATAGATTAAGTATATATGTATTTTACTTATACTTAAAACTGAATCAAAGTTCAATTCTGTTCCTTTCCAAACTATGTATTGATATGTAAAATTAATCTGTACATGTGCTAATGTCACACTGTTCTACTTCTCTATGCCCCATTTTATCTATTGCAATAATTGTAGGCCTCATTAATAGAAGATGATTCTTACTTTTTTAAGTGCTGTTATCTTTAAGCACTTTTTAAGTGCTGTTATTTCTTTGTTTACTTTCTTTCTTTGAATAGAAGCTTCTCAGCAACTTTGATGTTTTTTGTTATGACTGTGGGTGTCAACAGTTTGTAAAATATTTTCCATTTTTTTTTCTCCTTGGGATATCTCAGAGTGTTTAATACCCTTAGGCTATTTTGATTGTTAGCATCAAAATGAGATTGGTATCTGTAACCAAACAACTGTGGAAGAGGAAATACTCCAGGACCCACAAAATACTCTGTTTTGAACATAGTGTTACGTATAGCATATCACTGATTCTATTAGTTCACATATGGCTTAACTGCACTTGTGAACTGGCTTCTCACCTACATACCTACCTACAAGTTTATTTTAGAAGTCATCAGGACTGTTGTTTTCTGAGTGCTTGTAAAGCTTTTCATCACATTTTTTAGACTTAAATCATAACTCTTAAATGTGGTTTGTTTAATAAAACTGGTTCATACTTTCTTGCTATTAAATGTCTTTTACTAAGAATTCTGATTCAATCTGATGCAATATTCAAAACAGGGAAAAAACGGAAATGCAGCTACATGATGTGCAACATATATCCTAGCAAGGTAACAGAAATAAATGTTATTGTTTGATCCTGTCAACAACAACAAAAAAATGAGCCAAGCAGCAACCCCACAGAAAGGGAGAGACTGCTCACCTTCTGGAAAGCGAGAACTGTCAGGTAGTTGAAAGCCAGTGAAGAACTGTGATAAATCCAATGGACAAGATGTGTTCCTTTGAGAAAGAGAACATGAGGGGCCCAGGTGGCATGAAATGCTGCAGTGTAAGTCAGAAATTGCTGTTAACAAATATGCCCTATCAGTCTTATCTGTAGTGCTGCTATTTACCTCTTCCTTTTTTACTTTATCATATTTGTATTTACATTAAGCACAGTCTTAATTCTGAATTGCCGCTCTCTGTTAGAGAGATGACTAGAGTATGCCATTTCCATTTCGTGATAGCTTTCCAAACTGCTAAAACCAGCTTTGCTGTACACGTGAGCAGAAGCCCCACGTTTACTGCACTTTTTGCCCTCCCCCCCCCCCAAAAAAAAAGTGTTGAAGGGAGTACTGATCTGGGATGTGAGGGACTCAGAACTGATTCTCTTACTGTGCATGATTCAGAGGAAAATATAAGTTTACCCTTGAATCCTTAATCACTTCAGTACAGAGAAGGGACATACCTTTTGCTCCTTTGTAACGAAAAACACTGCACTAAACACCTGCCCTTTTTTCTGAGTATTACTTTACCAGGGAACAAAGACACCCAAAGCAACAGTGCTCCAAGAAGGTGTTTAAGCAGTGGTATCATAGAATCATCTAGGTTGGAAGGGACCTTTCAGATCATTGAGTCCAACCATCAAGCTAGCACTGGCAAAACCACCACTAAATCATGTCCCTCAGCACCACGTCTACCCATCTTTTAAATACCTCCAGGGATGGTGATTCAACCACTTCCCTGAGCAGCCTGTTCCAATTTTGATAACCTTTTTGGTGAAGAAATTTTTCTTATTATCCATCCTAAACCTCCCCTGGCACAACTTGAGGCCATTTCCTCTTGTCCTATCACCTGTTACGTGGGAGAAGAGACCGACCCCCACCTCGCTACAACCTCCTTTCAGGCAGTTGCAGAGAGAGATAAGGTCTCCCCTCAGCCTCCTTTTCTCCAGCCTAAACAATCTCAGCTCTCTCAGTTGCTCATCATAAGGTTTGTCCTCCAGACCCCTCACCAGCTTCATTGCCCTTCCCTGGACCCGCTCCAGCACCTCAATGTCTTCCTTGTACTGAGGGGCCCAAAACTGGACACAGTATTTGAGATGGGGTCTCACCAGTGCCGAGTACAGGGGGACGATCACTTCCCTATTCTTGCTGGCCACAGGATATCTGTGTTATTGTGGCAGCCCCTGGCTTTTAGAACAGCGATAGGCAGGCAAAATGGGCCCATTGCAGTCTTGATGCTTACCCTCCGAGGCTTACCCTCTCTCATTAAAAGTGAGAGCGTTGCTGTTTGTGTACTGGTACTGGAGGTAAGCATGCTCGATTCCTGCCTTTGATAGCACAGTGACCCCACCCCCTTTATCTGAGATGTTGGGCTCATATTGGACAGTAGCTTTCATAAGCCTAACAGAAGTACTTAATGTTCAATAACTTTGCAGAGTTCTAACCTAATTGCTTCCCATATAGCTTATGTGTAAGATTTCAGTGAATTTAACTACATGGAAGGCTTAAAATGACTGTATTATTCTGCTATTAGGGTCATTGGGAACAAAGATAATGAGATGGTTTTTATTTACCAAAACCTTTAACTCAAGCTAAGTGGCAGGTTTACTTCAAGATAGTCAGAGAATTTATTCCTTACTAAAGACAAAATGTTTTTACGTCTTTTTTCTACAAAATTCCCCACAGATATTTTAAGCGAAACACAGAACTATGCTGAAAAGCCTGCTATAAATAAGTATCTGGAAAATAGCTTGGCAGGGCAATGTAGCTGTTGGTTTCCTTTTTTCCCTTTCTGCTTTTCACTCAATAGTTGGGGGGAGTGTATTTCTTCTACCATTGCTCTGACAGCTGATGTTCACTTTTGTGTAATTTGGTGTCTGCTTTTGCACTGTGTAGAGTTTCACTTATGTAAAAGGTATCCTCCTTTAGCCAACTTAAAGATTAATTTATGCTGCTGGCATGGGGCATTACATCTTTCTGCATAAATGGATTGCCTCAAATGTAGGTGTTTTTTAAGCTTAGACATAACTATGCTAATGCAATAGTGCTTATATTTGATAGTTGCATCAAAAGTCTGTCACTGCTATACAGCATTTCACTAGAAGCAAAGCTTTTAGCAGGCCTCCAAATGTCTATCCTAGATTTTTGCAAAAACAAGCCCATTTTTAGACAATAGCTTCCTTTTGATTTAACTATCATTTATGTCACAAATTACTTAGTGTCTTGTTATCCCACCTATTAGCAGTACAAATTCACATGACTTAGTTGACGTAGGTCTATAATGACAGATGGATTCACATAAGCAATAAGTACTTTTTCATAAGAGATATCCCTGCATATATTAAATAGAATTCATAGAATCATAGAATGGTTTGGGTTGGAAGGGACCTTAAAGACCACCTAGTCCCACCCCCCTGCCATGGGCAGGGACACCTCCCACTAGACCAGGCTGCTCAAAGCCCCATCCAGCCTGGCCTTGAACACTCCCAGGGATGGGGCATCCACAGCTTCTCTGGGCAACTTGTTCCAGTGTCTCACCGTGCTCAAAGAATTTCCTCCTAATATATAATCTAAATCTCCCCTCTTTCACTTTAAAACCATTACCCCTCAC